>NC_059134.1:47919876-48234753 GCF_020740605.2 Lemur catta
TACACATTTTTTTCTGACTTGTTTAATTGTACTTGCAGATATAATACTTTTTTACTTCTAAATTCTCTCTGTGTATTTCCTAAAAACAAAGCCATTTTCTTAGCTTTCTATATTACAAGTATCAAAATTAGAAAATTAACATTGATCATCTAATTCACAGAACATATTCAAATTTTGTCAATTATCTCACGAATATCCTTTATATCAAAAGTAAAATCATTCTTGTATAAGATCCAACCCAGGATCACATATTGCATTTAGTTGTCAAGTCTATCTATTTTCCTTTAATCTGGAAGAGTTCTTTGTTTTTCATGACCTTGACATTTTTTGAAGAGTGCAGGCCATTTATTTTGTAGAATTCTTTCAATTTTGGTTTGATCTTTCCTCATGATTAAATTTAGATTATGCATTTTTGGCAGGATACAACAAAAATGATGTATTCTTCTCAGTGCATCATATCAGGAGGCACATGGTACCTATTTTGTGCCATAAACTGGTGGCGTTAACATTGATAACTTGGTTAAAATGGTGTCTTCCATGTTTCTCCACTGTAATGTTACTATCTTCCCCTCTCTAATTAATGACTATTTTTTGAGGAGATACTTTTTTGAGGATATCTAAGTATCCCATTTCTGATTAATTTTTAATCTACCAATTTTAGCATCCATTGGTAACTCTTGCCTGAAACATGTATTACTACAGTAGTTGAAATGATGATTTTCTAATTCCATCATTCCTTCTACATTTAGTTGGCTTTACACCATATGAAAGAACTGTCAGTTTTCCCACAGTTATTTATGTATTAATTTATATATTCTTATTTTATTCTATGGTAAATAATCAATTATTAACATTATTTATTTCCATGTTCACCTTTTCCCAGATTTGGCCATTGAAAGTCCCTTCAAATGGTCTCTGTGTCCTTTAGACATGTCCTCATTATTACTTGAGTACTTCTTACTTTCTGTTTCAGACAGGACTATTTTACAAAATAGGCAGGACAAAGATATAAGTATCTTCGTATTCCTCAATGTTTTACACCTAGTAGATGACAAATTAATACTTAATGAGTGAATGAATGAATATATGATCTACATAAATTGCAGGTGCACAAATGGACATACTGTTGTTTTTTGTGTGTGTGTTTTTACATATGAGTCTAATCACTCTTTCCATAAAGACTGGCCCAAGAGAAAGTTTCTGTGGACTTTTTCAAGAGAAGAAAAATAGTTTTTATGAAGGAGTATAAAATAAGAAATTCATTTTATTCATTTATTATTCAGTTTTCAAGTATTTATTAGTGCCTACTAAATCCTAAATATTTTGTTTGACACTTGGGTACAACACTGAATAAAACAGATATGACCTCTGGTCTTATGGACCTTATAGTCTACTAATTATTAAATACGTTGCTGCAAAATACTTATAATGTCCAATTTCAACCTTTAGTTCCTTCTATTTTCCTTTGTTGTTATTCTATCAAAGAAAGTATGGGATGTCAATGAAAAAAATAACACAATATATTTTCAAAGCCTGTACTCTAAATCATTATGTGAGAGTCTAATCTTTGATTGGAGTTCCAAAAATGTTCTCCTTCTGTCATGAAATTTACTATCTAGTCAGATAAATCAAATCTAGTAGTATAGGAACATAGAAAAAATATAGGCCTTAGTATTAAAAAATGAATCAGGGTTCAAATCTCAGGTCTGCTTCTTTTTACCTCATCGACCTTGAGTGAGTTACTTAATCTCTCTGAGGTTAATAATACCTAGTGCTTCACTGTCTTTAATATACAGGAGAATAATAATGTCTAATCTCTGGGATTTATTTCAGTTAGATACTTTCAGCCTCTGGTAACAGAAAACTCAATGCAAACTGATTTAAATGGCAAGGAAATGTATTGAATTGCCTAACTAGACATTGGTAGGGCAGGTTTCATGGTTGTTTTATTCAGTGAATCAAGGATGTTATCAGGAATTCAGGTTCCTTCTGTCTTACTTCCCTGCCATCCCTAGTGTTATCTCATCCTAGGGATGTTTATACTCATGGTCTGATCAACTACCTGCCAGAGCAATGGGGGCTGCACAATTCCTTGTTTCATCCAACAGGGGAGAAAGGACTCCTCCCAGCAGCTATTGAACAAAAATCATTTCCTTCACTGTTATTGTGAAAACTTAGGTCACATACTCATCCCTAATTCCTACTGCCAAGGGAATGACATGGGTTGATTTGTTCAGGCCCGGAAAGGGGGATAGTGATGGGATTAAGACCACTGGGATTTAGGGATGCTATGTTTGAGGCTGTGAGAGGAAACGAGGTGAAGGAATTGCCTGAGCAGAAGCCTGAAATAAGAGCAGATGTTAACTGCCTAGTTGGGGGACATATATCAGCGATCTGGGAGTACAGCAAAGCATGCTCCAACCTCAGAGCCTAAGGGGTCTCATCCATGAAAAGCCGCGGAGCAGCCTGACATGAAAACTTCTCATGGCTGTAGAGGTAGATTGCAATATGTCAGCCCAGGAGAAGGGCCTTAAGGCTTCCATTGTTAGAACGCTGGGCCAAGTTCCTTCTCTCCCTTTCTCTCCACAATGCCTCAGTTAATGTAAAACCAGTCTTCCAGTGGAAAGCATGTAGTTTCTTTGTTCTTTGATCAAATGGGTCACAGCTACTGAAGTTAGAGGATTAATATCCATGTACATAGCTTGAGCTTGGGATAAAATTAGTTTACCTCGATCAAAAGTGTTGTACCTACTGCAGAATTATGTGTTTTTCACTTCTAGAAAGCAGGAGGAAATTAGCTAGGACACCTTGTGATTTTGGGGGGAGTCCCGAGACCTTTGATCATTGTATCCCATGATTTTTTCACATGAGATCATTGTATTTTGCAGCATGGCAAAGAGAATAAAAAGCAAGTGCTGGGTTTCAGTCACTGCCACCTTGGCAGCAGAGTGCTGGTGGTCCCCTGATTTGCCCACTCTTTTAAATACTATTTCTGTGTCTGTGTCTGTGTTTCTTTTATCTCTTGCAACACATTCTGCCAGGGGACCCTATCTTTATCGAGGACGTCATGAACCCCCGATAAGATAGGATATAATTTAAACATGATTCGTTTAGACTAATCAGAGCTCAAATTGGACCTTAGTTCAATTGCAGCATAAGGGAGGACAGAATGGATTTGAAGAAGAACTTTTTGTTTTACCCTTGAAATATTTAAATTTAGATAAATTTACATAAGTTTAGATAATGGGAAAGGGCATTGCAGTCAGAAGTGTAGAAGTGGAGGGCTTTTCCTTATGTACTGCAGTATAAATAAGCAAATTGGTTGAATTTCTTGTTCTTCTTACTTTAAGCTAGAATTAGAGCTGACTTTTGTATTGGAATTCTCATATTCCTACTTGGATATTTCTTCCATGAGACTGAAATCATTGTTTTCCTCAACAATATTTCTCACTCCCACCAATTGAAAAACAACTTTATTATCTATCATTTTACAGATCTATCTGGTGATAGAAAATTATCAATTTCCCATGCTCAAAATGTGTGTGTATGCATTTGAGTGAATGGTATTGACTATCATAATTAAGTACAATTTACAGAACCTATATTTTACAGATTATGAAACAATAGAAATTAGTGGTATCAAAGCAGTTATGTTGCACCTTTTAAAAAGAGCTGCAAGCCTAATAGCTCAACATATTTGTCACTTGCAAATTCAAAATGATAAACTTGAGATCAAAAGCAATTTGGGAGTTTGATGTTCTCACTAATACTTTCTCTTATAATGTCCATGTTCTTTTGTATTGAGAAAACCTCATAGACTACTCTTATACGTGTCTTGGGGTACCGGTTAATGTTACATTTCCTTTCTTTATTTCCAAGCTTTCTCTTTCTTTTTCATTTTATGCTTCCTCTTGTTATTTCTCCTCATTTTTTCTTTTGCTTTTAATTTTATTCATAAGACACAAAATGTATTGCCTTATATTGATCATATCACTTCCTTCTCTTCTTTCTCACTATTCACCCTTTGTATTTATTTTCTATATACTTATACTTTCCTGTTTTCTGATATGAAGAATACTCTCTCAACTCTCTTGCTTTCACTTCCCTTCCACTTTCTTTCTTTTCTGTCTTTCCAGTGAGTTAAAGGATCTCTGCCTTCCTTGCAGGTCCACCAACTGTAAGGAGGGTTTGCCTCTGGAAGCAAACCTGCAATGGCTTTGTTTTCTTTAGTTTAAAGTTTTTCTCAGCTGAAGCAAAGAGTGACAATAATGAGCATCAAGCTACTCCAAATGATTGGGGCTTGCTGTTTTAGTTTTTATAATCACTGCCATTAAAGTATAGGCAAATCTGTTAACACAGACTCCTTCCAGCCAGGTTAGGAGTCCCTCTCTCCTAACACAGCACTTACTACACCATAGTGTAACTGTTTATTTGATTGTGAGCTTCTTGAGGGCTGAGACCATATTTTCTTAAATATTTTCATTTCAGTGTCTATCACAGTAGATTTTTATGACAGATACTTCATTCATTAAATACATATTAAGCAGAGCTGCTGGTGTACTGTTGTATATATTTATACCACACAATCCTAGGGGACACCACTAACATCACACACATTTTAAATCTGTATATTCATTACATTGTTTTGGAATATGGTAGTAAATAAAGTGTTTAGTTGTAAGAAAGTCATTATATTATCATTTCCCAATAGAGGAAAGTAAATTCTTTTGAGGAAGGGGCACCTTTTTCTAGTTTACTCAAAAGTGTCTTATGGGATACTAGTGGTCCTGATCTATACTCAATTTATGTTTATTAATATTCAGTTTCATGACGATTGCATTTGGTTCATCTTACTCCAGATAACTCTTTCACTTTGTAGAAGGTGAAATGCAGTGTATCTTTGATATAAAAAATGACGTATTGATTCACATGCTGGGATAAAAATGCCTCTTCTATCTCATTCCTTTTCATATTCAATTTCCTCTTTTTTTTTCATTAACTTGCAAACTTCTTATTCCTAATAATGTGTCAGTCAATATTTTACAAGTAATTTATTTGTGCATATACATATCAATTCTTCTGAGAATAAAAGGTTCTAATACACTATACCATCCCATACCAAAACTCAGACCTAGCCACAAAAACGTTCCTAGGATCAAATTATATCTTTTGGCTTCAAGATGGATTCCAGTTATATTCTATCACAGTTCTCTTCCAATTTAATTGAACAGCGACATTTATTACTTCTTATATTAGTAGTGCTATTCTAAGAGTTTTAAGGTATTTTTGTTGTTCCTATTTTGAAGATGAGAAAACCTTGGCACAGAGAGTTTAAATAATTTGCTAAGGTCAGATAGCTGTGGCAGAACCAGAGTTCAAGTCCAGCACCCTGTATTTCCCCCCGCCCCCACCCCAGATTATATACTGCCTTTCATTGGCATTATTCTTGATGATCATAATTAGAACTGTGGAAAGTGCTTTCAAGATTCTTTAGTATATAAACAGGACTACACCACAAATGGTAAAACTGTTTCCTTCCAAGATCCATCTGACTCCTCACTCCTAGTCAGTTTCTTTTCTGTATCCATTTTTTTCCTCTATTCAATGCAGCACTTGGATTAATAATAACAGCAAACATTATGTGATACTCCTAACTAGACTTTTCACATATTTATTATTTTAATATTATGTCTACCCTGATATACACATTTTTACATTCCCCATTTTAGGGAGGAGAAACTGCCCAAGGTAATATAGCTAAATTGGCTCTGGAAGCTTTTGAGCCCAGGTAATGTGGATACAGATTCTATGACCTTAACCTTTGTATTTTGTGTGAACCAGATTCTATGTAAACCAGGACACAGAAGGCCTGGTGTCTTTTTTTTTCCCTCTGGCTATGTGATCTGGGGCTAATTACTCTGTATCCTAGTTTTTCTCATCTGTAAGATGGAGAGTTTGACTAAGGTAATATTTATGCTCAAGGTGATACGTCTATGGATAGTAAAAAGCCATGGGAACATGACATCTACACAAACCATTCCAACCAATAGCTAGTGGTGCAACTTTGAGCAATCCATTAAATTTCTCAAAGACTCTATGTTCTTTATAAAATAGAAATAATGACAATTCCTACCCCGCATTATTATAAAAACTCAATAGGAAACAAATAATATGCTTTTAAAGACTTCCATAAATATTAGATGTTATATTATATATCAGATGTCTTATTTTACCAATAATGTATGTTACAGAATTTTAAAGATGAAAAGGTATACAAGAAAGAAAATGAAAAACACAAATTTTTTTTACCATTCAGAAATGAACACTATTAACATTTTCTGGTATGTACTGTCACTCTTTTTTTCCCTTATGGATATATAGCAGTTGCTGTTGGTGCCACACCCATATCCCTCAGATCTGTTTCAGTGTCCTCCAGAAGATTTCCAACAGCTGGTGTGTGCTTCTCTGTGCTGGAAGGGTTTTTTCTAAGGACCACAGAAAGCCATTCTGCTCATGAAAGACAGGAGCAGTCTGGAAATGCATGGAAATTAACATCCCTCAAGAGCATCCTATAACCCATGACTGATTCAAATTGGAATATAAGTATTATTCCCTCTCCCTGCTCACTGAGTGGGACAATTCTGTGTTACAGTCTACTTCCCAGAGTTTCCCTGTGTGATTAAGCTCTCCCCAGTTTTCCACTGCAGTAGCTGGTTTGGTAACATACTCTTTATAGGGTGACTTTCTTTGCCTGTGCTGGGTCCTGGCTCTCCTAATGTGGTTCCTGTTCTTTCCTAATAAACAAAGTACACTCAAATTCTTGTCTTCTGGTCTGCTTCTGAAGGAAAACCCAAAGTAAGACATCATAGAACAGCGTCTGACACAACAGTAGTTCAATGTATCTTTTGTGGATTCTTATTTTACGTAGGAGGAAACCTAGGCTTAGGTAATTTTTTTTCTTTTTTTTTCTTTTTTTATTGATACATAATAATTGTACATATTCATGGAGTATATGTTACATCTTGATACAAGCACACAACATACAATGATCAAATCAGTGTAATTGGGACATGATTCACCTGAAACATTCATCTTTGCTTTATGTTGGGAGCATTTGAAAACTTCTAGCTATTCTGAAATACAATAAACTATTGTCAACTATAGTTGCCCCGTTGTACCACTGAACATCAGAACTTCTTCCTTCTATTAAACAGAATTACCCCTTCACCAACATCTCTTTCATTACCCCTTCCCACCACACTTACCAATCTCTAGTATAGGCTTAGGTAATTTTTACATAATAAGAAAACCTAGGGGTGAGTATGTAGTTGAGGCAGGATTTAGACACAGGTTAGACTACAGAGCCTGAGCTTTAACCATTATTCTTTAAGAATGAATTTCTGCTGTGTTCAGGAATATACTCATTAGGAAAAGCCTCCTAACTTGGTTTTCTTCTACTTTTGCTTTTACCACCTTTTAACATGTAGATCAGATGTTACTTCTCTTATAAACATTTTGTAAAACTTTTCCATTTTACTTACAATTAAAACAGAGTTCTTATAATGGCCTACAAGATCATACATGATTTAGGCTCTCTACCTCCACTACTCTTTGACCTTACTTTCCATGATTTTTCCCTCTCTCACTCTGCTACAGTCATGTTGATCTCTTGACTTTGCCTATAAGCTGCTAAGAATACTCTTGCCTCAGGGCCTTTGCAGTGGCTATTCCATATGTGTCTTCAGATACCTACATGGCTCCTTCCTCTACCTCCTTCAGGTTTCTGCTTATATATTAATATTACCTGCTCATTGAGGCCTTTCCTCTCAATCCTACTTAAAACTTGCATCTCCCTTGTGCTCTTTTCTTATGTTCCTCATTTTCACTTCCGTTATTTTTCTTCATAATACATACCACCATCTTTTATACTATGTATTTCACTTTTTAGAATTATTTATTGGACCAGAATGTAAGTTCTACAAGAACAGATATTTTTGTTTAATTTACCTTACTATGTTTCTGGTGCCTCGATTGGTGGCCTCAATAAATATTTGCTGAAGAATGAATGAATAAAAGTGATGCTAATTAGTGTTATTATTGAATGCCAGAGGAGGAGAAATTCTTCCTATCAAAGAGTTTTTCTGAGTCTCAGCATTTTTTTCCATTCCTCACCAAAGTATCTTTATGGTTTAGCCACTAAAGTTGTAATTGGGTCTTCTGTCTCAGCAGCATGATGACACATCACAGCAGCTGCTTGGACTTAAGAGAATTCAGTTTTGATAGGTTGTCCAATACTGTTGACTGTGCTTTCAATATTCTAATTTGTTTTGGGTTTTAACAATTCCTTTGAGAATTTCTTTTACTTCTCTAGAATGCTGACTCTCAGATTCTCTCATGCAGCTTGACGCCATTTTCTCAGTGATGTTTATCTCAACTCATACAGACACTTTACTTTTTCTTTTTTTGTTCTCCCACAGTCCCTGTCAGAGAGGATCTATTATATACTTTGGTCTGGTTTTTTATACCCTATCACATATATTTTGATATAATTGCCTAATAGTCTCATGAATAAATTTTCCATTCAGAATCTGAGATTTGACACTCATCAGTCTACCCTCTCGCTATACATTGTATAACTCTATAATTGAAGAATAAATTGTGTGGAAACTCAGTACTGCCTGTGACCTATGAGGTACAATTTACTATGCTGATTAAAATCATTTAGATCAGTACTGTGGTAGTACCTCTTCATGATCTAACTTTAAACCATACCTTCAGATCTATATTCTTCATGAGGCTTTCTCTGATTCATTTCAATATGTTGGTGCAATTCTGGGTTCAGTGTTTTCCTTTTATTTCTCTTCATCGTTACTGTAACTTGTAGTTTAGTACTATGGAATGATGAAGGTCATGGCTGTGGATTTAGATAAATTGTGTTTGCACTTATTACTGTCAGTGATTAGCTCTGAAACTTTGAACAAGATATTTAACCTCTCTAAGCCTCAGTTTTCTTATCTGTGAAATGGGAATAATAATTCCTACTTTATTAAGTTGCTATGGAAATTTGTAATAATGCATATGAAATACTTAGCACAATGTCTGTCAGATTGTAAGCATTCAGTGAATATTAACTGTTTTAAAATATATACACAAAATACATGTGTGCTGATTAAAAGTGATCTACGTGCTTTCTTCTATTCTCCATATACATTTTTTTCTTTTTTAATTTTTTTTTATTTCAGCATATTATGGGGGTACAAACGTTTAGGTTATGTATGTATATTGCCTTTGTCCCACCTGACTCAGAGCTTCAAACTTGTCCATCCTCCATATGGTGCACACTGCACCAATTAGGTGTGAATATACCCATCCTCTCCTCCCCTCTCCCATCTGCCAAACACCCAATGGATGTTATTACTATATGTGCACTTATATGTTGATTAGTTAAAACCAGTTTGATGGTGAGTACATGTGGTGCTTATTTTTCCATTCTTGGGATACTTCACTTAGTAGAATGGGCTCCACCTCTATCCAGGATAATACAAGAGATGCTAGATCACCATTGTTTTTTGTGGCTGAGTAGAGCTTCATGGTATACATATAGCACATTTTCTTAATCCACTCATTTATTGATGGGCACTTGGGTTGTTTACACATCTTTGCTACCGTGAAGGGTATTGAGTCTTTGATTTGGTTCTCAGTTTGACTGTTGTTGGTGTATAGGAATGGTACTGATTTCTGCACATTGATTTTATAAACTGAGACTTTGCTGGATTTGTTCATCAATTCCAGTAGTCTCATAGCAGAATCTTTGGGGTTTTCTAGATATAAGATCATATCATCAGCAAAGAGTGATAGTTTGACCTCTTCTGCCCCTCTTTGGATGCCCTTCATTTCCTTGTTTTGTATGATTGCTCTGATTAGGACTTCCAGCACTATGCTGAATAGAAGTGGTGATAAAGGGCAACCTTGTTTGGTTTCAGTTCTAAGTGGGAATGCTTTCAATTTTTCCCCATTCAGTATGATGTTGGCTGTGGGTATGGCATATATGGCTTGTATCATTTTTAGGTAAGTCCAGTCAATGCCTATTTTGTTAAGCATTCTTATCACAAAAGGCTGCTGAATTTTGTCAAATGCATTTTCTGCGTCTATTGAGAGGATCATATTGTCTTTGTGTTTGCTTCTATTTATATGGTGAATTACATTTATAGATTTGCATATGTTGAACCATCCCTGCATCTCTGGGATAAAGCCCACTTGGTCATGATGGATTATTTTTTTGATAAGCACCTGAATTTGGTTTGCTAGGGTTTTATTGGGAATTTTTGCATCTATATTCATAACGGATATTGGTCTATAGTTTTTTTGTTGCATCCCTTCCTGTTTTTGGTATCAAGGTGATGTTGGCTTCATAAAACATGTTGGGGAGAATTCCTTCCTTCTTGATGCTGTGGTATAATTTCTGCAGGATGGGCACCAGTTCTTTGTAAGTCTGGTAAAATTTGGATGTGCAACCATCTGATCAGGGACTTTCCTTTTTATTGGAGAGGAGGAGCAAGGTAGTGGAGGAGAAAAACCACCAGCCAGAATGTCTCTGCAAGAAAGACAGATTTTAGAAGTGAAAAAAAAATAAACAGGCAGACAAACATAGATCAGATGAGGGTTGGTAGGAAGGGTGCCTGAAACTATAGGAGACTCCACGGGAAGAAGTTGTGGAGGAAAACTGGAAGGAGAAAGGCCCTTGAAAGGCTTGGAGACTAGGACAAGGGTGGGTGGAGCAGTTAAATTTCCCCTCCCTTGCACCTCAGACTGCTGGTGGGCTCCTTAGCAGTTGGAGAGATCTGCTAACACAAGCCCAGAGATGGCTGCCACCAGTGAGAGGTGAGCCTCTTGTGGACAGGGCACCAGGCTCCCAGCTCCCTTGGGCACCTCCTGCCCCATAGACCCCAGCCGATGGGCAGGCACCATATTGCTTCATTCTCGCCTTCCCCTTCCTTATCCGTGGCTGCTGAGAGAGACAATTTAGCCACCACCTGGAGGCATCTGCAGGGAATTGGACCTTTCCTTTTGGGGCTCTACTGTGGACTGAGGAGTACTCAGACTATGAACTCCCTACCTGCCAGCCCACCCAGGTGCTGCTTGCCTGGTGATTCCAGGAAAGCAGGGCAATACCGAGGCGGAGAGACATTCTCCATATAAATTTTAATTTTCTTTAATTTCAAAGAATTTTCCAGAGCCTGCTGATGGTTCAAGGATCACTTTGTGGTCTGAATAGGGTTGAGTGTAGAAACTGTATAAGAGTGTTTTCCTTTTCACAGCCTCTCAGACATGCTTCAATTGCTTTGTGATACTCTCTGATAGAATGTGTAAAGTGACCACTGAAAATATTTTGAGGGTTAAGAGTCAGCGTGTTTTACTGGAAAGAGCAACTTGATACAGACTATAAATACCAACATTCAAATTTTAATAACATTTGTGCTGAGATCACATTTGACAGTGCTGATATGCTATTTTTTGACATTCTCTTTTCTCTTGGTTTCATAACTTTTCTTGGTTCTCCTTTAAATAGATGCTATCCTGTGTTCTCCTCACACCCTGTGAATTTCTCTGTTGTAGCACCTATGCAACAGTTCTGAAAATGTCTCTCAACTTGTCTATGAACCCCATTAGACAGCAATCCTTGAGCAGAAACTCTGTTGTATTAATTTTTATATCCCTACTCCCTGGCACCCATAATGATTGGTCTATCATAGGGGACAAATAATAATAGAATAATTAGAATAGTTGGAAAATTTGGAATAAATGAATTCTTGTTTCTTTTCAGTCTCCTTTGATGGCTGCTCTTCTTTTAATATGTTCAGTGGTAGTATTTTTAGAGACTGAATCTTTGTTCCTCTTCTGAATTCACCTCTGTGTACTCTCCTTGAGTCATCTTATTTTCTCCCATTTTATGTTCATATATGCCAATGATCTCAGATATTTATCTCTACTACTAATCTCTCACCTGAGGTCAAACTTGTATTTTTATCTTTTAGGTATCTTCACCTGTATCCTAACCTTATTTCCTAACCCAGACTAGGTTAGAGTCTCCAGAGTTGCATTTTTCATAAAACGATTCAAGCTTGTTCAGTTTCTTTCTGCTCTGCAAATCTATCAGCATCTGTTAGCACCTGAAGCTTAAAATGTACAGGTTAGAGGCTTGGAGCTTTATATGGTTCTTCTCCCTCCTCACCCATCACATCCCTAGATTCATCAGCTCTTGTTACTTCTACCTTTTGAATTTATCCCTGGCTGTCTACTTTCACTGCCAATGTCTTGTTTCAGACCTCTATTTTCTTTTGCCTGGTATATTGTGACAGCTTATCACATTTGGTCTTTTTGCTACTACTTCTTCCTACTGCCATCTATCTTCCACAAGTCTACCAGAGGCATCTTCCCCCCAAAACAAATAGGTTCATGCCATCATTCTGCTTAAACACTTCTGTTGATTTTTACTCTCTCCTTTCACAATCTGATATTAGCCTACATCTCCAGTTGCATTTCCCTTATACCACCCACACAAACGCTGGACTCTGGTCATAGTCAATGTCATTTTTTTCTTGAAGCCAGGCTTTTCATGTTCTGTGCCTCTATCCTTGCCCTCATAGTTGCCTGTTATGCCCTTCTTAGCTTTCTCTACCCAACTTAAATGTTACTCTTTAGATAAGCTGTTCCTAAACATCCTAGGATGCTGTTCTTTATTAACACTTTTTTCACTTATATGTTTATATATCTGTCTCACACTACATTGTGAGAATAGGGAACTTGTCTTATTCTATTCTCGAATGGCTGGGCCTTACTTAGTGATTCAATAAATGTCTTGAATTAATAAAATAATTACTGAATGTTAAGTTACATTTTCTCAGCTCTTTGAGAACTTAATTTTTCTAACCATCTTTTAGTGCTAAACCAGAGATGTTCACACATTTCAGTGTGTTTTGGCAGGGTCAGGGCCTGACATCTGCTGCAGGTGGCACAGACATCAGTGTTGTTTTTTGCTGTCACTCACCTGCTGTGTGTTGCTTTAGCTCCCAAACCTTCACTCTTTTCATCTGAAATTGGTTATTACCATTCTCACTGGTTTGTAAAACATTTTAGATCAACTAATGCTTTTTAATCATACTTCTTTCATTTTTTAAATTGGCAAATAAGAATTGTATATTTTTATGGTATACAAAATGGTGTTTTAATATATATATACATTGTGGAGTGGCTAAATCAAGCTAATTAACAGCTGTATTGCCTCATTTGTTTTAAAGCTATCTTCAAGTATATAAATCTTATAGTTTTCTGAACTTTTAAACAAAAGATAAAAATAAATAGAAGGCAGGAAAACAATCTGTTTTGTGCTTATATATAAAATTCTTTCTAGAATTTCCATTTTTAAAGACAATTAGATTTTATATCTATTATTTTATATTTATTGAACTCAGAGTAATATGTCCCTTTTAAAATATTACTGGCTTGACAGAAAGTAAAATAATGTCCTTTCATACATGGTAGTCAGAAATTAGCTGATATTCATTGATTCATTATTGTGGTCATAAACAAAATACTTGGCTTCCTGACAGCTACATCAGTCTTATTGTTCACAGCTGCCAGACATAGAACGGTTATTTGGCAGCTGACAAGGTTTAGATTCATACAGTGGCCCTTCCCTCAAATCTACTTTTGAAAATGGTACACATTGGGTACAATTAACCTGGGAGCTCACTAGTATTGTTTGTATTTAAATGGTAAAACTAAACCTAACACTGATTTTTCAGAAAAATTGAGAATTCCTCCTAGTCCAAATGTATTGCCTGCTTTTCAGACTAGTTAATAATTCTGAGGTAAAATGCACTGAATATCACCTTATATTTTCTTTATTGGAACAATACAATAAGCTAAGACAATAAAATTTTATACCAAGTTATGGAGTGTAATTTCCAGTAGTTAATATACACTGGAATGTTCTTCACAAAGATATAATATATTTCATTAAGGTAGAGTATTCTTCATCTTAACTTTTTTTTGGTTGCTTTCCTATTTTCTTATCCTATCTTTCTCTCCCTCCTCTCTATTTTTGTTCCACCATTCCTCCCTTCATTATTTATTTTTCATAAATATTTATTAAACATCATCTTTGTGCCAGGCACAGTGTTAGAGACTATAAGTTATACGCATAAATGAAAATATCAGCTCTGTCCTTTTAAAGGACCTACTGTAATTATTTAATGAAAAGACATGTCTATAAATCATACAGAGGAATGAGCAAAGTAGATACATACATAGGCATCAGGGAGAGCTGTAAGTGTGGTCTGAGTATAAGATACCCCAACATCTATATTTCAGACTGGAGCAATGGTGCAGAAGGATGCTTCAATTTGAGGCTCTATAGCATGATCTATGTTAATAATCATCATTTTAAAAAGTCTATCATGTACTTACTATGTGCAAGGAACTGTGCTTTACATATATTATCTTACTTAATATCTAAAATGGTCCTATGAATTCATTCTATTTTATAGTTGAAGAAAGAGTAATAAAGAAAAAAATATCAGAAAAACACATCAGAAGTCAATATGATGCTATAGGAATGTTGTCTCTGGAGCTAGGACGCTTGCATCCAAATCCTATTTCTGTTACTTATTAGTTGTGAAGCTTTCATTGACCTACTTTATCTCACTAAACTTCAGTTTTCTCATCTTTAAAGTGTATCAATAATACCTACATATAGAGTTATTTTGAGGGTTAAATATGTTAACATATTAAAGTGGTTAGAATAACAGGTGGTGTGTAGGTATTATTATTGAAAGTCCAAAATCACACAGCCTAGAAAGTGTTACAGCAGAATTTTAAGGTTCCAAAGTCTGCAATTCTTCCACAATTCCATCTTGCCTCTAAGACATAACCAGGTCTGTGTGTCACAAAATTTAAAAAGTGAAATTGCCAATAATTAAATTTCTATTAGTTTCTTAAAAAATATACAAAGCATTCTCAGTTAAAAGATTATTTTTCCTTGAGGGTTAACTCTGGCATGTCAGAATATATTAGTATTTAACAGTGGTGCACATGTCAGTCTTCAGGGAATGTGGGGTGGAGTAAAGTGGAACTGTTGTTATCTTGGACATGAGTTATTTGTTGTGTCTCTTTTCCAAAAGGGATTTAAAAATTTGCTAATCCTTAGGATCATCTTGAAGAAGAGTTCAGTTCTGTCCTCCCAGCTGTTCAGAGCACCTGCTGTTTCTATGACTCTTTTTTCTTTCTGGCCTCTTTCAAAATCCTTTCTGGCCTCAGGGGAGGAAAAATAGCTTTTAAATTAATCAATTTCACAGCCCTAGCACAGCTTGCCTAAGTGGGATTTTAGGATTGAAGGCATGAGGGTATTACTGATGTGAACAAGCTAAAATACTTATTTATTTATTTTTAAAATCTTGGCTGGATCTTGCAAGATAGATCTAGATCACCTCTGGATTTTTGATATTTATCATTTGATTGGAATTTCCCCACTTATAGGTTCATTGTACAAAAAATTCGTGTTTAAATTCTGATTGTCTTTCTTTTTTTTTATTTCAGCGTATTATGGGGGTACAAAAGTTCAGGTTATATATATTGCCCATGCCCCCCCATCCCCCCAAGTCTGAGCTTCAAGCATGTCCATTCCCCAGACAGTGCGCATCGCACTCATCAAGTAGGTATACACCCATCCCCTCCCCCCTGCCCCCACTTCTGTCCAATACCCAATTGGTGTTATTCCCAAATGTGCACTTAGGTGATGATGAGGGAAACCAATTTGCTGGTGAGTACATGTGGCGCTTATTTTTCCATTCTTGGGATACTTCCCTTCATAGAATGGGTTCCAACTCTCTCCAGGAGAACCAAAGAGATGCCACATCACCATTATTTCTTATAGCTGAGTAATACTCCATGGTATACATATACCACATTTTACTAATCCATTCATGAATTGATGGGCATTTGGGTTGTTTCCACATCTTTGCAATTGTGAATTGTGCTGCTATAAACATTCGAGTACAGGTGTCTTGTTTATAGAATGACTTTTGTTCCTTTGGGTAGATGCCCAATAATGGGATTGCTGGATTGAATGGTAGGTCTACTTGAATCTGTTTAAGGTATCTCCATATTGCTTTCCACAGGGGCTGTACTAGTTTACAGTCCTACCAGCAGTGTATGAGTGTTCCTGTCTCTCCGCATCCATGCCAACATGTATTGTTTTGGGACTTTTTGATAAAGGCCATTCTCACTGGAGTTAAGTGATATCTCATTGTGGTTTTGATTTGCATTTCCCTGATGATTAGAGATGTTGAACATTTTTTTATATGTTTGTTAGCCATTCTTATATCTTCTTTTGAAAACTTTCTATTCATCCTTATACAAAACTTTATAAAACTTGGGAGGAAATAACTTCATTACCACTTGGTATGAAAGCCTTTAAGCCATACCTTCCACCCTTTCACTGACCAGCAAGAGCCCACCGCAGAGCAAAGTTGCACCTAGGCAACTAATCTACTTTCCATATATTTACCTATTCCGGATATTTTAGATAAATGAAATCATACATGTGGCCTTTTGTGACTGGCTTCTTTCACTTAGCATAATATTTTCAAGGTTTGTCCATCTTGTAGCATGGATCAGTGCTTCATTCCTTTTATTGCTGAATAATATTCCATTGTATAGATATACTACGTATTATTTATCCATTCTTCAGTTGATAAACATTTGGGTTGTTTCTACTTTTTGACTATTATAAATAATAGTGCTAGAACATTTTATATAGATTTTCATGTAGACATGTTTTTAAATCTCTTGGGTCTATACTTAGGAGTAGAATTGCTAGTTCGTATGGTAACTCTGTTTAACTTTTTGAGGAACTGGCAAATTTTTCCAAAGTGGATGTACCATTTTACATTCCTACCAGTAATGTGTTCCAATTTCTCCATGTCCTAACCAACACTTATTATTATCAGTCTTTTTTATTGTAGCCACAATTTTCTGGTGTGAAGTGCTATCTCATTGTGGTTTTGATTTGCATTTCCCTAATGACTGATGATGTTGAGCATCTTTTCATATGCTTTTTGGCCATTTGTATGTTTTCTCTGGAGAAATGTCTGTTCACATCTTTGCCCATTTAAAAAATTGAGTTATGTTTCTGTTGTTGACTTGCAATAGTTCTTTATATATTCTCAATAATAGACCTTTATCAAATAAATGATTTTCAAGCATTTTCTTCCATCTGTGGGTTGCCTTAGGATTTTAATGACAGTTTCATTTGAAGCACAAATTTTGATGAAGTTTTGTTTTTTTTTTTTTTAGTTGCTTGTACTTTTGGTGTTGCATCTAGGAAACAATTGCCTAGCCCATGGTCACGAAGGTTTATGTTTATGTTTTTTTTCTAAGAGTTTTATAGTTTTAGCTCTGAAATTTAGGTCTTCGATCCATTTTGAGTTAATTTTTGAATATGGTAGAGATAGGAGTCCAAATTAATTCATTTCATATGATTATCCAGTTGTCCCCAAACCATTTGTTGAAAAGATTCTTCTGTCACAGTGAATTGTCTTAATACTACTGTTGAAGATCAATTGATTATAAATGTAAGAATTTATTTTTGAACTCTCAATTCTACACTATCTATATTGTTCGAGTACCACACTCTCTCAATTCTAAAGGAAATTTTGAAATCAAGAAGTGTAAATCCTCCAACTTCATTCATCCGTTTAAAGATTGTTTGGTTATTCTGAATTCTTTTTTTTTTTTTTTCTTTTGTCTACTTTTTATTTATTTATTTATTTATTTATTTATTTATTTATTTATTTATTTATTTTTTTATTTCAGCTCATCATGGGGGTACATAAGTTTAGGTCATATACATTGTCCATGTCCCGCCCATCCCCCCGAGTCAGAGTCCCAAGCGCGTCCGTTCTCATTCTCCAGACAGTGCTCCTGGCACTCATCATGTAGTCATACCTCCATCCCCTCCCCCCCCACCTCCCCGGGTCTGTACCTTCAAGCATGACCATTCCCCAGAGGGTGTGCAACGCACTCATCATGTAGGCATATATCCATCCCCTCCCCCCACCCCCCATCCCAGTCTGATATCCAATTGGTGTCCTTCCCTGATGTACATTTAGTTGATGATCAGGGAAACCAGTTTTCTGGTGAGTACATGTGATGCTTGTTTTTCCATTCTTTGGATACTTCACTTAGTATAATGGGTTCCAGCTCTCTCCAGGAGAACCAAAGAGATGTCGTATCATCGTTATTTCTTATAGCTGAGTAGTACTCCATGGTATACATATACCACAGTTTACCAATCCATTTGTGGATTGATGGGCACTTGGGTTGTTTCCACATCTTTGGAATTGTGAATTGTGCTGCCATAAACATTCGGGTACAGGTGTCTTTGTTAAAGAATGACTTTTGTTCTTCTGGGTATATGCCCAATAATGGGATTGCTGGATCAAATGGTAGGTCTACTTGAATCTGTTTAAGGTATCTCCATATTGCTTTCCATAGGGGTTGCACTAGTCTGCATTCCCACCAGCAGTGTATGAGTGTTCCTGTCTCTCCGCATCCACGCCAGCATGTGTTGTTTTGGGATTTTTTGATAAAGGCTATTCTCACCGGAGTTAAGTGGTATCTCATTGTGGTTTTGATTTGCATTTCCCTGATGATTAGGGATGTTGAGCATTTTTTCATACGTTTTTTGGCCATTCTTATGTCTTCTTTTGAAAAATTTCTATTCATGTCCTTTGCCCATTTTTTGATAGGATTGTTTGATTTTTTCTTGCTGATTTTCTCTTTGCATTTCTTTATGAATTTTTGGATCAGCTTGTAAATTTCTGTAAAAAAAAAAGGCAGCTAAGATTTAGATAAAGGTCATGTTGAATCTGTATATCAACTTTGAGACTACTGCTATCTTAATAATATTAAGTGTTCCAATCCATGAATATGGGATACCTTTCCATTTATTTACATCTTTCTTTCAACAATGTTTTGTAGTTTTTAGTGTATATGCCTTGTACTTTTTTGTTAAATTTATTCATAAATATTTTAAAAATTCTTTACAAATGGAATTATATTTTAAGTTTTATTTTCAGTTTATTCTTCACTAGTATATAGAAACACAATTGATTTTTGTATGTTAGTCTTATATCCTACAACCTTGTTGAACTCATTTATTAGTTCCAATAGTTTTTTTGTGTGTGAATTTCTTAGGATAGTCTATATACAAGATCATGTCACCCATAACCAGAGATAATTTTATTTCTTCCTTTTAAATCTAGATGCCTTTTTTGGAAATTTTCTATTTTTTTTGCCTAATTGCCCTGGGTAGAATCTCCAGTACAATTTTGAATAGAAGCAGAGAGAGCAGCCATTCTTGTATTGTTCCTGATTATAGGGGGAAAGCTTTTAGTCTTTCACCATTAAGTATGATGTTAGTTGTGAGTTTTTATAGGTACTCTTTATTCAGGTTGAGGGGGCTGGATCTATTTTATAAATTGATTCATCTGAGCCCATCAATTTTTTTTTTTTTTTTTTTGAGACAGAGTCTCGCTTAGTTGCCCAGGCTAGAGTGAGTGCCGTGGCATCAGCCTAGCTCACAGCAACCTCAAACTCCTGGGCTTAAGCGATCCTACTGCCTCAGCCTCCCAAGTAGCTGGGACTACAGGCATGCGCCACCATGCCCGGCTAATTTTTTTTCTATATATATTTTTAGTTGTCCAGATAATTCTTATTTCTATTTTTAGTAGAGACACGGTCTTGCTCAGGCTGGTCTCGAACTCGTGACCTCGAGCGATCCACCCACCTCGGCCTCCCAGAGGGCTAGGATTACAGGCATGAGCCACCGCACCCGGCCCAATTATTTTTTTAACATTAAACTGGCATGCAAAAATTGGGAGGTTTCACACAAAAATATGAATTTCTGGCTTCTCTTGAAAAACCAGACGGTCTATCAATAACAACATTTGGTTCACATTTGTACATGGCAATAACTGCTTCATTTTTTGAGTAGATGGCTTTGCTCTTTTTATTAGACTACAGTCGCCAGCCCTCCTGTTAGTATCTCTTATGCTGAGGTGGAGTATAAGTTGTCTGCATTTGCACTCACCATTCCTTTTCTTATGGTAGAGAAATATTGATATTTACCAAAATGTTTTCTGGGCAGTAGAAGATAAACCTAAAAGTCCATGTGAGTTTTCTGACTCCTAGCTTGTGATACTACTCATTTACTTGTTCCCCTGGCTCCTGTTGGAATTTTGAGTTTGTAGTTTCTGCTTTAGGGGATCTTCTCTGATTAGAGATCTTGGGGACTTCTATGTATGGATAAGTCTAGTAGGAATTCTGGACTGATAATCTGTGTCAGTCATTAAGTTATCCTCAACAGCTTCTGTAGAAATAAACTGACCTTCAATGTGCAAATCCAATCTGATGTATAGTCAACTAGTTATGATGTTTCTATGTTACTCCTCTGCTCCATTTTTACCTTTAAATAGTCCTATATTCAATATAGTTAACCAGAATTTACCTTCATGAAATAAGACAATGTGGAATTCACTTGGATGTAAGGATTTCTGAAAAGGGAATATTGAGGGAGAATTTTGATGCAGTAACATTGTTGTGTACCACTGGAATAACCACCATATATATTGTAAACTTTTTCACAAAGGAGCATGTCTTATATTTTTTATGTCTCTAGAGTCTAGCACAGTGCTTGGCACATAGTAGGCTCAGTAAATATGTGTCAAGTGAATATTGGTTGTTAGTAATATTTAGATGAGGAGTTCTTTTATATGTAAAAACCCTGGGGGCAATATGTTGTGTGAAAATCGAATGTAGTACTTTATATTTTGTTGACACAGTCATAGGAAATAATATTTACCTTTTATGTAATTATTCTGCAAATATTTGTGATAAGGCTTATAAGTAGAAAACTTGATATTTTGTGACATATAAAAAAAGAAACAGCTAGGGAATTTTTGGAATTGAAATTATTTTTCTGTTAGTAAAAACTATTGCCATCCATTTTTAGCATTTTGGGAAATTAGGTGATGATAACTTTTTTTCTAATATCCTACATAATATTGCAGAGAAAAATAGCAGCCAGAGGTGTCTTTGGAATTTCTATAATATCATTGCCGATCCACTGGCTGTAGGCTTTTGTGTTATGGGAGAGCCTGAATTAGATAGTGTTTATTTCCTGGAAGTAATATACCTTGATTGCAGTAGTTGATTTTATAACATTGGTGTTTCATCTTCAATGGTACCCAAATGGCTTTGACATTTGTATTATATCCCAGAGTGTACATCCTCTAGCTTGAAGAAGATAATTGTGTTGGGTAGCTTAACATATTCAATGGAACAATAGACGTGAAGCAAGTTATAGTTCAGCTTTCAAGTTAAGCCAATCTTCTTTATGAGGGACATGTAGGGAAATAGAACATTCTAGTACTAGGAGATGGTTTTTAAAAATAATTTTCTTCTTGGTGATTTCAGTGTTGACTGCTACATTTTTTGAAAGGATCTTGTTTAAACTTAAAGACAGGATTAAAAGTCAGCTGTTAGGAAGGAGTGTCTGTGGTTGTATGTTTGGTGAGGTGGTGTGAGCAAGAGACAGAGCTGGGGATTCTACCAACTAGTAGCAGACATTTGTGTTTAAAAGTCTAAGTTTACTCTACTCTTCTAACCATTTTAATGGAGTCCAAGGAAGTTCTTGTTCACTGTAAGTTAATTTACTTTTCTATTGACCTACCCTATGGTGACTGAGGCATGACTGGTGACTTGAAATATTTCTTTAATGATTCGCTCACAAATATTGAATTGTGGAGTTATCATATATTATTTGCATTGCTTTGCTTGTTCTCTATATATGAAAATTATTCTTTTATGATTATAAAATCAGGGATTAAAGTGCTGGTAAAAGGGCAGCAAAATTGGAGTTAGTAACTTGAAGCTATGCATAGAAATTATGTGTATTTCTCCTGTTAGAATATCTAAAGTATAGTTTGAATAGTAAGTACATGGAAAGATGTATTCAAATTTTGTTTTGTGTGTAACCTTGTAAGTATTGAGAATAAACTTGTAATTTGGTTTGCCATTTTGATGTGGATAAAGTACTAAATTGCAATATATCTTAATGGTATGTATTAAATATTGATCTGCCTACATAGAGAAGTCAGAAGATGTTGTCTATTTTCTTTTTCCTAAGTAGTGTTGCTTATGTGATTTAAAGTGAAATAACTGCAAATACTAGTTTTCTTTGTACAAGAAGAGTTACTATTTTGAAAATAATAGTTCATTTTTTTCTTCTAGCATATATATGTATTTATTTTTAATCACTAAGGATGATAAGCTTAATGGCTGTAATTAAATCAAGTCTATATACCAAGAATTTTGTATGTCTTATCTCATTTGGTGACTTTAGGAGATAGGTATGATCATTTTCATTTTACAAGTAAGGAAACCGAGGATCAGAGCAGTTAAAGTCTCCTAGATTGTAAGTGATAAGTAGGATTTTTATCTCTCTCTCTCTATTTTTATCTATATGCCTATCAATCTGACCTCAAATCTGATGCTTTTAACCATTACTAGACCACATTCCATGAATAATTACATAAAACATAATAGTGTTGCCAATCTATGTTAATCAGAGGAATGGAAACACATTCAAGATGTGAGAATTGTTTCTTCAATTTCTGTATGAATTGTTTGGAATTATCACTGACCTCATCTCAGAAGAAGAGAAAACAGAACGATATTTTCCATGAGGTTTCCGTAAATTGCACTGATTCTGTTTTCTTTTATAATGGTTCAATAGAGTATCATGCATTAATCTACATTCCATAAAAATGTGTCCCTAGAGAAAATGTGTGGGAACAGCTGGTTATAGCAGCTGTAGGTAGTGACTGAAAATTCAATCTCTTCTTCTTTCTGTATACATTTCCTCCATAACTATTAAAAGGAGGAATTGAAATATATATAGCAAAATTACACTTAGCAAAGAAACAGAAGCTACCACGCTATTGTTATTTAAGTTCTGTTTCAGAATCACAGAATATTAATGCCAGAAAGCCTAAATTTTGGGCCTTAGTCCAATCATTAAGCAAACTGATGAGCAAACTTGAATGAATTAGTTATCAGAAAGTAAGAAATAGTGTCTTTCTTTACTGCTGTATCCCCAGAGTATATGTAGCATAGCCTTATATATAAGGCTCTATAAATATTTGTTGATTGATGGAGTAATTGCTCTACTTCACATGGCTGGTTGGTAGCTGAGGCTATAATCTTAGTCTTTTGACATTCAAGCCCAGTGCTTTTCTTACCATACTGAGCTGCTTGTTGCTATTCCCATCTCAAAACAGTAATTGCTACCTTCTTTTGAAAGGAGGAAACTAAAGGATCAAATTCAAATACCACTTGTTCAGTGAAACCTTCCCTGACTCCTCTAGTTAGATCACGTCTCTCTTCTATCTATATTCCTATAGTAATTTGCATCTCTACAATATTCTATTTCTTCGAGTCAAGCAGACCATATCTTCCACTGGATCATAAGCTGTCTGTGGGGATATTTTCATATTTTTTTCCCACAGATTGTCTGATATAATGCCTTAAGTATGTGCTCCATAAAGACTTACTGGATTGAAATAAATTGTATTTGTACAATGGTACTTTGTACAATGGTGAAGTGTATATAAATGTAAAATATTATTATTAATATCTACTTATATTTGGGACTTGTCTTTCTCATGGGTTTTATTTTCTAACTATATCACCCTGTGTTTAATCAGACTCCTTTCTGTATTCCCAAATATCTTATCTTGGGGAAGGTCAACCAAGAATACAATTAAAGTGTTTATTAAGTTCCTAAATGCAAGTTGTATTGTCCTAACTGCTGTCCAAATCAAATCATCATGGTTTCTGCTTTACAAGAGCACAGTCAAAACTCATTATTAAATGCCTCCATGCAAATTTATTGGCCTTATTACTGTTCAAATTGAATTAACTAATCAGATCAGTGACCTCTAGACTTACAGCATAAGGAGGAAACACTTGTGTGGCTATACTTACAGAGGACCATTAAAAACTGTTGAAAAAAATAAAACCACGCTTATTAAATATATAACAACTTTTGTTGGGCCTGAGGACTAAAAAGGACATTTTTGGATTTGGGTGTTTCATCTAGTCTATTAGGCAAGAAACCTTCACATCACTTATTAATTGGGAAAATCTGTGTGTATTGAACTTGTCACAAGTTTTTGACATAGTTCCTGGCCGTTATTTAATGTATTTTGCCTACTCTATAATATTATACAAGGTCATGAAATTACTCTTCTGTGATATTTAATCAGTTATTTAATCAGTTAGATGTGACGACATTGTTATCCAGTATCATTACAACCAAAGAAGCAGGACCTTATTTATGAATGTAGAAAAATATTGCAGGATAAAATAAATAAATAAAAAATAAAGAAAGAAAACAAAAAAGAAGAGGGAACAAAGGGAAAAGAAAAGAAATGAAAAGAGAAAAAAGAAAAATAAAAAGAAATAAAATGAAGACCTGGACATTTATAGTTAATTGGTACTAAATCATAATATATGTGATATTTGGGCCAGGTGCAGTGGCTGATGCCTGTAATTCTAGCACTTTGGGAGGCTGAGGTGGGAGGATTACTTTATATAAAACAAAACAAAACAAAAATATGATATTTGAAGTTTAAATGTTTATAAATGATTGAATTAGATCTTGTCAGTTCAACATGCTTAAAATACCATTGAAAGTTCTTAAAACAGAAGCATGATTTTGAGTTGATAATTACTTCTCAGAGGGGTGTGTGCATATATGTATGTGTGTAAGACATAATACAACTAGAAAGGAATAAATTATGTTTAATAATCAAGTTATTAGGGGTTTGCTGTATGCAATGAAGCATTCTAAGCATTTTATGTTTAATCCTTACAACAACCCTGGAATATAGGTGCCATTATTTTTTTCATTTTGTAGACAGAGCAACAGAGAAGTTAAGTAACTTGCTGAAGATCTGACAGCTAGTAAAGTCTGAAGCTGTGATATGAACTCAGAGATTCTGAGATTCTGTTTAAACAAATTTTTGTTTATCTGGTCTTCCTGCTGCTGGCAAATTACAATTGATTGTCATTTTCAATCAGGGTCTACTCCATCCTGAAATCCATCTCTAAAAAATCCTTGGAGATGTTTAATAATTTAGAATTTGTAAAGTCATTAAAAAATAATTCCTTCTCAATGGAGTGTGAAGCATAAATCATATATTAAAAGTTTATTATAATTATATACACTAAAGTCTAAATAATATGTTTTGGGATTCTGCTATTTAATGTTCATTTATTTATCACTAAAAAATTGGTGAAAATCTTTAATCATGTCTGGCCTAGAAAAATGGCCATGTACTGATCTGATCCGGGTTTCACCTTGCATGTTCTATTGTTCATTTTCTGTGTTCATGGCATACTGTTCCCTCATTGGTATACAGTGAACTGAATGCCTCCTTGCATCAGGAACTTCTTTAAAAATCACAAAAAATGTTTAGTTTCTATACCTCAAGTTCAGAATTGTCCCTTTGTCTTGAAAAAACTCTTTTGAAAAATTAAAACTTATAGGGAATTTAAAAGAATAGTACAAGAACATATGTTCTTAAATTATCCAACTGTTAGTATTTTGCCACATTTGCTCTCTCTCCTGTGTGTTGAATAATTTGAAATTAAATTGTACATATCATGACGTTTCAGCCCTAAATGTTTCAGCATGTATCTCCTGAGAACAAGGAGAGTCTCTGACAGAACCTCAATAACATTATGACATTTTCTCTTTCTTATTGTAGATATGTATAATTATTACTATGGTTGTCCTTTCATTTTTAAATGTTTTAAATTTTCTTGGACCAGCAATAACGAAGAGTTCTCTGTAGCTAGGGTAAGGTGCTTGGGTGGCTTCTATACTTATTATTAGTTCACCTCTTTTATTGCTGTAGTATATTTTAAAAATATTTCATGCTTGTTTTGCTGGCTACCTTTGGGAAAGGGGTATAACTTTGGATGAGGGAGCCAGCTCCCTTCGAGCTGAGAGTAGTTTCTAGAGATGGACTCAGATATGAGCTGTCAGCAGCCAACAATCCTGGAAGCTAGGGATTTGAGGGCCTTGGTTCTGATTGGGAGATCTGGGTAGTGTACTCTAGCCTATACTACAAGAGACAAGAGAAAAAGTAGGAAGACCTACCAAAAAGTTAATAAAGTACTCCAAGTGAGAGATGATAGACTGGAGTTTGAGGGAACAGTGATGGAGTGGTTGGATTTTAGTTGTATTGCAAAGAATTTCCTGGTGGATTAGGGGCGAGAGGAATCAAGGGTGTCTTCAAAGATTTTGCCCTGAACTACTGGAAGACTAAAGTTGCCTCATCAGTTTAATGAGAAGTGATGGTTAGCACAAGGCTTTGTCTTCTTAAAGCAGCTGCATTAACTGAAGAATGTAATTTCATTTACAGTTTCTAGCTGAATAAAGAATATGGGCTTATAATTTTCTTTTTCCATGATATAAATTGCCAAAATTGATTTAATTAGAAACTGAAAATTTGAACAGACTCATGACCTTGGAATAAATTAAAATTTTGTCAAAGAATAATCTTTAATGAAGCAAGCTCAGGTAGGATTAAAGTCAAATACTTTTAAACTTTCAAAGATAGATAATTCTCATGACTAGTACCCATTTCCAAAGTAGTGAAATAGCAAGAAAACTTTCTAACTCATTTTGAGAAAATTAGTGTATATAAAAACTGAACACAGATAACATGAAAAGAAAATACAGATCAATCTCATTTATGAATATAGATTAAAAATCCTAATCAAAGTATTAGTAAATCTAAGGGTATATTAAAAAGCACTAAGAAAGATTTATTTTACAAATGCAATGGAGATTACTATTAGGAAATTTATTAATATAACATGTCACTAAAAGCTCAAAGAAAATAAAAGATACAACTATAATATATAATAATAGCTCACATTTGTTTAATGCTATAATGAGCTATGTTATATTCATACTATTTTATGTGTTTTACATATATGTTCAATTAACTTATATAAAGATCTCATGATGCAGATAATATTTTTATCTTCATATTTTAGAAGAGAAAAACTAAATACACAAGGTTTAGTAACTTGCTTAAATTCACACCATTAGTGTGTGAGAGAACTAAGATATGAAATCAGGAAGAACATGTAATATTAAATCACTGTTTGGTTGCCTCCCAATAGACAATAATAATGTTGTAATATTTATAATTGGCTAACATTTATCAAGTGCTTACTATTAGCCAGATACTACTCTAAGCAATTTAAATGAATTAACTCATCCTCACTACAACCATATCATACAGACATTAATACCATTATTCCCATTTTACAGATAAGACAAATGAGGTAGAGAAAGTTTAAATAAACTCCTGAGGATCACTCCACTACTAAGTGGTAAATTAGGATTTGGATCCAGGCAATCTGCCTTCAAAACAAATGCTATACTGCCTCTAAAATGTTTGAACATAAGAAACAAAGGAAAGCAATATAAAACAAAGAACTATGTTATTAAACTAAATTAAAAGGATGCTTCCTGAAAATTATTCTTAAAAAACTATCTAAACTCACATTCTATATCATACTTCATGGAACTGTTAACACTATATGTATTACTATTAAAGTAAGTAACAATGAATATTGTAAGGGCCTAATAATTCTGTCTAGTTTATATTCCCCTAGAAGAGGTCCTAAAATAAGGATTCACATTTAAGTTTAAGTGGCTTATTTGGGAGATGATCCCAGAAAAAAGACAGGGAAGGGAAGGTACCTAATAAAGGGTGCATTACCAAGCTAGTAACTTAATCCACTGGGGAATTCCATGAGTCAGGGTAGAATC
The DNA here is from genome assembly GCF_020740605.2 of Lemur catta. Taxonomy (NCBI): domain Eukaryota; kingdom Metazoa; phylum Chordata; class Mammalia; order Primates; family Lemuridae; genus Lemur; species Lemur catta. The sequence goes on from NC_059134.1 coordinate 47,947,856, forward strand.
AGCCAGCCTCAATTAATCTCTGTCATGCCCAGTAACAAAGGAGCTCTAGGGTATTTATATACCAATCCGTGTCAGTCGTTAATTAAGGGTTGCTTCTTAGTGGGTGGGAGTATGTGTTGATTCTATGGCATTCTAGTTTGCCCTGCACACTGGTAGAATGGGCTCTAGCTCCAGAGAAAGCTCTAAGGCAGTTGGAAGTCTGGTTTGCACCACAATGGTAATACCTGGGGTGGATATGGTTGGGATATTGACAGTGTCTGCTACACCACCTAACAACATCTTTCTAAGTACTGATACTGATGCCTATACTTTTAGGCTTAGTAATTTTTCGTCTGTAAGTAGGACAACAGAACCTCATTATAGGTATCTATCTGGTAAGGAGAATTTAGAGAAAGCAGTTTAGCTGGACCTCAACCAAAGGTGCTTATTTACTACAGAAATGAAAGAACCTTGCTATAACCCAGTTCATCTATAAAACATTGGTCCTCAGTTACAAGTGCTAATACAGTTACATATGCTTGTTGGAAAATCTTCTACTAATAATAGGGAACATGACTTCTGTTTTAAGATTGGAAGGGACTAGACTTATTTTAATTCTACAAACCAATCATCCTGCAAACCATGAAAAATGATGCTGTCATCTAGTAATATATAAACTATAATTTCCCTGCATTGCATAGGAAGGGAGACTCTGAATTTATCTTCAATTACTATTGTTATATTCTGACAACCATATGAAAAGATGAATGAACATTTCCATGTCTTATGAGCATTAAAGTGCCAAAGCACTTAAAATTTGTTCCAAATGGCTAGATCCTAACATGGTGTCCGTTACACAGTAGGTACTTAAAATATATATTTTTTGAAACTCAGTTACCATTCATAGTGAAATTTTAGGATAGATCGATCCTTTATTTTATTTATTTTCAAACTTTGTGTTCATACAACATGTCAGGCACTGCTCATTTAGAATTTTAGCTAGATGGATGTCTGTGTATTATCTGGCAGAGACAAGTAACTTAAGTTGCTTAGTAATGTCATATAACATATTAAACCTCAGAAGTGTTCCCATGTGCAGAGAAAATCTTCACCCTTAATGTAAATTTTGTAGATTTGTTTGTCTTTCTAAAACTCTTCCTATATCTGTTCAAGTATCCCTTCCTTTTCATTCCCCTTCATTAATCCATCTGTTTGACAGGTTCCTTAATAGGATAATAGCTCACTAAAAACTCCTGGGAAATCTACAGATGATTACACAGAGAGGCAGTATCCACATTTCCTGTCTTTCTTCTTAGTGGAATATTGCATTTAGTTGATAAGTCGGTTGGTACCCAGTGAGTACCATCATGGTTTCACTCATTCTTCAGATGTTCTGAGATGTGTAAATTGTGTGTGTAATTTCATACTTGCCAAGGACTCCTAAGCCCACTGCACTGAAAATCACAAAATTAATTTGTTTTCTAATTGTTTTAGGTCCCAATTTAGTTACCTCTGAAATTTTGCATCTTCTGTGACAGTGTGTGCAAGCTTTGTGACTATGCCTGTCATTAAATCAGCTCTAACATTAGTTTCTCAAATTAGAGATGCCTTTGTGGTTGGCTCAGTAATTTATATAAAGAAAAAAATCTTGCTTTTAAGAAGTACTGCTCTTCAACTTTATTCCTGTCCTTGATGTATTCAAAGTTGTAGAATGAGATATTCAGTATCAATAAATCTGGAGTCATTTTTGTTTTTTCATTTATTTAGTAATTTTATTTATTTACTGAGTGGCATGTTCCGTAAGAAAAGTCTGTGGACTAAGAATGGCAGAATCTAAGTTCTGGGATCCAGCATGTCTGTGCCTTCCACTAGACAAGTTATGGGACCTCGTACAAGTCTCTGTGCCTAGTTTTCTGACCCCTAGAAAAGAAGAAAATTATTCTTTTTTTCACAGAGCTATAAAAAGACAATGAGATATTAAGAGTATAGGAAAGAGCTTCATATACAATAAGGTGTTCTACATACATTCTTGCTATTGCTACTATTACTACCACTACAGTCATTTATTAGTTAGTGACCTTGGCTAAGTTGACCTTTCTGAGCTTTCATATCTTTATTTGTATCAAGACTACTTGTGTGTTCAGTTCCACTTTGGCATTAGGAGGGTTTGTTTTAGGGGGCATCCTAGACGAGAATATTGAAGATGAGTTACTCTTAGCTTGGGAGAGAAGAGGAGTTCATTTCTGGTAAAGTTAGCCACGTGAGCAAAGCTTGAAACAGCCTGGTGATTTAGAACTGCAAGTAATTTGGAAGGAGTCTTCGGCATGGTGGGATGGGAGTCTTAAAAATAAGACTCCATAGGGAAGATCAGATCAAACCAAGCAGTTAGGACTGCATTCCATCAGTTAGGTGTCCCTAACTGATTCTAAGCAAAACTGAGACTTATAGGTATGAGGAGGATGGACTTGGTCGCAGGAGAGCAGTAGTGAAGGTAAGACCCAGCTCATAGCAACACTTACTGTGCACTAAATGCTTACAGGACCTTTTGCTAAGCCTTTTACATGTCTTATATCATTTAATCCTAAGAAAAACTATCTGAATTAGGTCCTTATATTATCCTCATTTTGCAAGTGAGGAAACAGAAGCTCAGAAAGGTTAAGTGACACCCTCAAGGTTATACATCTAGTAATGGGCAGAATGGAAGATTTTCAGACTTTATAACCTACACTCTCAATTGTTACACTGTGCTGCATACTTTTATTGAAAAACTGTTGTTTTCTGAACTGATTACTTGAAACTGCTGAAAATTGTGTTAAAAATTATACCACCGGATCTTTGTCCATCTAACTGAATCCTTCCTATAGTGCAGGGATCATCTGTATAATGCCCCATGGATAGTCTTTTGTTTGGCTTCAGCACACACTCTGTGACAGGTAGCTCGGTACAGAAAGAATGAGTCTTTCTGATAATTTTCATCATATTGAGATAAAATACCTGTCCTGCCTTAAGTTCCATTCCCTGGAAAACACTTAGTTGTATAAACCTTTGTTTCTCATGATAGCTTTTCAGATACTACGTCACATCACCCAATTCTTTCTTTCTTTGTGTGTGGTGGGAAAACCTTTTCCTTTTTTGTGCTATGATATACTTTGCTTCTCTGTATTACTATTCCCCTACCGCAGTTCCAAAGTCATTAGAGTTTCTTATCATTTTCTTCATTTTGTTGTTGCCTCCCCAATGATATTTCCCCTGTTATACCATGTCTCATATTAGTGAAGAGCATTGCCTAATCTATCAGCTCCCTAGTTATAGTACAGAATAATTACAACTATTTTAAGCAATTATTTATTGTACATATCACCTCTACTTGATTGTGAGGTGCTTAAGGGCAGATGCCATGTCTTATTGATCTCTATTTCTCCCACAGTGCTCAGCACAGGACTATGTACACATTAGACATGCAATTAAATGTTTCTTTTTTAAAATTTTTATTTCAGCATATTATGGGGGTACAAATGTTTAGGTTATGTATGTTGACTTTGCCCCACCTGAGTCAGAGCTTCAAGTGTGTCCATCTTCCAGACAATGCGTACTGCACCCGTCAGGTATGAATATACCCATTCCCTCTTCCCCCCTCCCCCCTGTCCAACACCCAATGAATGTTACTACTATATGTGCACATCTTGAACAAATTATAATGACTAGCTTGATATTGAAATGGTATAGATTTTTGTAGTTTTTCGTATTCTCATCTTGCTCTCATCTCTGAAAAGAACAATTATTTTCCTGTTTGAGGTTGAGAACGTATGGTTTGTTTTTGTTAATTGCTTGTTGCAAAGTAGGGTTAAATTATTCTGCTTATACTTGGGCACTTGGTGGAATTTTATAGGGTGAAGACACATGTTGAGTGAAGAGGTTTCTTTCTGTTCATCTAACGCTAATTACCACCCATCATTGAACTATCTTGAGCTTGAAGATTTATTCATTAAAGAGATTCTAAAGTGAACTTCATCCGTTGGGACATCAGGTTCAAAGCCAACTTAATGAGACTGTAAATTATTAGTGTGATAACAACACCTTTGCCTAGTCTGAGGATGAACAAGGTTTCATTTGCTTCTCACTAAATTATTTGCTGAAATTGCATTCCTGGAGGTTGTTTAATTTTTTTTTTTTTTTGAGACAGGGCTCTGTTCTGTTGGCTGGGCTAGAGTGCAGTGGTATCATCATAGCTAACTTCAATCTCAAACTCGTGGGCTCAAGCCTCCCAAGTACCTGGGACTACAGGTACACACCACCACACCTGGCTAATTTTTTTTTTTTATTTTTTGTGGAGACAGGGTCTAACTACTGCCCAGGCTAATCTTGAACTCCTGACCTCAAGTGATGCTCCCACCCTGGCCTCCCAAAGCATTAGGATTACAGGCGTGAGCCATTGTGCCCAGCTGAAATTTTTGATTCTTATATGAACAAATGGCAAATCTAGTATTAATTTCAGATAAAGTACAGAATGGTGAATTCTGAAAAAACACTTAGGTAAGATAAACGAAAAAAAATGATTAGCTATGAAGAAATAGATGCCATTTTTTAAAACTAAGAAAGCCAACAAGAAGTTGTTAATATTCTACCACTATCTTGTAAAGAGAAGAATTATCTCTTCTTAAGTTACATCAGTGTACATTCACAATAATTATTTATCAAATATCTACTTAGTGCCACACTAGGCTGAGTGTTTGAAATAATTGAAGATCTTGTGTCTGGTTCCAGATAGGTGTTTACAATCTGGTTGGGAAGACATTAGTGATATACTTGAAGCAAATGTTGAACATTATAAGATATAGAATGTGCTAAATTATGCTGGCTGTGATCTTATAGCCTTTGCCTTGAGCACTTGAACACATCATCCCTGATATAGTTTGGATGCTTGTCCCTTCCAAATCTTATGTTGAAATTTGATCTCCAATGTTGGAGGTGGGGCCGAGTGGGAGGTGATTTTGTCACTGGGGGCAGGGCGGGGGAGGGGGGGGCAGATCCTTCAAGAATCTTCAAGGGTTTGGTGCCCTCCCCTGGTAATGAGTGAGTTCTCTGTTAATTCACATGAGAGCTGGTTGTTTAAAAGAGTGGGCACTCCTTCCTCTCTCTCTTGCTCCTTCTCTTACCATGTTTCCCCTTTGCCTTTTGCCTTGATTGCAAACTACCTGAAGTTCTCACCAGAAATAGATACTGGTGCCATGCTTCTTGAACATCCTTCAGAACCATGAGCCAAATGAACCTCTTTTCTTTATAAATACTCAGCCTCAGGTATTCCTTTATAGCAACACAAAACAGACTGAGACAATCCCTTTCACTGCTCTAGTTCAGCACCTCATTGTCTCTGGCTTTGAATATTGCAATAATATTTAGTGCTAGAAGCACAGTTAGTGGTTAAATATTTGTTGTCTGAATAAGTAAAATGAATGGCCCAGCATCTAAATGCTATAGAAAATTAACAGATTGACTGCCACACTAGAAAATTTTTTTTTCCTTGGGACCATGGTGTTTTATTACAAAAATAGAATAAAATTTTGATGGCAAAACAATCCTTTCTAATTTAATGAAAAGTTTGTTATTTTTTATTGTTTTCTGTGCGTGAGTTATATGCAACTTGAAAAATAGTTCTGGTGGCTCCCAAGGTGAAGAGACATGTGAGGCCCTGGACTCAAAACTAGTATAAGTTAAATACAACTCACATGGCAGTTAATGTGTTAAAGAAGACTGGGATCAGGAGTAGTCAGTGAAGATTGCCTGTAGAAGGTAGTATTTAAGTTGAAAGCCACAAGGGAAACTTGGTAGAAAGAGAGTAAACACAGACAATGAGAGAGCTGCAGCTGTCTGTCAAAATTTTCAATACCGGGCAACTGCAAATAGTAAAGCCATATTTATTTTTATTTCAGAGCTTTGTCTGAAATATGAAGTTCAGACAGAATCAGACTAAAGTTTCCATTGGAAAGGAGATGTTTAGCTAACACTAGAAAGCCATTTTATTCAAGTGATCTGAAAAAAATTGTACGCCGTATGCTAATTTCAAATAATTCTGATCTGTTCATTAAAAATATTATTAATTTTTTCATTTGTGCATATTTGAAAAATAATAAATAACCCATTTTATTTCAAATATTTGCTAAGGTGTTTCATTAATTTATACTGTTAACCCCCTACATTTCTATTACTTATTTGAACAGTTTTGTAAAACAAAATCTTGATCAAGTTATTCCTTTGCTTAAAAATCCTTATTGGCTTTCATTGATTTTAGTTAGGTTAAAGTTCGTAGTCCTTAGAGGCAAAAGAATATAAGAAAATAAGGCTGATTGAGTGCTAGGCACCATCCTGAATGCTTTACATACATTATATAATTTAATTCTTACAACATCTATATGTGGTAGATATCATTATTTGTCCCACATGTGTATGGAGAAAAGTTAAATTTAGATAGGTAAGTCAGTCATCATATGAGTAATATGTGGTGAAGCTAGTATTCAAATCCAGGCAGTTAAACTCTAAAGGCCAGGACTTTAATCACTGTATAATACTGTTTACTGAAACAAGATAAATAAAATGTCTAATGGCATCGGGCTAAAATAGCTTGGTATATCTATCATATATGAAGCCCATTCAATTAAACTGAAAATTGGTATCTGTTAATATTTACTTCTATGATTTCTTTTTAAATGCTTCATCTAATGACTTTCATTCTGATTTTTTTAAAATAGTTTACAGTCAAGTGCCATATTCTAAAAGTCATTTCTTTCTTTATCTCTTTTTCTCCCTTCTTTTCTTCCATTCCTTCCTTTTCCTTTTTCTTTTTCACGTGATTTTCTATATTTATTCTTTGATTCATTAATCTACATCTTAGGATTTAATTCTTAGAGACTGATCTTTTCCTTTATTTCTTAGTTCTTGGAGGTAACCTCAAGTGTAGTAGCTAAGACCATAGGTAAAATTTGGAGCAAGACTGCTTAGTTTGAATCCTGACAGCTCTATTTACTAGTTTTGTGAATATGGGTTATCCTTTTTGTGTCTCACTAGCTTCCTCTGTAAATTGAGTGAGGGAGGAGGTCAATAACAATACCCACCTCCCAGGGTTGTCATGAGGATCAAATGAAATAATGATTTAGAACAGTGCCTGGCATATTGTACATATATAGTAGCTATATAACTTCCAAATCCTTACAAGAAAGAGAGCTTTTGGCTGAACAATAAATTAGTCACTATTGACATTTAAGTGTCAAGGAAAGAGAAGAAGGCCAGGGAACTAGATCAGAAGAGTTGTAGTCATAGACAAGTATAAGAACAATTACAACAGTGCTGTCTCCAACTACTTAAAGGAGAGGGGATATCAAAAGGAGTTTGAAAAGTTGCTCTCAAATCTCATCCTCTTGGGGGAATACATGGGGAAAAGGAAACACAGGTAGCTCTGGGACTTGTCTTCTTACCTGCCCCATTTTTTAAAGATAATTATCAAATAATAATATTAATAGTTACAATTCACTAAGCACCTACTTGGTGCTGTTTTCTACTAGAGACTAAGGCCTAATTGAGTTCTATAAGTTGCCAAGTATTACATACAGGAATTTGAATCTTAGGTTAGATTGACTTCAGAACTCAGAAGTTTCCCAGTAAAATGTCCTACTTTAAGTACTTTAATCACATTCTGGAAACATACTGTCCAGGAGTGGGAGGGGTGTGGGAAAAACATTTTACAGAATAAAATGAAAGAGAGAGGGGAAGGGAGGGGAGAGAGAGAGAGAGATATTTAGAGGCTACCATGTTACCATGTGCTGGGCACTGTTCTAGATGTAGGACATACTGTGGTAAACAAAATAGACTTGATTCCTGTCCTCTTGGAGCTCATAGGCTCAAAAGAAAGAATGCTATCTCTTTTGTAAATACAAAAAAATAAAGGCTTGAGATCATTAATTGATCAGTGGATTAGGACATGCTCAAAGAATAAATTGCTGCTATAGAAAATCACATCATTCTTTGTCATAAACAGTTTGTGATTCTCATATTCTAAATGTCTCACTATAATAGGTCTGCGTAAGACTTATCAACATTGAACCTCTATCTAATAATAATTCCATAAATATTTCTTCATACACTGGGAGCTTACATTCTCATTTTAAATTTTCCTCTATCAGTATCAATGTGACTCTCTTTCCTCATCATTATGTATTTAATAAAAAAGCGACAAATTTTGTTCCACCTCAGTTTGAAGCAGACTATAAAGTATCATACTGTGTTAAAGGCAAAAATGCCTCTGAAGGGGAAAAATTATTCAGCAAGGACATTGTATAAACAAGAGCAAAAAAGAATGTGGAATTACTACGAGCTACTGCAGATGAAGATAAAGATTTTGTTTATTTACAGTGTGATTTCCCAGAAAAAGGCACCAAATGGAGAGTCTGTGGCTCTCCTATCTCTTTTTCTTATAACTTGTTGTCTGCTATGTGAAATTGGCTTTGATCTGATTAAATGGATGGTTCAGGCACTTTGTAATGAGATTCAGATTCTTTTATTTCTGAGCTTCTGGTTCTAAAAAGCCAAAGCTATTACTCTTTGATGGATGTTTGGTGATCTGTGCAAGATGGGTCACAGCCCAGCTTCTCTAAGGCAGATAGGTAAATCAGTAAAAAGCTGAAAAATGGTGGGAAAGGACAATCTCATTAGCTAGCTTAACAATTTTGTTTTTAGAAAAACCCAAGGGTAGCTAGGCATGGAGATTAAACTCTCAATCTTGGATAAAACAAATAGTGCTATATTAATAAGAAATTATGGGAAATTATTCAATATTATTCTATTAATGCCTTAGTTGGGGCTTGTGATGGCTGATATTTGACTATCTAGCAATTTTAACAAAGATTTTATTTAAAATAAAAAATAAGGCTTTTTATCTTTAAAGCCCATGTTTCAAACAGAAGTACAGCTTTTCCTTTATTGTTAAAAACATAAATCTCACCATCATGTCTCAGGAGAAAACCTGTTTCTACTATATCAGCAATTAAGCTGTTCTGAGAAATCTAGTATAATTTAAATTTGTTTAGAACACTTATTTCTTTTAAACATGAATAACTAATCAAAATTTAGGAAGAAATGTGAAAAGTATTCTTTAATAGATTATATTCACAAGGAATACATTTTGTATGATGTCATTTTAAAACTTAGGTATTTTTGGAAAAAGGAAAACAAAATAGTAAAGAAAAATAATAGACAACAATCTAAAACAACTCTTCACTCCACTTCAAAATGTTATAAAGTAATTGAAAGGTCCAACATTTTCTTCTAGAATTCTTACAGTGTCATGCCTTAGGTTTAAGTCTGTTATCCATCGTGAGTTGATTTTTGTGAGACGTGAGAGGTGCTGAACCTGTTTCAGCCTTCGACATGTGGCTATGCAATTTTCCCAGTACTATTAATTGAGTGAGGATTCTTTTCCCCAGTGTATGTTTTTGTCTGCTTTGTCAAAGATTAGATGGCAAACTCTTACAGACATTGGCCTAGAGAAAGAATTTATGAAGAGGACCCCAAAGGCAATCACAGCAACAACAAAAATAAATAAAGGGGACCTGATCAAATTAAAAAGCTTCTGTACTGCCAAGGAAACTATCATGAGAACAAACAGAAAACCTACAGAATAGGAGAAAATATTTGCATGCTACATATCTGATAAAGGGCTGATAACTAGAATCTCTATAGAACTCGTGAAAATCAACAAGAAAAAATCAAACAACCCCATTAAAAAGTGGGCAAAGGACATGAACAGAAACTTTTCAAAAGATGACAGACTAGTGGCCAACAAACATATGAAAAAATGCTCAACATCTCTAATCATCAGGGAAATGCAAATCAAAACGACAAAGAGATATCACTTAACTCCAGTGAGAATGGCCTTTATCAAAAAGTCCCAAAACAATAAATGTTAGTGTGGTTACAGAGAGATAGGAACACTCATACACTGCTGGTGGGACTGCAAACTAGTGTAACCTCTGTGGAAAGTAATATGGAGATACCTCAAAGAGCTACAAGTAGAACTACCATTTGATCCAGCAATCCCATACTGGGCATCTACCCAAAAGAACAAAAGACATTCTATAAAAAAGACATCTGCACTAGAATGTTTATAGTAGCACAGTTCAGAATTTGAAAGATGTGGAAACAGCCCAAGTCCCCATCAATACATGAGTGGATTAAGAAAATGTGCTATGTGAATACCATGGAGTTCTACTCAGCCACAAAAAACAATGGTGATGTAGTACCTCTTGTATTATCCTGGATAGAGCTGGAGCCCATTCTACTAAGTGAAATATCACAAGAATGGAAAAAATAGCACCACATATACTCACCATCAAATTGGTATTAGCTGATCAACAATTATGTGCACATACAGTAGTAACATTCATCAGGTATGGGCAGCTAAGAGGTGGGAGGAGGGATGGGTATATGTTCACACCTAATGGGTGTGGTGTGCACCGTCTGGGGGATGGACACGCTTGAAGCTCTGACTTGGGTGGGGCAAAGGCAATATATGTAACCTAAATATTTGTACCCCTGTAATATGCTGAAATAAGAAAAATAAAAAAAAAACGAAAAGAAATACAATTATCTTTTATAGCAAAAAAAAATAAACTAATTGATGACTTATCCTTCATATACTGGATTGTAAATTCAATAAAAGCAGTGATCAAATCTTTTATGCCCAGAAAACACTTTGCACATAATAGAAACTCAATAAATATTCAGTCTCATTTAATTCATGTTTATTGAGCACTTCCTTTGTACTGGGCCTCAAATGTTTGGTATATATTGCATATATACCACAAAAATTTCATGTATAATGTTAAAAGCCTGATTTATTCAATGGAAGATCATGACTAGAAAACATATTTTTAAAATCTGCCAAACATATGCAAAAAACAAAATATATATAAGTAGCATAATGTAACAGTATCAGACTAAAAATCTAAAGTCCTGGGTTAGAATCCTTAGGCGAGAAATTTCATCTCTCTAAGTTTGCTTTTTCTTATTTGTGAAGGGAAGAGACAAGAGTTAATTATTTCTCAGTTTTGTAGTATCCTTTGTGCCTCTGTTCTAGGACGTGTTTACAATGTGGGAGAGACCAGCCAAAGCATTTGATAAATGAATATTCATAAATATATGTGTGTGTGTGTCTGTGTGTGAGAAAGAGAAATAGAGAGAGAGAGACAAGGAGATGGAAACAGTGACTTTGAAACTAGTCAAATGTGGCATCTCTTGGAACGATTTAGTGGTTACTCAAAAAAGGCCAGCATACCAACAATTAAGCCAAAGATCAAGATAATATTCAACCCTCATAAAAATTAGATCCAAATCAGGTAGATATGATACATGGCGGTCATAAAAAAGATGTATTCATTCCTTCATGAGATGAAACCCAGGAATTATCAAAGCTAGAGACATGGAATGCCTTGAACAAGGGAAAAGAAATAATGACTTTATAAGAAGGTGACATTGTAGAGATTTATTGATCTTCCTCTTGTTCTCCTCATGCAGGAAAGTGACCTTCATATATCTGACTTGTAAGTAATTATATATATTAATAAGTGTAGGTAATATCTGATGAGTGTGGTCGTTGTATAGGAATGAATAAACACATAAATCATTTCGTCATTAGTTTTAATTTGTATCAATTTTTACATTACGTTTTAGAATAATTCCCCCAAGACATGAGATTGCTTTGACTTTAAAATATGATCCTAAAAGATTAAGAGTGGGAATAATTTTTCTTTTTTCCTCTTCATTTTATGGAGATCAAAAAAATGGGTAACAGCACCTAAGCAGACTTCTGATGCCTCCAAATGAAGTACTGTAGTGACTCTATTATATTTGGTTTTTACAAATTACAATGCACAAGCAATTTTTCTGTTATGGATTTTAGATACATATTTATTTCTCTCAGTCATTTTTAATTTAGTATTTACTTTTAAAATCTAAGTTATAATGCATGTAGCTTAATAATTTAGATATTTCTATAAGTTCAGGCCTACAGTGGTCTTTTGACTCTTCTTTTTGCCATCACTTCTTCTGCAGAAGTAGCCAGTTTCAATTCCTTTAAATTATTCTTTTAATTTTTATATCTACCTCTTTATGATAAATAGCACATTTATACATCTACTTTTTATCTTTTTTGTGTGTGTGTGTTTTTCAAAAGGATTATCTATTAATTTCCTACCCTGAAATATGGAGATTTTGCTGTCTTTCATTGGGACCCCCCCTTCCCCAATACACATATACCCATTTTTGCTTCCCACCCTCTTCTTCTGAATAAGGATATAAGTTTGGTTAAATCAATGAATCAATTATATGTATATAATATATTATATATAATACAATTGTTACTATTGTATTATATATAATGTATATACTAGTACAAGTATGTAACCTCATACCCAGCTGAGCCGTATCATATAATCTAATTCCATTCTTTTTTTTTTTTTTTTGAGACAGGGTCTCTCTCTGCTGCCTGGGCTAGAGTGCAATGGCATTATCATAGCTCACTGCAACCTCAAACTCCTGGGCTCAAGCAACCCTCTTGCCTCAGTCTCCTTCCTGTGTAGCTGGGACCACAGGTGCCTGCCACCACATTTGACTAGTTTTTTTTCTTTTTTAAGAGATGTGGATCTCACTGTGTTGGTCAGGCTGGTCTCAAACTCCTCACCTCAAGTAATTCTCCCACCTTGGCCTTCCAAAGTGCTAGGATTGCAGGCATGAGGCACTGTGCCTGGCCCCAATTACTTTTCATTTCTACTGAAGTTTTTGGTTTCTGTATAGTTAATAATTAATCTTTCATTTCATTTGCTTATTTTTTCATGTATCAATTACTAATTTAATTTGAAACTCTCTGACAATGTCAAATTTATCTTAATACATCAGACTCCTTAGATGGTCTATCAATTTTATCTACATGATGAAATTTCTGCAGGAGCTTTCTAACCTTTCTAACACTAGTTGCTCTTTATCTCTGTTGTATAGCTCTTTTCCTGGATTTTGCTTAACCATCATCCTGGAGATTCTCTTGACCTCCTCTTGAGTTGAAGCTCTTATTCCCTGTATGCTATCTCTTCTACCTTATTGGTTTATTCTTGTATTTGGTGGGGCATCTAGTAGCTTACGTATAAAAGATTCATATGAAATACATTTTGTGAGGTTTTGTTTTCATGTCTGAAGATGACCTTATGCTAATTTAGTAGTTTTGCTGTTTCTTTGTATGTAACTGGTCTCCCCTCAAGTCCCTCATTTCTTCTCCAGGAATCTTGTAAGATATTATCTTGTCATCATCAGTAATCTAGAATTTTATGATGATGTTCTTTGATGTGAATATTTATCCATTGGGTAGGTACTTGATGAGCTCCTACGGTCTGGAAACATATGCCCTTCCAGTTTAAATTATTTTATTAATGATTTTCTCTATATTCTTTGATTTATCTGCAATCCTATTATTCAGATGTTGGACCTGCTGGTCCTCTGATTATCTTAGATTTTTTTTCTATATGTTATTTGTATCTTTTTGCTTTATATTCTGAGTGTTTTTTCACTTTATAATCTTATAATCTTTCTACTCAGTTTTTTATTTTTGCCATCATGTTTTTGATAATTTTTTTTCTTTGAACCAAATTTATAATATTCTCTTATTTCATTAATGCAATATCTTCTCATCTATCAGAAGCTACTAATGATCTTTTTTCTTTTCTTTTTTTTTTTTTTGAGACAGAGTCTTACTCTGCTGGTCAGGCTGGAGTGCAGTGGTGTTATCATAACTTACTGCAACCTCAGACTCCTGGGCTCAAGGATCCTCCTGCCTCAGCCTCCTGAGTAGCTGGGACTACAGGCATTGGACACTATGCCCAGCTAATTTTTCTTTTTTTTTTCTCTTAGAGACAGAGTCTTGATCTTGCTCATGGTAGTCTTGAACTCCTGGCCTCAGGTGATTCTCCTGCTTCAGGCTCTCAAAGTCCTAGGATTACAGGTGTAAAGTATCATGCCTGGCTGGAACTAATGACTTTTTTAAAAAGTTTTTTTCCCCTATTTTATTTCTGCTTCATTCAAGTTTTTGTTGTTTGTTTTGCACTCTTTTAGAATCATTAATCAGATGTTTGGTGATTTTGGACTGTCTGCTCATATTTAAATTTCAGGCATTAAAACCTGTGTAAAAACCTTGAATTGGGCTTGTCAATTATAGGCTTCACAGTAAAGTGATTGGACTGAATTGTTTTACTAGAGAACCTCCAGTGTCAGCAACTTCTCATCTTTTCTCTGGAACTGGTCACACTTGGTATAGAAGGGTTTTACCTGGAAGATACAAGCCTGTCTGGTGTTCTGGCAATTAAGTTGGGGGAGAGGGCTAAGGTATGAAGTGTTCATTAAATTTCTGTGTTTTATCATATGATATCTCATTCCCACCTTTTTCTGTATCCCGTAGTCCAGATTTTCCAATTTTCTGCTAGGATAGGGAAGGTACAATCATCTAGTGCACTGTGTGTGGGGGGGAAGCTGAGGTTCTAAATAATTCTTGGAAAGATTTTCAACAGGTTCTCCCATTTTAGTCCTATATCTACCCTTACTGTAAGAGATACCTGGTGCTGGCAATTCTTGATGCATTTGAAGGTTTTGCAAGATAAATGGGTTTTTTTTTTAGCTTTCTCCATTTCTTCATTAAGTCTTCTAGATTACTTAGTGTTTGTCCAGTTGCTTTCTGTTTTTTACAATTTTGTTTCTGTTGCTTCATTTTCTGTTCTTTTTCTGTGAATTTGTATATTCTGAAAAACTTATTGCCAGCATCTTATTTCAGAGAAAGTGAAAGTAAATGCATATATTCTGTCTTTTATTTTCCTAAAGAGGTGCCATTGATTCTTTAAAGTGGAGTTCAGCTTACAAACAATACAATTAATTTGACCATAGTCCAGTGGTCTATGGAGTGGCCCATCTTCCCTCACAAATTTTTTTTTTTTAAATTTCAGAATATTATAGAGGTACAAACATTTTGGTTACATGAATTGCTTTTGTACAGTTTGAGTCAAAGTTATAAGTGTGTCCATCACCCAGATAATGTGAATTGTATCCATTAGGAGTGAATTTACCCATTGCCTTCTCCCCCCTCTCACCTGCTTGAATTTCGTTGAATTTTACTACCGTATGTGATCAATTAGTGTTGATCAATTAGTTCCAGTTTAATAGCACTTGTGGTGTTTGTTTTTCCATTATTGTGATACTTCACTTAAAATGATGGTTTCCAGTTCCATCCAAGTTGCTACAAAAGGTACTAGTTCACCACTTTTTTATGGCTGGGTAATACTCCTTGGTATACATATACCACATTTTATTAATCCACTCATGTATTGATGGGCACTTGGGCTATTTCCACATATTTGCAATTGTGAATTGTGCTACTATAAACATTCAAGTCCAAGTGTCTTTTTTTATAAAATGTCTGTTATTCTTTTTGGTAAATACCCAGTATGGGATTGCTGGATCAAATGGTAGGTCAACTTTTAGTTCTTTGCATTATCTCCATACTGCTTTCCAGAGAGGTTGTACTAGTTTGCAATCCCACCAACAGTGTGTAAGTGTTCATTTCTCTCTACATCTATGCCAGCGTCTGTTCTGTTGGAACTTTTTGATAAAAGCTATTCCAACTGAGTTAGGTAATATTTCATTGTGGTTTTGATTTGCATTTCCCTGATGATTAGAGATGTTGGACATTTTTTTTCTTTCTTTTTATTTCAGGATGAGCATTTTTAATATGTTTATTGTCCATTCATCTATCTTCTTTTGAAAAGCTTCTGTTCATGTTTTTTGCCCACTTTTTAATGAGGTCATTTGATGTTTTCTTGTTGATTTGCTTGAGTTCTTTGCAGATTTTGGTTACTAGCCCTTTATCGGATGTATAGCATGCAAATATATTCTGTAGGTTGTCTATTTGCTCTATTGATTGTTTCCTTGGTGGTGCAGAAGCTTTTTAATTTGATCAGGTTCCATTTATTTATTTTTTCTGTTGCTGTGATTGCCTTTGTGGTATTCTTCATAAATTCTTTGCCTAGGCCAATATCTATAAGAGTTTTTCCAAGCGCTTCTTCCAGAATTCTTAGTTTCATGCGTTAAGTCTGTTATCCATCATGAATTAATTTTTGTGAATGGTGAGAGGTATGAATACTATTTCAGTCTTTTACATGTTGCTATCCAAATTTCCCAGTACCATTTATTGAATAGGGATTCTTTTTCCCAGTGTATGTTTTTGTCTGCTTTGTCAAAGATCAGATAACGATGTGAGAATGGTTTTATATGCGGGTTCTCTGTTATGATTGGTCTATGTCTCTGTTCTTGTGCCAGTACCATGCTGTTTTGGTTATTATAGCTTTGTAGCATAGCTTGACGTCTGGTAAGGAGATGCCTTCCAGTTTGTTCTTTTTGCTTAAGGTTACTTTGGCTATTCAGGGTCTTTTCTGGTTCCATGCAGAGCATAGAATTATTTTTTCTAGGTCTGCAAAAAATGACCTTGGTATTTTAATGGGGATTGCATTGAATCTGTAAATTACTTTGGGTAGTATAGACATTTTAACAATGTTGATTCTGCTGATCCATGAGCATGATATGTTTTTCCATTTGTTTACATCCTCTGTGATTTCCTTCTTCAGAGTTTCCTAGTTCTCCCTATAGAGATATTTCGACTCCTTAGTTAAATATATTCCTAGGTATTTTATTTTCTTTGTTGCTATTGTGAAAGGTATTATGTCTTTGATTTGATTCTCAGCTTGACTGTTGTTGGTGTATAGAAATGCTATTGATTTGTGTATGTTGATTTTGTAACCTCAGACTTTCCTGAATTTATTTATCAATTCCAGGAGTATCCTGGTAGGATCTTTAGGGTTTTCTAAATATAAGATCATATCATTAGCAAAGAATGGTAGTTTGACTTCTTCTTTCTCCCTTTGGTTACCCTTGATTTCTTTCTTTTGCCTGATTGCTCTGGCTAAGACTTCCAGTACTATGTTGAACAGAAGTGGTTACAGTGATCAACCTTGTGTGGTTACAGTTCTAAGTGGAATGCTTTTGATTTTTCCCCATTCAGTATGATGTTGACTGTGGGCTGTCATATATGGCTTTTATAATATTGAGGTATGTTCTATCTATGCCTATCTTGTTAAGAGTTCTTATCATAAAAGGATGCTGAATTTTGTCAAATGCTTTTTCTGTGTCTATTGAGAGGATCATATGGTCTTTTTGTGCTTCTGTTTAGGTGGTGAATCACATGCATAGATTTGCATATGTTGAACCATCCTTGCATCTCTGGGATGAAGCCCACTTTATCCTGGTGGATTATTTTTTTGATGTACAGCTGAATTGAGTTTGCTGGGATTTTATTGAGAATTTTTGCCTTGATATTCATAAGGGATATTGGTCTGCAGTATTCTTTTTTGTGTGTATGTTCTTTCCTGGTTTTGATATCAAGGTGATATTGGCTTTGTAGAAAAAGTTGGAGAAGATTCTGCCTTCTATATGTTATGAAATAATTTCTGCAGTATAGGTACCAGTTCTTCTTTGTAAGTCTGGTAGAATTCAGCTGTGAAACCATCTGGTCCAGGACTTTTATTGTTGGGAGACTTTTTTTATTGCTGCTTCAATTTTGTTACTTGATGTTATTCTGTTCAAGAGTTCTATTTCTTCCTGACTGAGCCTAGGAAGTTTGTGTGTTTCCAAGGATTTGTCCATTTCCTCAACACTTTCAATTTATGTACATAGAGATTTTTGTAGTATTTAGAGATATTTTGTATTTTTGTGGTATCAGTTGTAATATCTCCTTTTTCATTTCTGATTGAGCTTATTAGGGTCCTTTCTTTTCTGTTTCTGGTTAATCTAGCAAGAAGCCTGTCTATTTTGTTTATCTTTTCAAAGAACCAATTTTTTGTTTCATTAATCTTATATATAATTGATTTGTTATCAGTTTCATTTATTTCTGCTCTGACCTTAGTTATTTCTTTTCTTCTGCTGGTTTTGGCTTAGTTTGTTCTTCCTTCCAGTTCCTTGAAATGATTCATTAGATTGTTGATTTGTGATCTTTCTGTCTTATGGATATAGTCATTAAGGCTATAAATCTGTGGTCCCCTGCCCTCGGGCTGCAGCTCAGTACCAGTCCGTGGCCTGTTAGGAACTGGGCTGTACATCACTGCCTGAGCTCCACTGACCCCTCAGCCCTATCCATGGAAACATTATCTTCCATGAAACCAGTCCCTGGTGCCAAAAAGGTTGGGGACTCCTAGTATAAATTTTCCTATTATGACTGCTTTTGCTGAATCCCTCAGATTTGGATACTAGTGTACCCTTTGTATTTAGTTTGAAGGATCTTTTGATTTCCATCTTAATTTCCTCCTTGGCCTAATGATCATTCAGCAATAGGTTATTTAATTTCCATGACTTTGTGTAGAGTTGAGTGTTTCTGTTGGAACTGATTTCTAATTTTATTCCACTGTGGTCTGAGAAGATTCATGGTATAATTTCTATTTTTTCAAATTTGTTGAGACATGTTTTATGGCATAGGATGTAATCAGTTTTAGAGAATGTTCCATGAGCTGATGAGAAGAATGTATATTCAGTGGTTTTGGGGTAGAATGTGATGTAAATGTCTGTTAGGCCCATTTGTTCTAGACTTCCAATTAAGTCCATCATTTCTTTGCTTATTTTCTGCTTGAAGGATCTGTCCCATTCTGTCATTTGGGTGTTGAAGTCCTCAGCTATTATGATGCCACTATCATTTTGTTTAGATCAAGTAGGGTTTGCTTTATGAGTCTGGGCATACCTGTGTTAGGTGCATAAATATTTAGTTTTATTTTTTCTTCTGGTTGAATTGTTCCCTTCACCATTATATAATGACCATCTTTGTCTTTTTTTACTTTTGCTGATTTGAAGTATATGTTATCTGATATGAGAATGGCTATACCAGCTTTCTTTTGGTTTCTGTTTGCATGGAATATTGTTTTCCATCCCTTGAGTCTGAATGAATCCTTGGGGGTTAGATGTATTTCTGGAGACAGCAGATACTTGGTTTATATATTTTTTTATCCACTCAGCCAGCCTACATATCTTGAGTGGGAAGTTCAAGGTATTCACATTTATTGAAAGAATTGATAGGTGGGGTGGATTTCTGTTCAGCCTGTTGAGTAGAACTATATTGCTTTGATTTACGTCTTGAGCCATTGTGGTATCTAGGCTCTAAGCTTTAGCTTTTGGGTGATTTTACACCTGTGTATGTCTATTGTTCTGATCCATGTATAATGCAGTTCTGAATACTTCCTATAGGGTAGATCTGGTCTTGACAAATTCCTTTAGTGTTTGCTTGTCTGAGAAAGTCTTTATTTCTCTCTCATATAAGAAACTTAGTGCCTTGGCTCCTGGAGGATGGAAGCACCTACAGAATGTTTTATGTCCCAATGCTCACTGAAGGTACCTATGTGGGGGAGGAGAAGCCCCCCTTACCCTTTCACTGGGCTCCAGGCCCCTCTGTGTTTGGACCATGGCACAGTCTTCTCCTCTCCATCTTCTTATTTCTCAGCTTCGCAGTTTTTCTCAGTTGGGTCTCCAGATGTCTCTGTTGTCTGTCCCTGTGATCCACACCTGAGCTGCAACTGCTCTCCATTCTCTTCAATTCAATAGTCTACCTTCCAGCCACGATGATCTGAAAAGCAATGTCTCTAATTGGCCACCTTGGCTTCCCACCCAACAAAAACTTTTAAAATTCAGTTGCATCACCCTCATCCCTCTGGAGTTCACATGGAGCATTGCTGTCCTGTTACTTTTTTCTTCCTTTATCCTTCCATATCCTTTATTAAATGCCTAAAATAGTTCAAACTGCTTACCCTCACATTCAAAACTCTCCATAATATATGTCTTTGTTTCTTCTCTAATACAAACCCTCTGTTTCAGTTAGTCTGGCTGCCTTTATTTCCTTTTTCTTTCACTCATTGCCTTACTTATCAAACATTTATAAAACCCTTTTATATGTCCAGTTGTTAAAGATTCAAAAATGAAGAAAAAAAAATCCCCTTCCTTTAGGCACTTGCAACCTTATAAGAGACACACATGTAACAATTTAGTGGTCTGATATGGTACAGGTGATATAATAAGATTCTGACAGAATAGAGTGGTGTCACCTGACAGAATAGAGTGCCATCACTTGGGGAGGGTGTTGAAGTCCGTGTGAGGAGGTAAGAAAAGGCTTCACAAATGAGGAATGCTTGTCCTGAGTCTTAAAAAGTAGTCTCTAGGAGGCCTTAGAGCTAGGAATTTGGCAAGAGGACAAATCCTCCAGTCAGGATGCATTGTTTGAGTGAGATGAAGGGGTGTATGTGAAATAGCTTGGTGCATTAGGAGAAATTCAGGAGTAATAGAGATGGAAAATAATGGGTAGGCCCAAGAGGGTGGATATTTGTATTTGATAAACATCACTCTTGTAGCAGTGAGGAGCATAGATTTGAAGGGTGCTCCTTCTAGTCAGTATGTTATAATCACGAGTTCTCTTAGAATGCCCATGCTATTTCTCTCCCTTGTTCCAAATCTGGCTTACTCTTCAAGTTCCAGCTCAAGTCTCATCCTTTTTATGAATCCTTTCTCACTTGTTCCACCATGTGTGCTTTTCTCATTTTCCTTGCTCTTAAAATGTGAATTATACCACATAGCACTAGATTATATATAATTGTAAAGTTGAGATTATTTTGTTTGTGTCTATGGGTACTGTACCTTTTGTCTCCTCTTCAACAAATGTTCAGGCTCCTAGAAGACTAGCATAATCTTGTGCATAGTGTGACCCAAAAGATTTGATTTTTTACATCAGTTAAACAAATAGTAGTGAGCTACAACTGTGTGCCAGGCCTATGACAGATTCTGGGAATTGATAGTGAACAAGTGAAAATACAGTCTCTGCTCATCTAAGAGGGTAGAGTTCAACTTTTTATATATCTAAAATTAAATTTATTGGTTATAACTTTAGTAACTATAACTAGATCTGATGTACTTATCCCTTTTCCACAATTTAAGGCAATCATTAGAGCAGTGATTCTTTAAGCTTTTACTCATCCATCAGTAGAAGTGCTGGTGAATATGTTGATACTGTCTTTCCTTGAGGCATCATTTTAGTTAATTATCCCTTTAATTTGAATTTTTGGACATAGAGGTTGCAAATGAGTACAAGAATATTTAAAATACATTTATTTATGAACCAAAAGAATCAGAGTATTTTACTATTTTTTTAATCTTTTTTGAGCTAGTTCCAATTTGGCAATAAAAAAGATATATCTTCAATCATTTCTCAGCCTTTTGGCTAAAATCAAGTGTAAAAAGATATATCTTGAATTTAACTGTAAATATAAGAGAACTATGAATAGAAATTGGAAGTAAAGTCTAGGATAGAAGTAATGTTATTTAACTGTTATGTGCATTTTATCTCAATGAAGTGCAAATTATGATTCTAAATTCACTTAAATTCCTCCTTTTCTTTTTACTTTATCCGAGTTTAGAATGTGTTTTTATATTTCTAAGACCAAAGCTCACTTAAGTTCATTTATCACTTTAATTTATGCATAAATAAATGGAAACATATTATGAGGAGCATATAATTTTTAGTGTTATTTAGAAGTTATCAGAGAAGGTATCCTATATTATGGGCATTGTATCCATATGTATCAAAAGTGCAATTTAAACTCTGAAATATTATACTACCTAGTTAAATCTAGAAGAAACTAATTAAAGATTAGCTAAGGGGTTCCATTTTTTTATTAGTTGAACCTTGTTTAATCATCATTGGCTAATATTTGTTGATTATCTGCTGAAGACATGATGCTATTGGAGGTCTGATAAAAAATGGATGGTTATTGGTGCTCCACATAGATTCTGTGGGAATTCTTTTGATATTTTGGTTGCTGTTCCTATCCTCCATCTGATGCAAATGTAGTGAGTGAGCTAATGTCTCACACTTGTGATGTTTTCAGGATAATTACCTTTGGGTCATCTAAGCAGCTTCAACTTGAAGTGCTCTTCCCATCTTGTGTGGGCCTGATAAGGCTATAGCAGGTCATCACCTGAATCTATCATGTTCTTGCATAGTGACTTCCCTTCTTCTGTCCTGTTTCTCTTACTCTCCCACTGATTTCTCCTAAAAGTACTTTCCTAATAAAGTGTGTGCATATTAATCCTCCTCTCGGGTTCTGCTTCTAGAGAATTTGACCTATGACAGTTGATATTGGAGAAAATAATTGAGGGTAGTTGTATTAATCATGAGAGACAGAAGGTCTTGCCTTGTAAAAGATGACCCAACATTTCAGAGAAAGACTTGGGCGGTAGCAGAAGCCAGAAACTTTTTGCAGACAGTGTATTGTCAGAGCAGCTACCAGGGCTGTGATTGTGTCCATACCTCCATGTTTCCTAATATTCCTAAGTTAACTAAGTTTCCTGTTCTATAAGGGTGTGGTTGTCTGCCCAAAGGGAGGAATTTAGCACACTGCTTATTGAAGAGAGTTGTAGAAAATTTTTACTTTGTTATTTGCAGACAGGTGAAATTGTTGAGTAGCATTACTTCCCATGTTCAGGTTGAGCACAGGTAACTATAGCAACTATGTTGAATCAGTAACAATTAATGTACATGAAAAGAAATAAACATAATGACCACAAGCCAAATTGGCTGCAGTGGGAACTGAGAATTGGTTAAAAGTATTCTCAAGAATTTCTGAAAGTCATCCAGCAAAGTAGTACTGTCTCCTAGTCTGTTTTACTAAATCACTCATGCATGCAGTGATTTTTGCCCTGATATATAACTAAACCTCTGACAGCTGTTTTCAGGTAAGGAAACTGAGTCTCTGACAGGATAAGTGACTTAGGATTAGTAAATGACAGAATCAAAACCTCATTTCAGATTTGATTAGTCATTTATTTACACATTTGAATAAGTAGTTATAATTTGGTACGATTAGTATATTATACAGATCAGAAGAGGTATTACTGAAGAGATGAGTCTTAAAGAATGAGCAGAAGGGTAGTAGGAGATGGCATGACATTTGAGGGAACATAAATAAAGGAAAGTATTGTAGGGGAGTTATAAATCGCTTCCCTCTACGCTTCTTGGTTATTTGGCTGGGCTAGGAATTAAATTCATATAGGACAGATTAATAGGAGAAAAACCTATATTCAATTATTTACATATGCATAGGAGTCCTACAAAATATGAGACTCAAAGAAGGGTCAGATGACTGAAGCTTGTATAGCGTTTTTGAACTACTACAGAAAGAAATATGGTTTCAGGCTTCTAGGGGCTAGTGGCAACACAAGTTATGGGACATGAAGGGAGGAAATGTATGGTGAATAAAGGTTGTCTCGTTATGTAGATAAAAAGTCTCTCAGGTAATAACAGTTGTCTCAGAGCAGCCCTCAGAAGAATAGATGATTGTCTGGGCATAGTATCAACCTCTAGTCTCCTCTTCTATGATTTGAGTTAATCTTCCCTGGTTGATAAGATTCCTGAGGAGGGGGCTCATGACAGTTGAGTTCCTTTTGGAGAATAGATCTTTAGGCAGATAAGGGGAGCTCAGAGAAAGCCTCTGTATCTGCAGTTCAAAGTAATCAGCATACTAACACATCATATTTTGGGGTGGCCTTTCTTGAACTTTTTCAGTATGCTGTGCCCAAGGTAGTGCAAATAATTGATGTGACTGCAAGGTAGTATGTGGCTGTGTGGTCAGAGATAAGGCTGAATTCTCTTTTTTTTTTTTTTTTTTTTTTTGAGACAGAGTCTTGCTTTGTCGCCCGGGCTAGAGTGAGTGCCGTGGCATCAGCCTAGCTCACAGCAACCTCAAACTCCTGGGCTTAAGCAATCCTACTGCCTCAGCCTCCCGAGTAGCTGGGATTACAGGCATGCGCCACCATGCCCAGCTAATTTTTTCTATATAGATTTTTAGCTGTCCAAATCATTTCTTTCTATTTTTAGTAGAGACGGGGTCTCGCTCTTGCTCAGGCTGGTCTCGAACTCCTGACCTTGAGTGATCCACCCGCCTCGGCCTCCCAGAGTGCTAGGATTACAGGCGTGAGCCACCGCGCCCGGCCTAGGCTGAATTCTCAAGCAGAAACTTGAGGGCCTTGTATATCATGTTCAGAATTTATAATTTTATCTTGAAAGTGATGACGAGCAACTCAAAGATTTTAAACAGGAGAGTAAATTAATCAGATTTGCATGTTAGAAAGAACACTGTCAGCACCCTTATAATAATTCAAATGAAAAATAACGAGAGCCTGTATCAAGGTGTGTTAATGGGGATGGAGATGAAGGGATGACTAGAAAGATACTTAGCATCAGAATTGACAGAACTTAGTGATTGGATGCAAATGTGAGGGAGGGAAAAGAATCTGGAATAACTCCTAAATTTCTGTCCTACATTACTCAATGCTAATTTCATCTCCAAGAGAAGGAAAGTATAGGAGGGTTAGGTTGCTATTTTGTGGAGATCTTGGAAGGGGGAAAGAGATAATAACTTCAAATTTGGACATGTTGAGTTTAAAATGCTAGTTGGACAGCTAAATGCCTTGGTATAGGCTACTGATCACAAATTCAGAATGTTTCTTACTATACCATGTCCCTGATGGGGAAAAACAAAAAAGACCCAAAAAACTAAAAGTGGTATAGGTGCCAATGGAAAACTACCTCTTTGTCCTCTGAAGGTTCATTAAAAAATCAGCAGACAAAAGGCAGATTAACAGGAGAAAAGGCATATACATTTATTAACATGCATAGGAGAGAATCACAGAGTGATTATCCAAACCCCAATGGGGTACAGAAGATTATATATCCTTTTTCATAGTGAAGGGAGGAGATGGGGAACATAGACAATTCTTTTGAGGGGCAGTAAATGATTATTAGGGAGTATGAATGGACCAGGGAGACAAAAATTAAATTGTACATAATTCTCTTTGGAATTTGAATGAACCCAAGAGGCAGGCATTATCTTGTGGAAAAGTCCATCCAGGTGTGCATGCATTCTTCTTCAGTCTTCTTTTCAGCAATAGATAATGAGGTAAGAGGGAGGGGATAGAAGGCAATTTTGTTTCTTTTGGTAAGAAACTGTCTTGGTCTGATAAAGAAATTTCAGAGTCCCTTCCTGTGTTGGCAGGGAGAAACAAGGCAAGGTTAGAAGGACTTTGAATCTGAGGCTAATTTCTAAGGCCTTTCAATTTTCTGCACCCCAACAGTGGTAAAGTAGGACAAGAACATATATATTAGGCATATATACATCTGTATTGTTTCTTCCACTTTTGGAATGGTCATTTTGGGGTGAGCAATGGTGATTTTCGAAATCCCTCTTTATGTGTGTTTGTAGTTTATTAGAAATTATTTCTTTCCATGGCACTTCTATTATCCCTTTCTCTATTTCTGTAAAGTTTCTATCCTGCCCCTTGGCCAAAGCTGGCATATTTCCTGGCTTTGTCCTCTTGCCTCCACCCCTTTCTATAATTCCTGACCTTCAGTCTGCTTTCTCCATTCATTGACTACTTCCTGCCTCCAACCTGTTAAGGAAAGGTATGGATACCTCATCTCCATTTGTCCTCTTTGTAATGTCCCTGTGTTTTTGATATCTTATTATAGCCCCATGAATCTTATCTGTCCAATCACACAAACCAGATTTGGTGCTTTTTAAAGCAATAGTTTATCATATGTGATCAACTAACTTTTGCTTTGTAGAAGGCAACACAAAGGCATGCAGTTGTGCCTTTCAGAGTAGCAATTCTCAGTGGTAGTCTTTCTAAGACTTTGTCTTCTGATTCTTTTATCAGGTTAGTGGGGGTAAGAATTTCAGGTAAGCAGAAAGAGGGATGGAAGAGTGGTAGTTGCTGGTTCTTAGGCAGACTAGTGAGAAGATATTTTATGGGAATGGGAATAAGAAGGGTCTTTTTTTTAAGAGATGAGATATTTCTCTATTGCACAGACTTGAGTGCAGTGTCTCGCTCTGTCATCAAGACTTGAATGCAGTGGCACTACCATAGCTAACTATAACCTCAAATTCCTGGGCTCAAGCAATCTTCCTGCTTCAGCCTCCTGAGTGGCTGGGATTACAGGCACGTGCCCAACTAATTCTTTAATTTTTAAAATTTTTTGTAGAGATGGAGTGCTACTATGTTGCTCAAACTGGTCTCAAACTCCTGGATCAAGTAATCCTCCCGCCTTGGCCTCCCAAAGTGCTGGGATTACAGGCATGAGCTACTGCGCCAGGCTGGGAATAAAAAGAGTCTTGTAGCCATGAAAGGAGCATAGACTAATCATATAGACCTAGTTCAAATCCTGGTTCCATTTCTTCCAGCTATATGATATTGGGAAATTTCCTTAACCTCTCCATGCCTCAGATTTCTCATAGGCTTGTTGTAAAATTTAAAAAAAGTATGTAAAAATACATACTACTTGACATCTAGTAGTTCAAAAACTTGTGAATTTCCTTTTCTTTTTAAAATCCCTGTCAACTGATATCCTATATACCTGCCTATTCTTTTGAATGGTGGTAGTAGGGGGCATGGCTTCTTATGGAGTGGTAAGATTGTGCCTCAAGGAGCACTAAGACATGCCAGTACTTCCACAAAATTCAGTGGTAAGGATCAGCCCTTATGGAACTTCCAAGAAGAATTTTGTCAATGTTTAGTATGATATACAGCTGGAACAAAGAGACCATGTGCAACTGATTTGACATGGTCTGCTTTTACAGTGTTGTCATTTAGCCTGATTTGTAAAGCATTTAAAGGGTATGTACCTTTAGTACTTCAACCTGTATATGCCACTTTCCACTTGATGTAATGGAAGACATTGGATTTGCAGTCAACTTTCTGGATGAAAAAAGCAAAAAACAAACAAAACTCCCAAAACAAAACTACATTGAATTATTATCTATTCTACTTACTCTGCTTACATAGTCTTTTGATTTTATGGGGGTTTAAAATAATGTATCTGATTTGACCTTTATTGTATTTTTTTGAACAGTGCATAGCATATAGTTTACACATGAACTTTTTATTTTCTCTAGGATTTAACATACTGTAATAAAGTTTGGAAAAAAGAGTAAGAAGGAACAGAAAAACATATAATGCTACGTTTACAGGAAATCCAACTCAGCAATATTGAATAAAAAATAAGATTAATCAATCAAGGTATAAAATACAGCCTGTAGGATTCATAATGGAACACATGGAAGGCACTTTGAGAAATTATGAAAACACAGTCCAAATGATATACCACTATATTTTGTATAGTGTCTTATTAGGATAAGCAATATTGTATAATATAATCTAAATAAGAAATATTAGAAACTATATTGAAAATAGTTTTTTTACTGAATAAAAGTTCAGAAAGCCCAGTCATAGGTTATATTTCATTGTTGTCCAAAGGTAGGAGAATAGAATTTGCATGATAATTACTTTCAGAAGAAACAAAATCCATATATCTTTATCCTTGTGCTGAGCTTTATTTCTGCCTCTGTCTGTCATTAGACTCTAAAGAAACCCATAAATTCCTATAACTAACAAAGCTAGAATGGGTGAGGAAGAAAAGAACTAACTTAAGGAACTGTGGAGACATTATCTTAATTGAATACTGCAAAGCTGGAGACGAAATGAATTGTACATAAATGCTGTTCCAAGTATTAAGGCCAAATGGATTCTCTGATTTATTGTGAGCTGCTTTTACTCTGTGTTCTTTTACTATTTACTTAGTTGCTACTGTTTCTGTGCCTTATATTTCTTTTTCTAGAATAAGGCCTAAAATATAATTTTTATTTAAGATTCATTTTTAGAAAATATTCTCTGCTATTATTAACTCTTCAAATATTGCCTCTCCTTTATTCTTGTTATTCTGTTCTTTGGGCAGCCAATTTGATATATCTCTCTTGTCTCTTAATCTCCTGTCTATATTTCTTAATACTATGTGACTTCATGTTTTATTCTGGGTAATTTTTATAGATCTATCTTCCATGTTATTGATTTTTTTCTGCAGCCATATACAATCTGCTGTTTAATCTGATGGATTTTTAATTTCAATGATTATATATAATATTTCTAGATCTTATATTTGATTCTTTCTAAAATCTGCCTGGTCACATTTGACAGTCTTGTTGTTTTTTTATTATACAGTAATGCTTTGCTTAACAGTGAGGTTATGTTCTGAGAAGTGCATCATTAGGCAATTTTGTAATTGTGGACAAAGCAGAAATGTTAGAGAAAATGTATTTTCTTCCAAGTGTAAAGCACCAAGAATGGCTAACACAGACTTTTTATTTATTGAGCCTAATCATTATAAGCAGGCCTGCTATTGTAATCTCCTGATACCTGCAACCACCTGAAATAATTTTTTGACACAAAGAGATTAAAGTTTTAGAAACAAAATTTCCTGTATTACCTAGGATATTTGCTAAAAATGTACAATATTGAATCTTACTTTCAAGAATTCTGGTTCAGTAACTTTGATGTGGATCCCAGGAAATATATATATATATATATATATTTATTTCAGCTCATCATGGGGGTACAAAAGCTCAGGTTATATACATTGTCCATGTCCTGCCCATCCCCCTGAGTCAGAGCCTCAAGCGTGTCCATTCTCCAGACAGTGCGCCTGGAACTCACCATGTAGTCATACCTCCATCCCCTCCCCCCACCCCCACCTCCTCGAGTCAGCACCTTCAAGCATGACCATTCCCCAGACGGTGCACAACGCACTCATCATGTAGGCGTACACCCATCACCTCCCCCCAGCCCCCGTCTCAGTCTGATATCCAATGGGTATCCTTCCCCAATGTGCATTTAGGTGATGATCAGGGAAACCAATTTTCTGGTGAGTACATGTGACACTTGTTTTTCCATTCTTGGGATACTTCACTTAATATAATGGGTTCCAACTCTCTCCAGGAGAACCAAAGAGATGTTGTATCACCGTTATTTCTTATAGCTGAGTAATACTCCATGGTATACATATACCACAGTTTACTAATCTATTCGTGGATTAATGGGCATTTGGGTTGTTTCCACATCTTTGCAATTGTGAATTGTGCTGCTATAAACATTCGGGTACAGGTGTCTTTGTTATAGAATGACTTTTGTTCCTTTGGGTAGATGCCCAATAATGGGATTGCTGGATCGAATGGTAGGTCTACTTGAATCTGTTTAAGGTATCTCCATATTGCTTTCCATAGGGGTTGCACTAGTTTGCATTCCCACCAGCAGTGTATGAGTGTTCCTGTCTCTCCGCATCCATGCCAACATGTATTGTTTTGGGACTTTTTGATAAAGGCCATTCTCACTGGAGTTAAGTGATATCTCATTGTGGTTTTGATTTGCATTTCCCTGATAATTAGGGATGTTGAGCATTTTTTCATATGTTTGTTAGCCATTCTTATATCTTCTTTTGAAAAATTTCTATTCATGTCGTTTGCCCATTTTTTGATAGGGTTGTTTGATTTTTTCTTGCTGATTTTCCTGAGTTCTAAATAGATTCTTGTTATCAGTCCTTTATCTGATGTGTAGCACGCAGACATTTTTTCCCATTCTGTAGGCTGTCTGTTTATTTTCGTGGCTGTTTCTTTGGCTGTGCAGAAGCTTTTTTAATTTAATCAGGTCCCATTCATTTATTTTTGTTGTTGCTGTGATTGCCTTAGGGGTCTTCTTCATAAATTCTTTGCCTAGACCAATGTCTGTAAGAGTCTTTCCTACATTTTCTTCTAGAATTCTAATCGTTTCCCATTTAAGGTTTAAATCTGTTATCCACCGTGATTTGATTTTTGTGAGAGGTGAAATCTGTGGGTCCTGTTTCAGTCTTCTACATGTGGCTATCCAGTTTTCCCAGCACCATTTATTGAATAGGGATTCTTGTCCCCAGAGTATGTTTTTGTCTATTTTGTCAAAGATTAGATGGCTATATGAGGATGGTTTTATATTTGGATTTTCTGTTCTGTTCCACTGGTCTGTGTCCCTGCACTTGTGCCAATACCAGACAGTTTTCAGAACCACAGCCTTGTAGTATAGTTTGAAGTCTGGCAAATTAATACCTGCCATTTTGTTTTTATTGCTTAAAATTGCTTTTGCTATACGGGGTCTTCTCTGATTCCATATAAAGTGTATAATTATTTTTTCTAAATCTGTGAAAAATGATGTTGGTAATTTAATAGGGATTGCACTGAATCTGTAGGTCACTTTGGGTAGTATAGACTTTTTAACAATGTTGATTCTTCCAATCCACGAGCATGGTATGGTTTTCCACCTATTTACATGTTCTGCAATTTCCTTCCTCAGAGTTTCATAGTTCTCTCCCAGGTAATTCTAATGAACACTAAATTTGAGAATCATCACCTAGAGATATGTACACAAGATTAGAATTAGAATATCTCCAGCATAAGAATTAGGTGACATAGAAGTATTTTAGTCACATTTGGAAATAAGATCCAGGATAAATTAAGCTGAGAATTAATAGTTTAGGCTCACATAGTATTTACTTAAGTGATCTAGCCTTTAGAACTGATCTAATCTTATTCAACCATACATATTTTGGTTCAGTTGATTCAATGAAGAGCTATTATTTTTGCTTTTTATTTGTTTATGTATATATGTCAGAAAGGATGTAAATGAAAGTTTATATGTCAGACTAGGCAAATCATGACTGTAGTTGAAACCAGCATTTCTTAAAGCCTATGGATGAATGCTAGAGTCATGTGAGATATTAAAAGGTGATTTGTGAGAAAATGGATAATGGTTAAATATATCTGTGAAACAGTGGGTTAAAAAAGTTAAAAGTTTTTATCTTTAACATCTTTAAAAGTGAATATGCATTGTTGTATATTCACCTCTAGGACATTATACATATATATTAAACATTTATTAATTTTTTTGACCAAGAAATATTTTTTATGTGACATCTATGAACATGTTTAGGGATATTAGTGTGCTTAGAATTAGTTTGTGGCCTACTAATTTAAACCTATGTCACATGTTGATAGGCCATGACAATACACTCAAGAATCAGGTTCAGATCTTTAGAAGACTGAATCTACAAGTTTGGATGAAATAGAGTGAGTACCAACTTTAGGGATTTATTTTTGCACTTGTATTTTTAAATCTTATCATATGCAATAGATTGTAAACTTAATGTGGATAGGCATCATGACTCACATAAATAGCATATATTTTATCATCCCTACATGTCAATGTGATTCATTTTAGGTATGGTAATGCCCAGTATACATGGAAAATAGCAATAATCACTTCCACATTGTTGAAAACCACCAGGTGGAAGTAGGGTTTTGTGTATGAGAATTTCAGTAGAGTATGACAAAGGAAAAAATTCCATCTTATCTATCTTTTTTTCTTCCTTAGGCACACCATCTTTCAGTCACGTAAAAATCATTTCTTTTTGTCCTGCATTCTTCAGAAATACAGCAAACTTCAAAGCCTCTTATGAAGCTTTTTCCTTTAGGTAGCACTTTTCAGGTTTGCTAGAAACTACTAAAGATAGAGCAATTTTTAGAAAAATCTAGATTTTAACTGTACTTTTCTTTAGCAAATGCGGGTAAAGCTCTGAAAGTTTAAAGTTAACATTGTATCAGAAATCTGATGTTCAGATAATTTCACTCTTGCCTCAATTTTGGATCAAAAGATAAGGTATTAAATTCAACTAAACATTTACATACTAAGTACAAACTCTGTAGTAAGAGCCAAGGATATAATGGTGATAGGAATATAAAGCTAACTTTATGGAGCTTAAGCCTAACAGGAAAGTTAGATGGGAGGTGACAACAGCAAGATGGTGGAATAGAAGGTGCCATGGCATCTCTACCCCCAGAAAATACAACTAGAAGCTATTCAAAGACAAGAATACCACCCTGAATTCATCAGAACACATGGAAGAAGTAGAGAAACTCTCTGGGCCTGTAGAATCAAGAGAAGCTGTGATTGGTAGGAGTAATAAATGGCTATTTTAGACTGTGACACCTTCTCTCCCAAGCTGTCATGATGCCATTCAGAGAGAATTTCCCTAGATATAGTTCCTGAGGTGAGAAGAATGAATTGGAGGTGAACATTTGATCTCCCCACTGGTCTGAGAATCTTTACTGGAAGTCTACTCCAGTCCCATCCCATGAGAGCCATTGGGAGCGCCAAGGGAACTCAAACAATTCAATAGCAAAAATCCAAATAATCTCATTTCAGAAATGGGCAAATGATCTGAATAGACATTTCATAAAAGAAGACATACAAGTGGTCAATGGTATATGAAAAAATGCTCAACATCCCTAATCATCAGGCAAATGCAAATCAAAGCCACAGTAAGATATCATCTCACCCCAGTGAGAATGGCTATTATCAAAAAGACAAAAAATAACAAATGCTGACAAGGATGTAGAGAAAGAGAAGCTCTAGTACACTGTTGGTAGAAATGTAAATTAGGATAGCCACTATAAGAAATAGTGTGGAGGTTCCTCAACTAACTAGTAGATCTACCATATGTTCTAGCACTCTCACTGCTCAGTGTATATCCAAAAGACAGGAAATAAATATATTGAAGAGACACCTGCACTCCCATGTTTATTGCAGCACTATTCACAATAGCCAAGATATGGAACCCAACTAACTGCCCATCAGCTGATGAATGGGTAAAGAAAATGTGATATGTATATACAATCTGATATTATTCAGCTATAAAAAATGGAACTCTGCTATTTGCAGCAACATTGGTGGAACTAGAGGACATTATATTAAGTGAAATAAGCCAGGTACAGAAATACAAATATCACATGTCCCCACTCATTTGTGAGAGCTTAAAAAGTTGATCCTATGAAGGTAGAGAGTAGAATGAATGATGGTTACCAGAGGCTGGGTTGGTAGAGTAGAGTGTGAGGGAAGATGATGAGAGGTTGGTTAATGGCTAGAAAAATACAGTTAGATAGAAGTTAATATGTTCTAGTGTTTGATAGCATAGTAGGGTATGACAAATTTTAACAATAACTTATTGTCTAATATATTTCAAAATAGTTAGAAGAGATGATTGGAATGTTCCCAATACAAAGTAATGATAAATGTTTGAGGTGTTACATATCCTAATTACCCTGATTTGATCATGTATATATTTTTATATACTCCATAAACATGTACAATTATGTATCAATGAAAAAATTAAAAGAGAAACACATTTAATAAGTAATTATATGTGCAACAAATATTTTGAAAGGGAAGTACATGGTGTTAATTTATTCTGCTTCGTAAGGAAAGGGATTCTTTGAAGTCGATATTTCAGCTTATTATATTTTAGGAGACTCTTGATGATAGTAATAATGGGGATTAGGTAGAATGCTAATATTAGATCAAAGGCCTACAGGCAGAAGAGAGAATGAAAGGTTTCCTCTAACTACTGACAGTGACCCAATGTGGTATAGAGTAAAAAGAAAAATGGCAAGTGAGTTAGGAAGGACACAGATTATTGGGGGCTTTGTAGGGCATATTAAGAATTTTTTACTTTTTTCCTTGTATATTTTTTCTACTTTATTTTAAATGCAGTGGGCAGTCATTTGAAGATAAAATTAAAGGAGGTTGTGTAATTATCAAACATAATTTTAAAAGGTTGTTTTGGTTAGAGGGTAGAAACAGGAAGGCTAGGCTCTTGTGGTAGTGCAGGTGAGAGAAGGTAGTTACTTAGATTTGGCTAATGACAATGGGAATAGGAAGAAATGAACAAATTAAGAGATATATATTATGTATTTAATAGAATCTATAGACTTGATAATTGATTGGGTAGGGGAAATAACAGAGAAGGAGGTACAAAGGATAACTCTGAAGGCTCTGATGGAGTAACCAGGTGATTGGTGGAGCTATTTCTGGATATAGTTAACATTGGTGTAGGAGAATAGGATTTTTTGTTTTTGTTTTTGGTTATGGAGCCATTTACTTTCAAAAGAATAAGAAAGTTTTAATCATATGGGATTAGAGTGGTTTTTGAAAATTTTCATTGTGGAAAACGGGAAAATAATCTGGAGAGAGAAACATTACCAGCTAGTATTGGGGGCTTATTTGAAGTTGATAATCACTACTTTATAATAATGCAAATATTTTCCATTGTGTGACTGAAACTATGCTCAGCAGCCAAGGTGCTAGTATAGGAAGGCAAATAATTTTCATCCAGGATTTCCAGAATTGAGGATTTTCTGCACTTGATGGAATAAAAATCAAGGAAAAGAGTTTAGGACCTTATGAACAAGAGAGTGACTGAGTGATCGACCAAGGATGGAAAGGAAAATTAAGACAGAAAGGGACTTAAATAAAGGTGGCAGTGAAATAGAGGAATCAATACACTGGAGGTAGCAGTGGAGTCAAAGTACAGGTGTGGGGGCAAGAGGATATTGTGACCAGGGAGTGGGGTATTTTTACATATGAGTTATGTGAATAAATATTTGTACTATTATAAATCAGTAGAGAAAAAGCACAAAGAAGGAAGCATCTATTAAAACATTTTATAAAATGAATGACCCATAGGAACTATTCTCCAAATTCACTATTGTTAAACTTCAGTATTAATGGTATTAACAGGTTTGGAAAAGAAATTGCCATATTGCTATTTACAACTTAGTTTTGAGATAAAGATAAAAAGCATTCCTGAGTAGTTTTTCAATCCTCAAGGTTAGAAGTCTTTATGGTTTGGAACTATTAAGAAATAACATACTATATGGTTTTATTTGGGGCTTAAAGGAATTGCTTAGCTGCACAGTATCCTGAAGTAGTTATGTATAGAAAGTATCAGATCATTAAGTTATAGATATAATCATTTGAAAAATAACATTTTAATTTAAAAACAAAATGTAATTAGTCATTTATGACACGTTTCTTGTTTGAAATAACTTGCTGTCATCTACAGAATAGTAGAGCTTAGATTGTGCTGGTTTTGTTAGTGATGGCTTTATTTGTGGATGAGATAATCAGTGGTAAATAGTTATGTAATCATTTGAATAATGTGACAAACTTTAATATTTTGAATTTATAGTAGTCATGGATTCTTAACCTCAGCAGTGGGCCTAAGAGGCAGAAGTGTTTAGAGTGTTGCCGGGAGGTAGGGATAGCAGGTGGAAAGTAAAGATGCTGCAACAATGTTGTTCAACTTTTATGTTTTCTTATGGCCTTTCCTTACTTTCTGAATCATGAAATTATTTTTCTTAGAAATCTTTCTTCCATTTGATTCCTGCCAAATTCTTCCTTCTATAATATTTTCTAGTCCAGTTTACTTCATATTTATTTCCCTTTTCTCTTTTTCTATATTTCAACCAAGTAGAGTTTACAAAGCCTTTCAGGAAACATTTTATCAGCTCAAAGATGATGAAAGATGAGAGCTCTGGTCAAGGTAAGACTGCCTGATTTCTTTTTTGCAGTTATTCCAATGTGTGTAGAGTATATTTTCATCCTTTCCCTACACATTAACGCTGTGAACTATTTATATCATGTGTCTACTGGGCTTCTGTTGCTTGATTCTGTTTTGTTACGAGTTGATAAATATTGATCAAGAGTCTCCAGTTCTCAAACTGCAATTTCTGGAGAATGATTTGGCCATCTTGGAAAATTGCATTAACATTTTACTCTACCAGAACTCAATTTAGCATCTGGGGAATTAGTTCTTTGATTCATGACTATTTAGGGATGCCAATGTGCTGACTTATTTTACATGCAGTTGCTCTTAAAACTATATTTTATAAAATTGGTAAGTTATTGACAATCCACTAATGGTGTGTCTACTGTTGTTGATTTACTTGATTCTTTGCTCAGTCTCTAGAAGTATTGGGAAGCTAACTGATGCCTCATAAATGCTCAGTCTTTCTTTTAGAGGAGGGAAAGAGGACTATCTTCTCATAGCATCCAGCACACACCAATATTTTAGCAATCACTCTATTTTCTTCAAATAAGAGCCTGTTTTTACCATCAGGCCATGAAATCTTAGCAGAACTTTGAATTCTCTTTTACTCACTTCTTTCTAATTCAGGGCCTGCTACATACTGGACAAATGAATGTTTCTGGAGCATAAAATTATATCATAAGCCTGCCTTCACAGTGATGATCCCTTCCATCTCTTGATTTAGGACTTTTATGACTGCTTATAGAAGTTTTGGTGGATGTTGTTTCTTTTAAATTCTTTGGGGTACCTGTAATTCATAGTTGAAGAAGGTGGTATGTTGGTTGCTAAGTGTGTTTTAGTTAGAATAAAGGATTGGTACTGAACTCTTTTAATGGCTTTACATTATTTTACAATAAAGACCAAAATGGGGACCTTGCCCACATTAGCAGTTTTGCTGCATGCTCTTCTCTTACTTGCTGTCGGGCCACTGGCCTTCTTTCAGGTCCTCAAACCATATTCTTTCCTGCCTCAGAGCTTTTGCCTGCCTGGAATACAATTCCTCTGTACTTACTTTCCCATCCTGCCACCTTTTACTTTATTAATATTCATTTTTTGGATCATAGCTGGGAAAGGAAAAGTCATTCCTGACGCCTCAGAATAGGTCATGTTCCCCAGTTATGCTATGTTGTACCTTTTCTCTGTTGCACTTTCTACAGTTTTCACTTATTTAAGTATGTATTTGATTATTTTCATTTGTTCCACAAGACTATAAATTCCAGGAAGGTGGAGCCATGCTTTATTTTATTTATCATTATATCATTACTGTGTCTCACATAGTCCCTGGCACAGAGAAAACACATATCAAAATTTTGCTGAAATAATAAAACCCATTTGTGTCTACCTGTTTTTTTATGGCAGAGCAGATTTTCTATGTTTTATGTGATTGAAGTGGAGAAGCCCTGTATACAGATAGAGATGAGTTTGTCCTAGCCACTCTTTTCGAATACCCATCTGTATCCCTTTTTTAGCCTTTGTACATTGGAATCATTGGCTAAGAGCAGCAAATAGCCACAAGGAAGATGTAATATTCTTCCTTCCTTATGCTGCTGTATCACCTATAGTACTCACTCATTTCCACTGCCTATACCTATCTTACCCCATAATTATATCACTTGGGGATTTTTAGGTAAGATCTCAACCCCAACATTGCTCCTACCTAGTGGGAGATAGTACCAGATATTTTGAAATATGTCTTGTCAATTCTGCCCACCTTAGGCCCAAATAAATAAGCATTAAGATAGCTTAAATTAGTTCTTAGATTATAGAAATCAGTTCTTTTAGTTTATGAAGAACTATTTATAAATAGAAGTAACATTTTAAATTTACTGTACTAGTGACATAGAGAATAGTCATCTTAGAACAAAGATTCAGCTAATAAGAAACAATGATCTGTTAAATAGTAGTAGTTTATTTGATCTATTTGTAGATATATCTGACTAGATTCACAGACTTTTCTTTTCTTTTTTTAAAATATTCCTTCTTCCATTAGATCTGTTTACAGCGCAAGCCTAGCCAATAAGTAGTGAATAGTAATTGATTCTTTAAAAGTTTTTAGTTATATAATTTGAGGTCATATCTTCCTCAGAAAGGGGAGTGACACAACTGGGCATTGGCAGAGAAGTCAGATGGGGTTGAGCTAAGGAGAAATAGGAGAACCATTGACTCTGTGACAGGGGGAAGTTTTGTTTCTTCTAGAACAGGGCAGATAGGGAATTCCATGTGTTTTTCCAAATCTGAAATTGCTCCTCTGACTGGAAGAGGTGAGGAAGCAGTTTCTAAATAGCCAGCATAGCCTCCTGGAGGAAATAAGAAACAAGGTAGCCTCATTTCTATGTTGACTGAGTGTTAGAGGATTAGCACCCTGATAAGATAGGTATAGAGTAGGCAGTTTAGGAAGGCAATTTTGGGTTTGAACAAACACGAGAGCTGCCTTAAGAGATGTCTTGTGCCTATCCTGGGTTGAGGGGCTGACATCTCCTTTGGTGTGGCCTGATGCGTGATGTTCAGTGTTGGTCCCTGCATTGAAGGGTATGCCTATACCAATGTGATGCATGCTCAGAAATCCAGGAATACATAGTAGCATGTTGTAGAGTAATCTTACCCCATGTTGTTAAGACTCCAGGGTCATGCCACTGGTGAGTCCTCTTGTAGAAGAGGACTTGTTCAGCAGAGCTGAACCTTTTATGATATTAATACTATCTCAGAAGCAGTTGTACTTGGGGGCTATTGCAGCTAAGAGTAGTTGTTATTTAACCTGTTTGAAGATTCTACGGGGCAGGACAAGATGGTAAAACAGGGTTTTATGGGGAAAATGTTGGCTCTTGCTAAGACAGGGCAAACTAGCAGCATAGAGAGAAGCAATAATGCTACCCTGGGGCACTTGAGGTGAAAAATACCTGGGGAAGCTGTGAGCTCAGTGATGAACCTGCCAGGGACTCTTTTTGTTGTTGGGGCTAAGTTACTCCCACTCTCTCAACTGTCTTTCCCAGGTTGTAAGTCTTATTTTTAGATGTTTGTTATGACAGGCACTCTATACCTGCCCCAAATCCTCCCAATAACTCTAAAAGTTTGTAGTCTGAGGCACATATGACCCATAAGTCTCTCATATCAATGCCATGTACCATGAGTCACCTCTCACTTCCCAGGCTTAGGTGAAATGACACATAGAGGGTGTTGGATCTGGCATTTGCTAGGTGACACAACACAGAAGCATGGGGAAATTGGCTCTGCATGAAGGTGAAATCAGAGATTGGGTATGTTACAACATATCTCTTCTTTCTCCACTCCATGAACTGCTCTATGATGTAGTTTTCTCCTATACATGGAAATATTCTATGCTGAGAGACCTGCTCAGGGCTCTTCATGGCTTTTCATGAAGCCAATGCAATCATTCATGACGCTGTGTTTCTTGGTGTGTTTCTTTTCTCCCTTTCTCCTGTTTTCTTCCCTTCACTGCTCTTCCTAAATAAAGGGCTTTTACCTCCTAAATTAAAGTATCAGCAATTTAATCTTCCTCAGGCTGTGTTTTATAGGAGACCTGAGCTAAGACATACCATCATATGAAATTTGACAAAATTAGAGTGTATGTGTGTTCGTGGCTGTGTGTGTGTGTGTGTGTGTAGGTATATATATAAAATCTGATTCCCTCTATTTTTGAATCTTTTCCTAGCTGACCTATTCTTCCCCTCATATAACATCTAATCCTATGCACAATTATTGATATTTCCAAAAGGTGTTTTATTAGCCGTGAGCTTGGGATTTGCTTTATTTTTCTATCATATTATGTACAAATATTTTGGAGTTCAGGCCAAAAGGAAACAGTTAATTACTTTGCATTTTTATCTTTTACACAATCATGAAAATTAGGAGCCAATTTTATAGCTTTTGCATTGCTTAGCACAGAGCCTGGTACATTGTATGTTCTCAATGAATATTTCTTGAATGAAGGAATGATGATAACATCAGGTCACTACAATTTAGAAATAGTCCAGCTTTTGTTTAATTTTTCCCCCTTTGGGCCATTTTTAAGCTTTTTGTAAAGCTCCTTCTTATATACACCTTTTGCCATGAAATTTTTCACCTAGAGAGAGTTGATTGTGTTATATAAGTTTTTCAGGAGTTCTATTGACTTCTTGTTACAGATCAGATTGATTTTTAAATTACTTTGAAGAGACCCAATGAGTTTTGCAATTGAGGTCATATATATTTGTATGGAGGTATTATCTCAGTGGGAGCATATATGCTTAAGATTTTTTAACTGCTGAATATTTTTTAAAAAGAGACAGAGATACATAAACAGTCCTACACCAACAAACAGTAAGCAATAAGCAAATTATCTTACCTTCAGTGATGCTGCAGTTTGCAATGATGAGTCAGTAGTGTCATTCACATTTAAATATTAGTTATTTAAAGGTATTTGTAAAGGTTTTTCTATACTTCCCTTCATGCAGCACCCCATGTGGGGGTGATTTTACATGAAAAAAACTGTAAACACCCTAACTATTTGATACAAACTATGTTACGTTAGTATAGTTTCTCATTGTACTTAAGTGTCCATGAAGAAATATGGAGATATTTTCATTTACTGGGAAACTGTAAGTTGATCTGTCCTTGTATTAGTTAACAGTAGCTGATGTAACAGATATGCCCCCAAAATCTTAGTGGCTATATACAATAGAGATTTATTTCTTGTTTATATCAAACTCTAGTGTATGCGTATTTGGTCAGGTAGTTTTACTTTCAGCAGTGATTCAAGAGCTTAGACTTCTTTCATCTAATGTCTTTGTTATTTTGAACAAGTAGGTCAAGGGGCTGTCAAGATCATCCCCTGGATAGTTTCTATTCTATCCAGCCAAAAGAGTAAAAGATGAAGGGGGAGGATCACCTATGAAAAATTTTTATTGACCAGGTCTGGATGTAACATACATAACTTATGCCCCCATTCCAAAAGCCAGAATTCAGTTATATGATTACATCTAAATGTAAGAGAGGCTGGGAAGTGTGGCATGAATTTGTGTCCAAAAGGGTTTTGGTGACTACTAGCAATCTCTGTCATAGTTCCTAAATAGTGTTTTCATCCTAAAGAATTTGAGGGTCTTTTTAAAGGTTCATCATTTCTCAACATTTTCCTACATGTTTTTCTTGAATTGATTGATGGTCACATCCATAAATTTAATGGTAAAAGCTACTTGTTCTTCAAAAAACAAGATAGGGTGGGTCTCAGACATCATAGACAATAAACAATCTCTAGAAGGTTCATGGATTTTGAATGATTTTCTTTTTTCTTTTGACTCTAAAGTATTTATTTTTTTCAAGCTCCTGGGTGAGTGAACATATTTTTAAAAAGTAGATGGAAACAAGTCTGTTTGGCTTGATTTTTCTCTGATCAGAATTCTGTTAACCAGCGTCAAACTGGAACTTTAGGATCTGGGGACTTAGGAATTTGAGTCTTTTCATGTTGTCAGTATGAATGAATATCTCAATAAAAAACAATGACCATTAT
Organism: Lemur catta; assembly: GCF_020740605.2. Classification (NCBI taxonomy): domain Eukaryota; kingdom Metazoa; phylum Chordata; class Mammalia; order Primates; family Lemuridae; genus Lemur; species Lemur catta. Next base: position 47,988,826 of record NC_059134.1, read on the forward strand.
AAAATTTAATGTTTATTACATCTCAAAGAATGTTAAATATGGTAAGTTTATAAATTATAATTATATAATTATAATAAAGTATAATTACAGGTTTTCCATAGCTGAGAGGTCTTCTCAATTTTAGGGTTCCTCATATAGGTTTGGTACAGACTGCCTAAGTAGTTGGATAGTGTTATCACAAAATAAGGTATTATCTGTTCTTGATTCATAAACATATTCATTCATAAAAAGTTGAATAAGACACAATCTTGTGTTTTTAAGAATCCTAATCTTGACTACCATGTGATCACTCTGGGAGGCCAAATGGAGAGGATTGTTTGAGCACAGGAGTTTGAGACTAGCCTGAGCAAGAGTGAGACCCTGTCTCTACTAAAAATAGAAAAATTAGTCAGGAGTGGTGGCATACACCTGTAGTCCCAGCTACTTGGGAAGCTGAGGCAGGAGGCTCCCTTGAGCCCTGGAGTTTGAGGTTGCAGTGAGCTATGATGACGCTATTGCATTATGGCCAGGGTTACAGAGTGAGACTCTGTCTCAAAAACAAAAACAAAAACAAAAAAACCTCTAATATTGTTTGTGAGACAATTAATAGATAAAATGCAGTATGACACATTTTACTATAGAGGAATGAATAGAATATGGTTAAAACTCAGAGACAATTGAGTTTTGAAAAATGATTAGAAGTTTGGTTCATAAAGAAAAGGGGGAAGAACATTCCTTGTAGAGATAAACAACATAGACAGCATTCCAGGGTCATGAAAGAGAATGATGTGTTTAGTTAAACGTTGACTAGGTCCATGTAACTAGAAAACAATAGAGATATTTGGTATTTTATGGTTCTTGGTATGCCTTGACATACATTATACTATAGTGCTAACCAAGGAGGGTGACTAGGGTGGTGAGAAGGCCTTCAGATTCCGTTAAATGGAAAATAATAATGCATGCTTGAAGTGTTCTGGGTTTGGATAGGATGAAATAAGACTTTGGAAAGATATGAGCTGTCTTCAAATATTTGAAGGGCATGCAATAAAGGGTACAAATTTAGTCTGTGTGGTCCAAAGGAAACAAAGACTAAAGAAAACAAGACTAAGGGATGAAAGTTATCTAGAGGTTTCATTTTCAAATGTATTAATAGAAGAATTCTAAATTTGGAGCTCTTGGGGGATGGAACAATTCACCTCAGAGTAGGTAATCAGAGACTAAGTAATCCTTTGTCAGATTATCATGTACAGGAGATTATATACTGACTTGAAGATGTTATGATTTTATTGATTCTTGGAAGTATTATAGCATGGATTCTTTAACTGAACTGCTTGGGTTTGAATCTGGGCTTCATAATTTACTATAGGTGTGACCACAGCAAGTTATTTAAACTTCCCACCATCTAAATAAGGCTAATAACAGCATTGGGCTCAGAGTGTTTGTGTAGGTTAACTGAGATAACCTGTGTAAATTGCTTAGCATAGTTCCTGGCACATGATGAACATCCTATAAATATTAATCCTCCTCATCAAATGCTAGATAAATCAGCCTTACTTATGTTTAATGACTCATCATCTGTAGTGAATAACATTGATAAACATTGTTGGCAAACATTTTCTGTAATGGGCCAAATAGCAAATATATTAGGTTTGGTGGCTACATATAGTCTGCTGCATATTCTTGTTTTTGTGCGTTTGTATTTTACAACATTTTAGAAATGTACTTTCCATCAAATTGGCACTAACTGATCAACACTAAGGTGCTTACATGGTAGTAATATTCATTGGGGGTTGGGGGGATGGGGGTGTGTAAACTCACAACTAATGGACGTGGTGAGCATTGTGTGGGGGAAAGGGCACACCACCAATCCTGGCTTGGGTGAAGCAAAGTCATATCATAGAACCAAAATGTTTGTACTCCCATAATATCCTGAAATAAAAAAAAATAAGAAAATATTCTGTTTAAAATGCACTCCTTTGTAAATTATAAAACTGAAATTATCACATTAAAAAAATAGAAATGTAAAAATCATTGTTAGCTCATAGGCCATACAAAAATAGACTGTGGGGCACATTTGGTCTATGGGCTACAGTTTGCTGATCTCTTTGATCTATATGAATAAAGAAATTAACCAAATAAATAACAGCATAGAATCCAGAGTAAGCAACTGTGTTCATTGAGAAGTTGAGATGAAAAAGCAGATATTTACAGAGCATACATGTGTGAGTGACACATTTCAGAGTTCAGGTTTGGAAGAGGAAAGGACTGCTTGCTTGTCGTAGCCACTTAGATGGAAAAGGAAGAAAGTAGGATCACACAAATGCCTATTATAGCATCAGATATAAATGTTATATAAGAGCCCCAGAATAGCACGATGGCTGTAAACATGTCAGATATAAAAGCCAAGAGCCTAATTACAGTTCCCCATCTAGTCTAATCCTGTTACCATTAGCAACAGGGAGGACAGCATCTGGGTTTGCTATCCCACCAGTCTGATTTTTCTAGTTTTTCTCCCTGCTAGCAGTTGCTACCACTGTAAAGTAATGTAGGAAAAGAGATATCCAAAGATATCTGCTGGTTCTCTTAGGCTAGGCCTCCTAGGGTGAAGGGACAGTCCCTTGGTAAACTTTTTATAAGTCAGGATTGGGCCCTATTTTTGGAAATTCTACAATTAATTTTTAGTTCATTCAAAGGAGATTAACTTCTCAAAATAGACTCATGCTAACCTATTTCTACAAAGTGTAGTTAGCTCCAGAATAAAGGATTAATTATCTTTATTATTTTCTTCTTCCATCCTCCCAAACAATATTATTTCTACTCAGGAAACCAACTTTGCCAGCATAAGAATGCTTAGTGAACAAAAAATTAGACAAAGGGAGTTAGATATTCTCAAGGAATATGTACCTGAAGCTGAGGCAGCCTGATGTATTACCTTTCTATACTCTAGGGGTATTTGTATCAAGAGCCAAGAATCAGAGTACCTTTTTTTCTAGATAGTGCTGATTTAAAATTGACAAACTTTTATTTCCCAATTCCCTTTTCTATTAGTCACCAAAGCCCTATTTCCTGCAATGCAATTGGATGGTTTATAGCTTTCTAAAATGATTGTGTCAATATTTCCTAGCCTAGTATGTGCCAGGTAGCATCTTATATGGTAGGAATATGGTAATAAACAGAAAGCAAAGTCCTGACCCTCAAGGAACTCACAGGTAAACAAAGGCAAACACAGAATGTAGGACAAGGGCATCAGACTCAGCCTGAAGAGATCAGGGTAAGATGATACTGGAGTTGAGTTAAAGTATATGCAAAGGAACAGAGTTGAGAGACTTCACAACATGCCCAAATAAGCTGCAAGTAAATCTTTATGGCTCTAGTGATGTGCAGTGGCAGGGAGGATGTTAGGTTGAATGGATAAAGACATAAGCAAGTTATAAAGGGCCTTGTATTTTATGGTAATGAGTATATGTTTCATCTAAATGGCAATTGGAAATCTTTTCTTAGGGTAAATTGTTTCTGCAGATTAATATTTTAATGATTTATAACAGTTTATAAGAGGATTGTTTTTATTGATTTCATACTAAATTTTTTTTTGGTAGAAAACCTCATATAGAGCCTATGGTCACCTATATATAAAATTGTAATTGTATCAGTTTGCTATTGCTATAAAATTGCTGCAAACAAGCCATCTCAAAACTCAGTTGCTTAAGACAATAATCTTTTATTCTCATAGACCTGTGGGTCATCTCAGGATAGTCTGAGCTAAGCTTAGATTGCTGGGAGGTTCTGCTGGTCTCGGCTGTGCTCACACTACCTTTCTCTGGAGGTACATTGATATGTGCTCTGTTTGCTTGGGGTAGCTCTGGAACACATGTCTTTAAGTATCCTCCTGGGACTAGGAGGTTAATCTGGGCATGTCCCTTTCATGGTGATGGCAGAGGTATAGGAGACTGGGCAACCTCTTAAAACTAGGCTCAGAATTGACATACCATTACTTCCTCCCTATTCTATAGGCCAAGGCAAGTCATAAGACCAAGCAAAAGATCAATGAAATATGTAGATTCATCCCATGGAAGTGAGGAGAATGAAGTGAATGTCTGAACAATAATGTTACCTACCATAGGGATAATAATACTAGTAACAACAATAGTGTTTTGTGTATGGGGATTAAATGATGAAATTGTCCACATAAGGTACTCAGTATAGAGTCTACCATATAAAAAGCATTCAATAAATGCTAGCTATTATTATTATTTAAATAATCATTAAAAATAAATAATAAAGTTAAATAATTTTGTATATTAGTCAGAGTCCTGGAAGAAATGGAATGGTACTCCCAAAGGTTTAATTGAAGATAATTTATTAGAAGGATTATTTGTAGAGAATATGGTCTTGGTTAAGGGGAACCACAAAAAATGGGATGACATTATCATCCTTAGGTCTGAGGTAAAAGGGTGGTTTTACTAGGATTCAGTATGGGGACTTCAGCCATAGGATAGAGGGTGGCCTGGTAGAAACTGTGGCCTTAGAGAGAAGAACACAGTCACTGGCAAAACCTTGGCCTGGCAGGGAGGGAGCTGGTGGAAAAAATACCCTGACCTTTCTCTTCTACTCTCTGGTTTTCTACCAGTGCTTCATATTAGCTGATCCCAACCAGAAGCCAAAAGGCAAAGAATCTTAATAACTTAGTCTGTAGAAGTTAGCATTCCAGGATGCAGGGCAGGGAAGAGAAAAGTGGTGAATGGTTGTGAAGGGGCAGACAGGATAACTAGTTGTGTGCCAATAAGTTTTCAAATTAAAAAATATTCCTTTTCTGCCCTTTAATATTTTTTTTATTGGAATCTGGCTTTCCCCAAAGGGTTGTTGCTTTCGCTTCCTTATTTTATTTTGATATGAGCACATGTCACTACCAAAAGGCATTATAGGCCTAAAATGTCAGTTGTTTCATTATCCAATTAAGCACAAATGAAACTGTTCCTCAATAAGGAGATTAGACTAGATAGCACTTGGATAAGGAACTGAATCAGTGTCCTTAGTAGAGAATATATTTTCAGTTTTGAAATTAGATCAGTTCTGTAGCAGGATGAGAAAACACCTTTTCCCCGTTGCCTTTGGAAATTATAATATTTTATACTATGGGGTGATTCAACATTCCTGTGAAATTGAGGGAAGGGATCATCATGATTTTGAGAAAAATTACCGCATCATGAGTTTGGCCCCCCTCTCTGTCAGCTAGCCAAAGTCTGCTAAAAATGCTAGAAAAACTATTTCCATATAAAGTAGTTCTCTTCATAATTAAATTTTATACTAACTAAAAGAGGAGTTGAGTTTTTTCACATGCTTAGAATCTGGGCAGCAATTTTGATTCTTTTTCTTATTTTTTCCTTCATTCTTTACACATATCAAACCATGTTTTTTTTTTATAGCTCTCAGAATCTTTCTTTTATTACTTATTTCAAGTCTTTCTTCTATTTCTTGGATTTGTTTTATGTATTTTTAGTTTCTCCTCCAGTTTTCTTGTGTTTCATTTTTGGTGGGGTCATTCTGACAGATCACAACCACACATTCATTCATCCATTTAACAAATGTTTGTGGAGCACATGCCTTGAGCCCTGAAGACAGGTTAGCCTTTCCTTTCATTATATTGTGTGGATGGCCAAGCTATCTTTGCCCATAATGGATTATTCGGTTCCATTTTTGCTCATTTTTTGTAAAACTTTTCATATCCCCCCCACCCCTGCCTTTCAGTATTTGCATTTCTTCTTGAGATTGTATTTACTTTGTCATGAATTCCCAAATTCATTACTTTCATTAGTGTAACATTTCTTTGCTAATAGGATTTACAGCCAAGGAATCTTTAATCTTCCAGGTGACAATAAAAAAGTTTTAATTACTGACCTGCATGTGGCCAAACCTCCACTCACAGTTCCTAAAGGGTTGGAAGGGCTGTTCAGGCCTGTTGACCTGGCAGCAACAAGTAAGTCTAGACAGATTGTAGGTAATCTCAAAGCCCAGAGTCTGAGACTATGTTCATTTGCCAGCTATATTTTTTAAAATATCCATCTCAAATGTTTTATCTCCATTACTCCTACTTGGGTTAGACATTTTGTAGAATGTAAGCTCTATGAGAGCAGGGGCCTTGTGCTTTGTTGTGTCCATAGTGCAAAGAGCAGTGACAGGTACATAGAAAGTGCTCAATAAATATTTGTGGAATAAATGTATCATGAATTTTGATGGCACAGGATAGACCTATGGAAGAGGCTAGAATCAGGAGAGGAGGAAGTAAATTCACATTTAATGAACTTCTATTATGTGTTGGGTATCACTCTCTCTATAATTTAATTTAATCTTATAATAATTCAAAATGGGTATTAAACAGTGATGTATTGCTTGTGATTAGTATGTCTCTCATTAGATTATAAACTTCTCAAAAATGGAAGCCATGTCATATTTATTTTGTAATACCTGACTCCACACACTAATGCCAACTACAATACATAGCCATTCAATCACTCCACAAGTGTTAGTAAACACTTGAAGAATCTACAATTCCAGGCACTATTTTAGGCTCTGGTAATACAGAAGTGAGTGTAACTAGCAAGGTCCTTGCCCTTATGGAGCTTACATTGTAATAGGGAGAAGAGAGACAAATAAATGAAAACATATGGAAATAAAATGCTTACATATTGAATAAATGCTATAGAGGAATAGACAAATCATTTCCACCTGTTTTCAATTTTCTTTAATTAATGGGGGTTTGCTGTACAAATTCAGGTAGAAGTAAAGAAGTCAGGGATCAGGCTTATTCTTATACAAACGTTGTATGAAGCCTAAAATCTCATTCCAGACACAAAATAAGCTCTAACTCAGGATAGTAGTTAAGAGCAGGGATTCTGGAATCAAATCTGGGTTAGAATCCTGGTTTCATCACTTACTAAAGGAGTAACTTGTGTACTTCCTTAACTTCTCTCTGTCTCAGTTTTCTCATCTATGGAATGGAGATAATAACAAACCCACCTCATAGGTAGTTGTGAAGTTTGGGTGGAATAATGCATTTGAATTTCTTACGTCTGGCATATAGTAAGGGCTCAATAAATGTAAGCCTTTATTATGATTGTTCTTATTGTTGTAGCTGCTGCTATTGTTATTAGGCACTCTGTTATCCTCAACAGCCATGCTCCCAACTCTAATCTCTACTACTATGCTGAATGTGCAACTCTCTGTTTTGGCTTCTATTCCTTGTACCATTAGCAATTACCTGACTTTCTACTTTTTTGTCTTAAGCCTAGCAAGTTATGGGATAGCTTTAGCAGCTAATGCCTTTAGCCTATCACCACCTTTGTAAGGCAGAGTTCTTATACTAGGCCATTTCATAGCCCATTGGCCTGTCTGGCAATTGACAAATCTTGGGTCAGGTTCTCAGCAATCACTAGGGGGTCTGGGGTAGCTTATGTGTAGGAAATCCTTCAGAAGGGGAATGTAGGCTTGGCAGGCATTCTCATGTTTCCTAAAAGGAAATGGCATAGCTCTTACCTACTACCTTGACTAGTACATAGAGTATAGAGAAAAAGAGCCAAATTGTGGTACTTTGATTAATAACAAATATGATGCTTAAATGAATCAAATATATGTTGTTTTTTTAGGTGATAGTATTATTAGATAACTTAGGCAGCAGAGAAAACGCTTGAAAATAGCACAACAAACCAAAGGTTACTCAGGGCAAAACCAGTATTTGTGATATGTGAGTAGTCTGTCCAAGTATCTGACAAACAGCAGTTACCTAAAGAGGGACAGAGTGTGGAGTCAGCCTTTGAGAATCCTATTGATTCTAACCTCCTGTGATTTATAGGTAGTTATGCAGCTGTTTGCTGAGATTTCTTCCCATGGCAGTCTGACCTCATATACTCTCAAGATCATTTTGTGCTGTGTTGCCATTATACTATTTGTATTAATTCTTTTAGGCTAAAGGTAGAAAAGGAAATAGTAACAGTGACAGAATAGCCTATTTTTTTTTAAATGAATCAGTTTTATGACGGGGAGGGCTGAGTGTTTTTCTTATATCATCCAAAGCTAAGTTCTAAAGTTCCAACTGGAAAAATTGTGACAGCAGCTAGTTGTTATGCATCTTTTAAGGATAAGATTCTGATGTGCTTGGTATCTGCCTGCATAGTGACTTCTAGAGGCTTATTCTTATGCTTCTAGGTACAGAATGAGCTATGACTAAGTGGAAAGCTTTGTGATTTGGGAACCAGGAGATTCAAATCCTAATTCACTCACTACTATCTTTGTGTTCTTAGAGAAGTCATCTTAATTCATCAGACCTAGTTTCTCAATCTGTACAGTAAGAGGGTTGATAAGATGACTATCAAACCTCAAAGTTCTAACCCTTCATGATTCAGATTCACAAGCTGCTTTTCTTTTTTATATTGGTTCATTCAGTGTTTTACTTCCAGATCGTGCCATGTTAGTATAATTTTATGCTTCTGTCTTTTATATGGCTTCTGTACCACATATATACTTTGCTCATTCATTGGTTCATCCATCCATTCATCCATCTGTTGATTTTCTAATTCTACCTTTATTGAACATATACTACCTTCCTGGCAGCAATAATACTAAGTTTACTGACATGATAAATGCTCTCAAGATCCTAAATTCAAGTACACAATACAACAATGTACTTTCCTGCCTCTCCAGCCTCATCTTATACAACTCACTCTCTTTCTCCTTTTCTAGTGCATTTTTTAAGGTCTTTGGCATGCTTTCTCCTCCCTCAGGTTCTTGGACATTCTCCATCCTTTCTACTTCCCTGTTCCCAAACTCCCATGCCTGAAGATACCTACTCATCTTTAGGTCTCAGTTGAAAGTTCTCACTCCTTTGGGAAACAAACTCCCTATATTAGACTTTCTATCATGTAATTTCGTTATACCCTATACTTCTTCCAGCTTGATATTCACTGATACTATAGTAATAACTTGATTAACCATTACATATTTCCATAATATGTCCAGAAAGAATATTTTACTTCTAAGTGGACAGTATGAATGTACATGGATCCTCAAGGATGCTGCAAAAGTTTCCTTCCCTGTCTATCTGTTCATACAGAGTATGAACCTCTGAGAGTCCATCTCTAATGGGCATAATGGGTCTTTCATTTATGATTTTCCTATCCCTTTCTCCTTTTATTGTTCTTCCTGTCCCAGACTCTAGCTCTCCTTCAGTGATTTCATATACTGTATCCTTGAGGATTTGGAGGGACAGTATCATGTTTTCAGTTCTCTACATCTTTGAAGGCTTAGATCCTTCAGGTACTTCAGAGTGAAAAATCTATAAGACAAGCAAACTTTTCTCTGCCTAACCCATTATAACATAATCTTTATGTGTTACTGTGCTAATAAACATTTTGTTTCATTGCTTCCATTTATCAATTATTTCCTCCCAGGGAGAGAATTGGAGGCAAAGATAGGGAAATTTGTTCTACTTTGCTTGGTTAGTGTCCTTTTTTCCTGCTAGACTATTAGTTCTTATCAGAACAAAGACCAATCTGTCTTAATCAGTGCTATATCTCAGTACCAGGCACATAATACATGCTTAATAAAAATATGTTTAAGAAATGAGTGAATTAATACAAGGTGGGAAAGAAAAACCAACAAATTTATTGTTACCATATAGTATGAGGCATTCTATAGTATAGACATATTATATCCTTATTTGGATATATTTTATCAAAGAAGATAATTTATGTGTTATAGTTTTATAAATCCTAAAACACTACATGGCTGCTTTGGCAAGAGACTGGTAAGCTCTGTATAGCACTGAAATGTTTTTCAAAGTGTACTCCCTGGATCAGCAGCATCAGCATTGCATGGGAATTTATTAGAAAAGTAAATTCTAGTAGTCAACCCTAGACTACTGAATCAGAAACTGGTGGTATGGCCTAGTAATCTGTTTTTAAATAAGTTCTTTGGGTGATTTTGGTGCATGATAAAATTTGGCAACTATTGCTTCTAAGAGATAAAAAATAAAGTGTGACTTGGCCTTGAACTTGATAAAGTTTACATGTAGGGAGATAAAACATATATATCAATGACACAGGGTCATAAGAATCACATGATAAATGCAAACTGCAAAGGCAATAAAGGGGAGTAAGGGAGAAATGACTTTTGGTGAAAAACTAGGCTTCAGGGATAAAGAACATTTGAGGTGGAACTTCTGAGTCATGGTCCATAAAACATTCTAGATGAAAAGAAAAACAGAATAAACAAACAAAATGTCTATAAACCCAGAGCAAAACAAAGAAAACCTGATAATTACTCTACACATAAAAGGTAGTTTCTAACAGTTAAGACCACAGGCTTTGGAGTTAGGCATACATTGTTCCCATCCTGGCTCCAACAGTTATGAACTAAGAAAACTGGGCAAACTTCTTCTTTTTCTTTTTTTTGGAGACAGAGTCTCACTTTGTTGACCCAGCTAGAGTGCAGTGGCATCATCATAGCTCACTGTAACCTCCAACTCCTGGGCTTAAATGATCCTCCTGCGAGCAGCTGGGACTCAGGTGCATATCATCACATCCGGCTAATTTTTTCTGTTTTTGGTAGAGATGGGGCCTTGCTCTTGCTCAGGGTGGTCGCTGGGCAAACTCCTTTACCGCTCTCTTCTTTAGTTTCTTCCTTTGTAAAGTGGGTAAAATAATAGTACCTATGTCATAGGATTATTGGAAATAGTAAATGAGATATGTACATATAATACTCAACTTGCTGTGGTAAAAGTTTGATAAATGTCACATATTATTAACACAAAAATAGACTACTGAAGTTGAAAAATTGGGTGAGGGATTTTCTCTTAGACAACTGAGAAGAATTTACATCTTCTATGCCCTAGATATAATTTTCTTTCTTAATTTCTTTTAAAAATAATTTTTAATATTTATTTTCAAGATATTTTTAAGAATTTTGAAATAATCTCAAACATGAAAGTATAGTACAAAATTTTTTTTTATCTCTTGAACCATTTGAGTATAAGTGGCCAACCTGTTGTTCCATCTCTTCCTAATACATTAATGTGTAGTGTGTATCTCCAGGCAACAAGGACATTCTCATAATAACTGCAATATTATCATAAAAATCAGGAAATTTACAAATTTCCCAGTAAGATGTGCTTTATAGCAGATAATTCAGTTCAAAAATCACACATCTTTAGTTGTCATGTCTTTTTAGTTTCCTTCATTCTGAGACAGCTTTAACTTATTTTTTGTGATTGACATTTCTGAAGACAGGAGTATCACAGAAGTGAGGCTGTGATCTTTTCATGGCATCCTATCAGGTGGCACATTATTAGATTTGTTCCATTTACTTATGATATTCACTTTGTGCACATGATTGAGGTTGTGTCTTCTAGGCTTCTCCACTATGAACTTACTCTTTTCTGTTTTGTGTATATTTACACACATTCACATTTATGTCTATATTAATATCTGTATCTAATCTACCTTATTGAAAACCACAAGTTCACAGTGATACCTCCAGTTCTAGTGTGATACTACATAATTCATTGTTGTTTTCTCTATTGCCATACTTTCACTCTCTTTTCTGATAGACTCTCATTATCCTTACTTACTTTATTTATTTGATGGCCCCCTCCACCCCTGGTATATAACCAATCTCCCATTGCTACTGCCGCCCCAGCACAGATACCCTTATCACCAAACTTAGTTTCTCACAACCCTTGCTAGGCAACCCCTGTGCATAGAAGACCTTCTCACTGTCCTTGAGTCTGACAAAGCACTCCAGGCCCTTTCCTTCACATGGGTGCCCTCATCCTACTGCTCAGGCTTGGCGCAAACACTACCTAACCTATTTGGCCCTCCTTAACCTGATTTGGTTCCAACAGCCCACATTAGGCTACCTCTCTTCAAGGACTTCTTACTTACTCTGTCAGCCTCTGTAACTATTCTGTGGTCTGCCTCCGTAAGTGAATACCCTCCTCACATTGATTAGGCTCTGACACTCTGCTCTGGGCCACTACAGCTCTTTTCTCCAACATCCATCACCACTAGAATAGACCTTGCTCTATTTCACCTAATAGCTTTGGGACTGAATTGTTCAGAAAGGGAATGAAAGAGAAGACAAAAAGAGGAAGGGAATTAAAAGACAAAAGAAAACATGAGGAGGAGCTCATATATGTATTTTTCAATAGAACAGAAGCAAACATTACTATTTTCTGAAGATTGTTAGTGGAACCATCAGCATGGAGTTTTCTTTGTCTGGAAATAGGCAGAATGGACTTCTGTTTTGACTATAGGATCTGATATGGCTTTCCAGCAGTTTCAAGATTATTGTATAACATTAGGCAGTCTAAGAGATAACTACAAAGCTTTCTGTAATACTTAAGGATTGCAATGGATCACACAGTTCTTGCATCATAAAAACCATCCATTTACAGGCTAACTTTCTGCTTTCACTTCAGAAAGAAAGGTGGTATACTATATTTAGCCAATATAAAAGTAATGATAGAGTAGATATTTTGAGTAGCAGCATATTTTATGATCTGTTCTTTAGTATTTGAGCAAAAATTTTCTCTGGTGCAAACTCTTTAGATATTGGAGAGATTGGGGAGAAAGGAAGGTGATATGTTCAGCAGCTCTGTGCTTTATTTTTCTACGCTTTTATGTAAGCAGCATATTTTAATAAGATCTTCTAGCATAGTAAATCATAAGTTTATTGTAATGGATATGATTATACCTGTACTATAATGATAACATATGATAATTAACTTTGTGTAATTAATATACTTTATATATTATAATAAATTACAATGATTACATCATTTATGTACAATAATATATTTTATATGATTAAAATTATACTATAATTATAATGAAATTTTATTGTATATTTTATAGAAGTATATTTTTCAATAATTTCTACAATCTAAAGTTGGTCTTTCAGATAATTTGAACACCAGTGTTTACAAGCATTATTCTTTTTGAGACTGGTCATTAGTTGTCACTTCTTGGACCAATTGCAAGTGAAATGATTACAGACTTCCATTTAAATCAATCCTTTTGGCGTAGTGGAATGTGATACTTTTCTCAAGTGGTAGTTGACATTAAGTGTTTTAATCTGCCAAAGAAACACTCTTCATCTCATGGTATACATAAGAGGGGACTAAGCTTTTGGTATTTATAAGTAGTGGTCTGTACCGTCTTATGATTCAGAAGTGTATGTCCAAAATAAGAAAAAAGAAGAAAGAAAAAAGTGAAACAAAATGAAAACCAAAACAAAAAATCTTACCATTGTGGCAATTTATAATGGGTTCATCTATACTAGATTTGAGGAGATGAGAGGGACACTTTTCTTTTGCATGTCAAAACAGAATTTTATTTTCCTGCTTAACACATGTCCCTGCAGATAACATCTCCCTGTAGACTGAATGCTATTCTGGCCTCATATGAGTGGTTTAATTGGACTGATTATAAAATTATATAAAATCTCCATTAAATAGAATATTAAGTAAATCTATAATTATATGCCTGATGGTAAAGTTTCCCCCAAAGTCTGGTTTCTCATTTCATACCTATCTTGCCATCTTTTTCTCTTCTGCTGCTTATTTTGCATTACAATTAGATCTATTCCTCTGGGAAAAAATTGTTACAATATTATTGCATGACTAATATTTATTGAATACCTTTTGTTCATAGCACATATAAAGCAAATCTGAGAAGCAAATCTCAGAAGCAAATGAAGTCATCTATAGCAACATCTTTTTAACATTTAATTGTTTCCAAGCTTAACTGTACTGACAGTCTGTAGGTATCTCTGTACAGAAGCATTCTTGCCTCTCCTTGGCATTCATCAGCTAGGAAGATATGCCCCCTGGAGTACAGACTCTCATTCTGTTTGAGATTTTGCTGATGGAGAGAGAAATGAAATAGCTTCAGCTAAGCACAGTGCATTTGAGATTAGTTAAAATATTCCTGGTAACAGGCTTTGGAAAGTTTTTTGAAAGGGTTCCTTAGGTTTGATTTTGCTTCCATATGGTGATTTGAAGAATTTTCTAAGTGATATTTTAGTCATGCATTTAACAATTAAATATGCTTGTTTTAACATTGATATCATTCAATTAACCCCTAATATTCCACTATGAATATTATTGCAGCACATTGTAGTAAAGGGTCTAGGCTTTGGTGTCAAACGTGATTCCAATATTAGCCTTGCCACTATCCAGACTGGTGACCTCCAGCAAGTCTTAGTTTCTTCATCTCTCCTCATAAGGTGATTGAAAGAATTAATTAAAATAAACAATATTTTCAAAGTATAACTGTCTAACATATAGTAGGTAAATAGAAAATGTTAATTTCTTTTCTCTCTCCTTCATTCAATGAGCAATATCAATACTTAATCACAGATTGAAAGATAATTGAAATTTTGGGGGAGAGGGCATATGAAAGAAAGTAGAATTTTAAACTAGGTTCACACAAGCTTACATAGTTATTTATCTTACCAAGATTTGTAGAATTTACATGGTAAATATTTGTGACATAAAAAGGATTTGACTTATAACATTCTTATAACTTGGATGTGAAATTGAAAGTTAATTATCTCCTAGATTTAGAATAAGACACACCTGGTGGTAGAGTGCTATAAGTATAAGATAAAAGGTGACTGATTTGCATGAACAATATCATGAAATTATTTAGTACCTGCTTTTTGAGCAACTTAAAGTATCACATTTATTTATCAAAGAGATATTTTAAATTAAAATTCATTTTAGAATTTGTATTTTTAAAGAGCTTATTCCAGGCACAAAAATTACTGTGTTGCTTCATACACATTCCATTGCATTTCTATTAAAATTTCCATCTCAGTCATCTTTTTTAAAAGCTTGTTCCCCCATAATAAGCTGAAATAAAAAAAATAAAAAAAACTTGTAAATAACAATTTTCTGCCTCCTCAAGTATTAATTCTGCTTTATTGGTTAAAGTGTCTGCACTCTAGCCTCTTCTGGAAGAAATGACTCCTGGCTGAGCATATTCTGTGTTCAGGTATTCAACAGTTAATGAGACCTCCAGTGTACATAGTATAGTTCAAAGGTGGTGCACTAATCAAAGAATAATAGCTAGTATTTACTGAGTATGTTCTATATAACTGTTGAACTGTGTGGAATACTTGGATATGTAAGTTTTATAGGTGAAGAAACCGAGGCTTAGAAAAGTTAAATAACTTGCTAAAGGTCATACATTTAGGGAGTAGGAGAGCCAGAGTCTGTCTGACTTCAAAGCACATGCTTTCACTTCCAGATCATTATGCTACCTCACTTATGTCCTACTGCTCTTCCATCACATTCTGCACTTTATATTTTGTTCCTCTTTGAGGCTCTTTACTCTGAAATTTTCTTACAAATGTTACTGGAGATTTCTCAATTCCATACTTACCCCTAACACCTCTTAGTCCCCTTACCATTTTGTAAAGCTATATATTTCAATATAATTTCAAACCTACAGGAAAAGTTACTAGAATAATACAAGTAACTACTGTATGTTAACTTTACCCTGATTCACCAATTGTTTACATTTTGTCTATTTGTTTTATCATTTTCTATTAATACATGTTTCTTTCTTTATATCTATACAGACACACACCCATATATATATATGCATATTATTAATGAAATATTTGAGAGTGAGTGGTGGACATCAGGCCCTTCCATATTTGTTCTCTAAAACAAAAATATTATCTTACATAAATAGTGTAGTTATCAAAATCAGGAAATTTAACATTGGTACAATATTATTATCTAACAGACAGTCCATATTTAATTTCAGCAGTTGTCTTCATAATGTATTTTATAGTTATATTTCCCCAGTCCAAGATATATCTGGAATCACACATTACATTTAATTGTCATGTCTCTTTAATCTCCCTTAATCTGCAGTGGTTAATTAACTTTTCTTTTCTTGACCTTGACATTTTTGATGATCACAAGTATTTTGTAGAATAGCCTGTAATTTATTTTTTTCTGATGTTTCCTTATGATTTGATTTAGTTTATGCATATTTGGCAGGAGTATTACAGAAATGGTGCTGTTTCCTTCTTGGTATATGATAACAGGAGGCTCACAGTGCCAGTTTGTTCCAAATTATGGAGAGATATTATGAGACTATATAATGTCATGTTCCTTGTCAACTTTTTAACCACTAGCAGCATCTATTGGTGATTTTCTAATTCTAGAATTTGTTATATATTTATTAGTTGGAATTCTACTCTAATAAAGAGCTTCTCCTTTTCCCCTATTCAATCACTCATTTATTTATTCCCATCAGGATGGACTAATGGATTCTTATTTTATTAAATAGGTTATTATCCATAACTGTTATTAGTTTATTTTTAATGCTCAAATTGTTCCAGATTTGGTCAGTAGGAGCCCCTTCAAACTGGCTTACATATACTTTTGATATGATCCCCTGATTTTTTTTTTTTTTTTGAAACAGAGTCTCACTCTATCACCAGATCCCCTGATTTTTGAGTACTTCTTTGCTTTCTGGTACAAAGAGATGTCCCAGACTCATAATTTCCTTGCTGTAATCCTGGAATGAGTCTTTTCTTCAAAAAGCCCACATTCCTTTTAGTGAAGTATTCTGAACCCAAGATTTCCTTCTTAATCTACTCCTCCCTCTTCCCTTCCCTCTTTTTTTTCCTCCTTCCTTCCCTCTTTCCTTCAAGTTTGTGCTTTGTTTAGGCACAGAAGAACTCTGATCATATCAGAACATTCTAGAAATTTGTTTGAGCCTTTGAAGTATAAGCATTTCCTCATTTTCTGGTCTTCTTCAACATCTATTGAGTTCCATCTTGGATTAGTCCTTGGACTCTGGGTTTGTACTCATCCCTGTTTTGCCTTTTCTTTCCTTATTTGGAACTTGGTTTGTACCTACCAGTGACCTTGCTTTCACTCTATTCTTGGATGTGAAATTTAGCTTATATTTTCTTTTCAACTATATTCAACTTTAGCCCATTCCTTACATTCAATTGTATTCCTCTAGTCCCAGGTAATAACATTAAAGAAACTTGTCTTACTGCAAGCCTAAGATAGGACACTTACCACTGATAAAACCTTTATTGAAAATTCTACCTCTGTGCTTTGGTGTCTAGTAGTCTTAGACTCAAATGGACTAGAAAAATGATTACTTTGCAGAAAAGAAAGTATGGGACATGGATGCAGGATAAGGAAATTGGATATGAGCATTTATTTGGTTCCTTAAACAGAACCAAGTGTTCAGAAAAGACAAATGGAACACCAAGACTGCGATTCATACCATCATTGAATATAGCAAGAACAACTGTGTTATACTGTCCAGATGAATTCATAATCAGGTGTGTGGTATGAGAAACCCTACAGAGAACAAAGTGTGCTGGAAGAATTGTAAGACATATGTCTGAAAAGAAAGCACATTTTATAGAGATTACCATCTTTTTATTGAGGCTGGAAGTGAATTCAGTGATTTCAGTGAATTCTTGGGATTAAACAAGTTTGTTATGCTATAGCCATATATGCCAATCACAAAAAAAAAAATGAACCAACAGTAACAATATCCATAGAGGTTTCTACTTGGCAGAGGATAGAAGTGACTACAGTTGTTCCCATAATGCTATGCCTGACAATATGAAGCCTGGAATGGGAGGGGGAAGTGCAAAAAGGCTTTCCCTAGTCACTTTAATTCTAGCCTATGATATAATAGATAAGAAAGAATGTAAATATGTTACACATTCTGCATTCTGGTTACTTTTTGTTTTACTGTGGCTAAGTAGATAATTGCAGAGCAATTTGTTAGTCATACAAGTAAAGAATCTCATGATTTAAGAGTCATATTATAATTTAAGTTGGTAAAAAGAAATCCATTTTCCATCACTCATTGTATTGTATTCAGTTTGCCCAATGGATTTTGGTTATTTCAAAAAAATCAAATTTCCCTTCAAAGGAAAAGATATGCCATTTCTGAGGATATTCAAAATATCGTCAAATACTTGATAGTATACCTCAAAGAGGAGCTCTTAAAGGTCTTTGGAAGAAATAGCAGCATCATTGAAATAGGTATGTCATGTCAGGTGGTCTCTCCTTGGAAGAAGATGAACTATTTTGAGTATATTAAAGAGTGTACTTAAAAAGACCGTCCTATTTATTATGGATTGCCTTGAATATGCTGTTTGACAAATTGAAGACCTAACTGCCAGAATTGTCAGTACAAAGACCAAATGTCATTTGTAAGGAGTGTAGGTTAAAACAAGAGAGTTTGGACTGAATAGGGACTGTCTCAGACATCACCTTGAAGTCTATTTTTTTTCTGTTGTAATGTGTCCTAAAGGCAGAGGACTGAATATACTTTCTTTCAAACGAGTGTCTAACTAATTGAATCAGAATCAATTTAGTTAATAATATCCACTAAATGGTTATTATTATTATTATTTTTCAATCAATGGCCAGAATTTTTCTCCTGCCAACTTGTTTCTCTTACTGGGGTTCCTCACCCTATTCTACCTCTGTCCCTCACCCCTCACTCTGAAGAAGAGAATTGCAATGGTTCAATAAGGGCTGTTTGAAATGAGAGTATGAAAGTCTAATTCCTCAGGTTCTATTTCTTAAGTCCAGTGTTTCTGGTGGATCAAAAGCTATGGACATCATCTGGGAGTGAGTTAGAAATGCAGAAATTCAGGCCCCAAGACCCTCGGGTAATTTATGTGTACATTAGAGTTTGAGAACACTCATCTATAAATTTGACAATAATTTATAGACTTTTAAAAATAATTGTGAGCTAAAAATGGGTATGCCTTCAAGAATTTAAAGAATTTATTTTGAATATTCTCAGAGATGCCAAATTTTTATTATTTGAAGGGGGAATGTGCAACATATGTGCTAGCTGCTGTGATCAATTCAAGTAGTCAAGTCATAAAAATGTAATCTAAATAATATGCAGGTTTTCTGCAGTAGTGAATGAGAAAGGATTTGACTTTAATCAATGATTTTCCCTCTTTTTGACCTTAAAAAAGGAGGAAATGCAAATAAAGGAAAATTACTAAGCATTCATTTTGTGCTAAGTTTAAGGATGATGCTAGATACTAAAGAATACATGGCTGGATAGGACATTGCTTTATTCTGAAGGGCCTTTCCTGGTACTTAAAATTAACTATTGAATTGAAATGTTCAAGACAGGTGTGTGAACAACTACTTCTATTATAAGGTAGAATGAGAAATAACTAGTCGAGCAATATGTTGAAACAGGAGGAAAGCAGAAGCATTGCTCACCTACTCCCATCCTCTGCAACTCTCCACACAAATCCACAAATCTTTTTTTTTCTTTTTGATGATAGTTGCTTGGGTGTTCTTACTTCCCACTCAACTGAACTCAGTTTTAGTAAGAATAATTATTATGTTGATGATGTTTCACATTTAGATCTCTGACTTCAAATATTCTTTTTACAAAGACATAGTACTAGAGCTGGGCACTGAAGGAGAAGGAATTTATCTGTGTATGGGAAAGAGTATCTGGGCTTAGGGAGAAGTGTTAGCAAGAGATAGTGAGGGCCTAAACTCTGGCAATGGAAATGGAAAGGCAATGGTGGTGGTTGTGGTGCTACAAGGGAATGCCAACGAGAAATACTTGGAAAATGACAAACAGATGGGTGTTTAAAAAATAATGCTTGCTAATCAAAAATAAAATTTGACATTGGTCATAGAATTATCTTCAAATTTAAGTCATCTTTGACTTCATTATGGTTACTTTCTTCCTCTCTAGTAGTTGCTTAGGTGTGGAGAATAAGCAAACAAAGGAGTGAAATAGATTTTGAGTACCTCATCATGTTTGGGACATAAGGTAATGAAGATTTGCAAATGTAATATTAAAAATATTGTCCATAGGGTTTTTCTAAATGTGATCAAGTTGCTGCTATCCATTATGTTTCAAAGTATAGCTTGTTGATATGAATCAATAACATGAGTATGGATACTCGGCCCCCTTTTCATGTGATGCCCTGCACTGCCTCAGGACTCTGCAGAGAGTCCCGAGAAGCAAGAGGGCTCTCACTAGATGTGCCCCTTATCTTTGGACTTCTCAGCCTCCATAACTACTTAAGGAGAGAAAGCAGCAAAATAGCTGGCCAGAGACAGCAGCTGCCAGCGTGTCTCAGTAAGAAGTTCTAGATGAAAGAGAAAGAAATGAACAAACATAGATCAGGTGTGGGTGTGAAGGAGGGGTGCTGGAACCTTCAGGAGACTCCATGGGAAGAAGTTGAGGAGCAGAACAAGAAGGAGCAAGGTATTGGCAAAGGTCAACCCCTGAGAAGCTTAGAGTCCAGTAAGAAGGGTTGGTGGAGCAGTTTGTTTCTCCTTCCCTTGCATTTCTGACAGATGGCGAGTACCCGAGCTGCTGGAGAGACTTTCTGCCCACATGAGTACAGAGGCTACCACTGCCAGTGAGCTGGGAGCTTTTCATGGAAAGGGCACCAGCCCTCCTGGGGTACCCCCCATCTCCATAGACTCGAGCTATTGCTCCTCTGCTCACTGTGTGCCTTGTCCTTCCCAGGAGGGTTCAACTCCTCACGTTTCATCTTGCTCATTCCCACACAGACATTTCCCAACTCCAACCCAAACTGCAGGAGCCACAGGGGTGCAGTGGGTCCCAGATGATCTGTGTGACTCCAGAATGTGGACATTCTGGGCTGAGTGCCTCACAGAGAGAGGGTCATAGATGACAAGAGTGCTGGTATTCCTCCATCCAGACTCTTCCTCCCCTTCCCCTCCCCGACCTGGGGCTGCCAAGAGAGACCATTGAGCCACCACACTTAGGTTTCCACAGAGAGTGGGACTCAGGCCTTTTTTCTTGGGGTCCTGTAGTGGACTGAGGAGTGCTCAAACTGTGGGCTCCCTGCTTGCTGGCCCTCCCTGGTGCTGCTTTCTTGGCAGCTCCGTCAGAGCAGGGCATGTTCCAAGGTGGTGGGACATTGATCCTGCTCAAGCACTCCATGAGTGACTCGGGGCCAGTGCATTTCTCCCTGGCATGGTCAGGGATTAATCTTCTTGGTCTTGGAAGGCAAGGGAACCCACGTGGGCAGATCTGAGGGGAAAGTGCAGTGTGGGTACTACCTGCAGTGTGCTCACAGGGCAACCCTTCCCCCATGGGAGAGCTTCATTCTAAGGTTAGGCCAGGATCCTGGGCAGGGAACCTCCCAGCCTGCAACACAGTCATGGGAGGGCTTGGCTGGCTGGAGCTCCTGCCTGCCAGCAGGCACCAGGGGGAGACTGAGGAGCAGAGAAGAGGGGAAAGGAGTGAGGCTCACTCCAGAATGCCAGACTGTGAATCTCAGATGGACCTGCCTCCAAAAGCAGGCTTTCTGGTTGGGTGGGACCACTTCAGCCCCTCTGTGGTGGCTTTGCCCAGTAGCTGGGAGCAGACCATTGACCCCTGCCAAAGCAGCTACCTTGCCAGCTTTTGTAGAGCCTGAGAGCAAGCTCACCCAACCCAGCCCTGCCCAGCCACAGTCCCCCAACCACCTCTCCTGTAGCAGAGAATAAGGACTCACCTGCAAGTTCCAGGGCCCCACCCATTATCTGGGGCATTCTAGTGCTTCTCCTGAGGGACTAGAGCCCATCACAGGACACAAAAACAACATTGCAACTTGTTCCTTTTGGCAAGCACCCCCTACTGAGAGGAAAGTCAGTTGTGCATGCCTTTTACAGCAATTACTGACTCAATTTTACAGGGTGTGTGGGGGTCCAAGGAGTGACCATTTGGGGGAGCACCTACCCCTCTGTACAGAAAATCTGTGCTACTGGATAAGGGCAGAAAGATCCTACCCTGGGGCTATAGCATACAAGTATTTAGGTCCCTCCCCCATGAACAGCCCTCCTGGTTTAAGAGCTTGTCCTGACCCTCCTACCAGTGGCTCCCTCTAATGGCTGGAAAAGGAACTTCTGAGCCCCTCTGAGGTACGTACAAAGCATTGCAGGCTCCTGTAACCTAGCCACAAACTGCTTTGCTCCTCCTCCACTTAAGTGGTGGTGGACATCAAGAAACGTTCTGGGAGCTAAAGCTCCTAAATCTTGGGACACTCAAGTACTTCATCTGAGGAACCAGACTCTACCACAGGCACAAAAGAACACCTTAGCAGCTGGCTCTTTCATACAAACATCAACCAGTGACAGGAGAAAAACTGCATAGCTCCTCATAGCACTTCCAACTCAAGCAAACAGGGTGTGGCTGATTCATACTCACAAGTGCAACCTGCCATATTGTAGATTAAGCTAGGGGACCCAACACAATTCACACTGCTGGGAAGAGGTGAAGACAGCAGGACAGAGAAAAACCGAGAAGATTATCAAACCTGCTTGAGCACCCCATAGGCAACTTGGGACCAGCACTCTTTTCCCTGGCATGGTCAGGAATTGCTCTTCAGGGTCCCAGGGATAGTCCCACAAGCCAGACTAGTACCCCTAGGACATGATTGAGAGACCAGATGAGAAGAACTTAATGGAAGAACTCCAGATAGATGAAAAATCAGAGCTAAAGGACACCACCAAAAGGAAACAACAACTCTTTATCAATGGATACCAAAGAAAACAAAAATATTTAAATGAAAGATACAGAATTTTGAATATGGATTATAAGGAAGCCCAATAAAATACAAGGGAAAATTGAAACCTAACACAAAGAAACCATAAAAACAATATAGGAAATGAATAAAAAATTCACTAAAGAAATCAAATTATTAAAAAAATCAAACAGAATTTCTGGAAATGAAAAATTTATTCAAGGATATAAAAAACACAGTGGAAAACTCTAAGAATAAACTAGATCAGGCAGAAGAAAGAATCTCAGAGCTTGAAGACATCACCTTTGAATTAAACAAGTCAGTAAAAGATAAAAAACAAAGGCTTAAGAGGAATGAACAAAGCCTATGAGAAGTATGGGATTATGCAAAGAGGCCTAACATAAACTCATAAGCATCCTTGAGGGTGAAGAAAATACACAAGGATTTCAGGGAATAATGGAGGACAATTTCCCTGGTCTTGCTAGAAATTTAGATATTCAGGTACAGCAAACACAATGGACACCTGGGAGATTCATTGCAAAGAGGCAATCATCATGACACATAGTCATCACACTGGCCAAAGTTAACCTGAAGGAGGAAATCCTATGAGCCATAGTCAAAAATCATCAGGTAACTTACAGAGGAAAACCCATCAGACTACCTGAAGTCTTCTCAACTGAGACCTTATAAACCAGAAGGGCTTGGGGCCCCATCGTTAGTCTCCTTAAACAGAATAATGGCCAAAATAGAATTTTATATCCTGAAAACCTGTTTCTCATATGGGGGAGAAATAAAGACTTTCTTAGATAAGTAAACAGTAAGGGAATTTGTGAAGACCAGACCTGCCCTGCAGGAAGTACTCAGAACTGCATTATACACAGATCAGTACAACAGACACCCACTGGTGTAAAATCACCCAAAAGCTAAGCTCAGAGCCCACATATTATAATGGCTCAAGAGGTAAAACAAAGCAATAAGGTTTTACCCAACATGATGAACATAAATCCATCCCACTTATCAATTATTTAAATAAACATGAATGGCTTGAATTCTCCACTCAAGAGACATAGTCTGGCTGAATGGGTAAAAAAAAAAAAAATACAAGTCAAGTATCTTCTGTTTCCAGGAAACACATCTATAAGCAACAAGGACTCATTGAGACTCAAGGTGAAGGGTTGGAAAAAAATATACCATGCAAATGAAAACCAAAAGAAACTGGTGTAGCCATTCTCATATCAGATAACATAGACTTCAAATCAACAATAGTAAAGAAAGACAAAGATTGTCATTACATAATGGTAAAGGGAGTAATTCAACAAGAAGACATAACAATCGTAAATATTTATGCACCTAACACAGGTGAGCCCAGACTCATAAAGCAAACCCTAGTACATCTAAACAAAGTGATAAACAGCAGCATGATGATAGCTGGGCACTTCAACACCCCACTGACAGAACAAGACAGATCCTCCAAGCAGAAAATAAACAAAGAAACACTGGACCTAAATGGGACTCTAGAATAAATGGGCCTAACATACATTTACAGAACATCATACCCCACAACTACTGAATGTATGTTCTTTTCATCAGCACATGGAACATTCTCTAAGATTGATCAAATCTTAGTCACAAAACATGTCTGAAGAAATTTGTAAAAATTGAAATTATACCATGTATCTTCTTTAGACTACAGTGGAATAAAATTAGAAATCAATTCCAACATAAACACTTAACTCTACACAAAGTCATGGAAATTAAACAACCTATTGCTGAATGATTATTGGGTCAAGGAGGAAATTAAGATGGAAATCAAAAGATTCCTCAAATTAAATGACAAAGGCGACACAGTTATAAAAATCTGTGGGATTCAGCAAAAGCAGTCATAAGAGAAAAATTCATAGCCTTAAGTGCTTACATCAAAAAAACAGAAAAATCAACAATCTAATAAACTATCTCAATGAATTAGATAAGAAATAGGAAACCATTCCCAAAACCAGCAGAAGAAAAGAAATATCTAAGCAGAACTAAATGAAATAGATAACAAAAAATTATACAGAAGATAAATTACATGAAAAGTCTGTTCTTTGCAAAGATAAATAAAATTGATAAACCTCATGCTAGATTAGCCAGAAACAGAAAAGGAAGGACCCTAATAAGCTCAATCAGAAATGAAAAAGGAGATATACAACTGATACACAGAAATACAAAGTCTCATCTCTGAATACTATAAACCTCTCTATTCACATAAACTTAAAAATGTTGAGGAAATGGACAAATTCTTGGAAACACACAACCTCCCTAAGAAGAAATAGAAGTCCTGGACAAACAATATTGAGTGATGAAATTGAAGCAGCTATAAAAAATTTTCCAATGGAAAAAAGTCTTGGACTAGATGGTTTCACATTTGAATTTTACCAGACCTACAAAGAAAAATTCGTACCTATAGTGCAGAAATTATTTCATGACATTGAGAAGGAAGGAATCCTCCCCAACTTATTTTATGAAGCCAGTATCCCCTTGATACCAAAGCAAGGAAAGGACACAACAAAAAAGAAAACTGCAGACCAATATGCCTTGTGAATATAGAAGCAAAAATTTTTAATAAAATCTTGGCAAACCAAATCAGCTGCACATCAAAAAAATAATCCACTATGACCAATTGGCTTCATCCCAGGGATGCAAAGATGGTTTTCAATATACATAAATACATCAATGTGATTTACCATATAAACAGAAGCAAAAACAAAGACCATATGATCATCTCAATAAAGAGAAAGCATTTGACAAAATTCAGCACCCTTTTATGATAAGAACTCTCAACAAAATAGGAATACCTGGAACATATCTCAAAATTATAAAAGCCATAAATGACAAACCCACAGCCAACATCATACTGAATGGGGAACAATTGGAAGCATTCCCACTTAGAATGGTTACTAGACAAGGTTGCCCACTGTCACCACATTTATTCAACATAGTGCTGGAAGCCTTTGCAGAGCAATCAGGCAAGAGAAATAAATCAGGGGTATCCAAATGTGGAAAGAAGAGGTCAAACTATTCCTCTGTGCTGATGATATAATTTGATATCTAGAAAACCCCAAAGACTATGCCAAGAGAGTCCTGGTGTGATAAATAAATTCAGTAAAGTCTCAGTTATGAAATCAATAGGCACAAATAGTAGCATTTCTATACACCAGCAACAGTTAAGCTGAGAATCAAATCAAAGACTCAGTACCTTTTACAACTGTAACAAAGAAAAGAAAATACCTAGGAATATATTTAACCAATGAAGTGAAAGACCTCAATGGGGAGAACTATGAATCACTGAAGAAGGAAATCACAGAGGATGTAAACAAATGGAAAAACATATTATGCTCATGAAATAACAGAATCAACATTGTTAAAATGTCCATACTACCCAGTCCAATTTACAGATTCAATGTAATCCTCATGCAAACACCAATGTCATTTTTTATAGATCTAGAAAAAATAATTCCATGCTTTGTTTAGAATCAGAAAAGAGCCTGAATAGCCAAAGAAACCTTCAGCAAAAAAAAAAACAAAAAAAAAAAACCCCACAAATCTGGAGGTGTCACCGTACCAGACTTTAAGCTATACTACAAGGCTACAATAACCAAAATAGCATGGTACTGGCACAAAAATACAGATATAGACCAATGGAGCAGAGTAGAGAACCCAGATATAAAACCATCCACATATTGCCATCTGATCTTTGACAAAGCAGACAACAGTATACACTGAAGAATGCCTATTCAATAAATGGTGCTGGGAAAATTGGATAGCCACATGTAGAAGATTGAAAGAGGATCCATATCTCTCACCACTCACTAAAATTAATTCAAAATGTATAACAAGCTTAAATGTAAGACATGAAACCATAATAATTGTAGAAGTAAATGTTGGAAAAATTCTTATAGATATTGGCCTAGGCAAAGAATTTATGAAGACCTCAAAGGCAATCACAGCAACAACAAAAATAAATAAATGGGACCTGATCAACTTAAAAAGCTTCTGCACAGCCAAAGAAACAGTCATGAGAGTAAACAGACAACCTACAGAATCGGAAAAAATTTTCCCATACTACACATCAGATAAAGGACTGATAACAAAAATCCATTTAGAACTCAGGAAAATCAGTAAGAAAAAATTGAACAACCCTATCAAAAAGTGGGCAAAGGACATGAATAGAAATTTTTCAAAAGAAGATATAAAAATGGCTAACAAACATATGAAAAAATGTTCAATATCTCTAATCAGCAGGGAAATGCAAATCAAAACCACAATGAGATATCACTTAACTCCAGTGAGAATGGCCTTTATCAAAAAGTCCCAAAACAATACATGTTGGCATGGATGTGGAGAGACAGGAACACTCATACACTGCTGGTGGGACTGTAAACTAGTGCAACCTCTGTGGAAAACAATATGGAGATACCTTAAACAGATTCAAGTAGACCTACCATTCAATCCAGCAATCCCATTATTGGGCATCTACCCAGAGGAACAAAAGTCATTCTATAACAAAGACACCTGCACCTGAATGTTTATAGCAGCACAATTCACAATTGCCAAGATGTGGAAACAACCCAAATGCCCATCAATTCATGAATGGATTAGCAAAATGTGGTATATGTATACCGTGGAATATTACTCAGCTATAAGAAATAACAGTGATATGGCATCTCTGGTTCTCCTGGAGAGAGTTGGAACCCATTCTATTAAGTGAAGTATCCCAAGAATGGAAAAGTAAGCACCACATGTACTCACTAGCTGGTTTCCCTGATCATCATCTAAGTGCACATTTGGGAATAACACCAATTGGGTATTGGACAGAGGTGGGGCTGGGGGGAAGGGATGGGTGTATACCTACTTGATGAGTGCGATGTGCACTGTCTGGGGAATGGACACTCTTGAAGTTCTGACTAGAAGGGATGGGGGTGGGGGGAGGGCATGGGTGCATACGTATGTGATGAGTGCGATGTGCACTGTCTAGGGAATGGACATGCTTGAAGCTCAGACTCGGGGGGATGGGAGGGCATTGGCAGTATATATAACCTGAACTTTTGTACCTCCATAATGAGCTGAAATAAAAAAAAAGTCCCAAAACAATAGATGCTGCTGTGGATGTGGAGAGAACGGAACACTTAGACACAGTTGGTGGGACTGTAAACTAGGACAACCTCTATGGAAAATAGTATGGAAATTTCTCAAAGACCTTAAAGTAGAACTACCATTTTGTTTAGCAATCCCACTCCAGGGTATTTACTCAAAGGAAACAAAATGTCTATTTTATCAAGAAGACACTTACACTTGAATGTTTATAGCAACACAATTGACAATCACAAAGATGTGGAATCAACCAAGTGCCCACTAATTCATGAGTGGATTAATAAAATTTGGTATATGTGTACCATGGAGTATTACTCATCCATAAAAAATGAATCAATACCTTTTGTAAAAACCTGTATGGGACTGGAGACCATTCTCCTAAGTGAAGTATCAGAAGAATGGAAAAACAAACACCACATGTACTCACTATTAAATTGGAACTAACGAAACAGCACTCCTGTGCACAATCAGAGGTAAAACTCAAAGGAAATCAAACAGGGAGGGGAAAGAGGAGAAGGAGCATGGGTGAAAATCATACCTAATGAGTATAGTGTACGCTATCTGGGAGATGAGCACACTTAAAACTTTTGTCTCAAGCAGTACAAAAGCAATCCATATATTGTCTCAAGCAGTACAAAAGCAATCCATGTAACTGAAATAGCTATATTCCTGTAATATTCTGAAATGAAATTATAAAAAATAATATTAGTCTGATAAATATGCTTCCTTTTCTGGAAAATTTACATACCTAGTGTTTTGAAATTTGATGACTTGCAAATGCTGCATATAAAACTATTTATGTCCTTAAAAATGGTGCAAAGAAAAAGAATTTTGAACTTTGACTACCCGCAAAAATTATTTTATTCATTACAAGTCATTATACTGTAAATAGACCATAGCTGCAAGAAATGTTTACAGAATTCTTTTCTTTTAATTAATACTTGAGACCAGATGATATAAGCATATATTGTTTTCTGGATTTTAGCTTTTTATTCCTTATTCCTCTGATTTTGTCAACCTGATTAATACCCTACCAGGCCTTATAGTATTAAAAAAATCTGGGAAGGATTTATGTCTGTCCTGCTTTTACCTTCTGTTCTTTGTACATGTTTTACATTTTCAAACATGACTTCACAGCTACTTTATTGCTAGTGGCAGAATAAGTAGCTATGCATAAAATATAAGCATTTTAACTTTTCTATGCAAGTTTATATTCATGAAACACTTAAAATTTTTCTTTATCATTTTAAAATATGTATAAATATATTTATACATAAAAAGAATAATGTAATTTATATATAATATACAGATAATGATAATAAAATCTAAATTTCCAAAATTGCCACTCAAATCTAGAACTAGATCATTACCATTAATTTGCATCTACCTGTATGTTCCTCCCTCATACCACTTCTTTGCCCATGCTGCTCACTGAGCTAGCTACATCTTTTCACATGCTTCTTTGCTTTCATTTAATTGTTTAGTCACATATGTGTGTATGTATGTTTAAAAGTGTGTAGTTTAATTTTGTACATTTTTGAACTTTACAAAAATGTTTTCGTGTGTAAACTTGTTTTTTTTTTTCACTCAACATTATGTTTCTAAGACACTGTAGGTCCATGACACCATAGTTCATTCATTTTCACAGCTCCATAAATTTCATTTTGAGAACATACCACAATTTATCCTTTTTCCTTTTGATGGACACTGGAGTGTTTCTAATTTTTTGCTATTGTAATTTATACTGCTATGAACATTTGGATTTGTTTCTTGGTTCTTATATGTAAGAGTTTATCTAGCATGTATGCTGAGTAGTAGAAATGCTGTATTATAGGAAAAACAAATGTCCAGCTTTACTGGATAGTAAAAAATTATTTTCTAAAGTGGTTATAACAATTTGCAATTTTCATAAATAAATAAAGTTACCATTGATATGTGTCTTTCTTTTTTTTAATCCTTGTATTGTCAGACTTCATTATTTTTGGCAATATTTTTGGTGTCAGTGGTATTTGATTATGATCTTAATTTGCATTTATTATCATTAATGAGGTTGAGAATCTTACCCTAGGATTATCTCTGGTATATGTTTCCTTTTCTATAAAATATCTGTTTATACCTTTTACCTTTTTTTTGTTTGTATGTCTTTTCTTTTTGATTTGTAGTTCTTTTCATGTCTGGGTACTATTCCTTTGTCTATATGCTGTGAAATTATCTTCGTTCAATTTGTGCCTTATCTTTTTGCCTTTTTAATTGAGTTATAACTGGCAATAATAAAGCACATGTGTGAAATGCATAATTTATTATGTTTGGACATAAGTATGTACTGTTAGCACAATCAAGATAGTGAGCATACATGCCCATCACTTGTAAAATTTTCCTTACTTACTGGTATTATAAGATGCTCCAGGATCATTTTTTATGTCTTCTGCCCCAGTCCTAGAATCACCATTTCTCTAAGAAGGCCTGGTTTCTTTTATTGGAAAATGATATTACAAATTAGAAGTTCTAGGTATGCTTGTTGCTACTAGGATGTCCTTGCTTCTAGGCCCTCTCAGTAGACAGATCCAGGAATTATGTGACAGAGCTAGGAAATGTCTACATAGATATTTCTTTCTATTTCTATACATATTTTTATCTACCTATCTATATATCCTATGTCTCTTAAAAACTTTGAGTTCATATAGTACATCTAATCCTAATTTAATGCCACAGTATTTATGTATTGCCTTTTACCATTTGGTGGAGAATGCTATATATTGTTCAAAATCAGGGTGCTAGTGTGCTCATTATTACTATGGTATCATCGCTTCTAGGCCCTCTTACCAGACAGAACAAAGAAATATATGTGTATATAACTAGTATGTATACATATCTGTAAATATTCTTATATGTATCCATCTGTATCTATATTAAGCTAAACATAAGTTTATAGTGAGGTCTTCAACTCTAATCTAATACAGGAATCATTCTAACCTTCCCATTACTTGTTCCTGCTCCAACATTGAGAATCCTGTCTCCCATCATCCACCATCCACTTACTCAATTGTTCAATTCCAGTACACCTATATAGCAGTATCAGAATTGTTAATCAGTACCTCATGGAAAACAAATTTATCAAATGATTTTGTTTTGTTTTTTATTTGTCTTTGGTTTTATAGTCTCTACTTATTTTCAAAATTACATAGGTCAGCACATTTTTTTCCTATCACCTGCATTGAGGTTATTGCATACATTTTTAATGCAGTTACATTCTTTTGTAATAGTTTGAAATTCATCTCGGGACCCCTTGACTTCCTAAATGATTTTTTAAAATTTTGCATGCAATAAGGTTTACTCTTTATAATATTGAGTTCTATGGGTTTTGACAAATGCTTCATGTTATGTGTTCACCACTACAATGTCATTAGAGAATATTTTCATCGTCCTGTGCTTTGCCTATTTATTCCTCCTTCCTTCTCTCAGAACCTCTGGCAACCAATGATCTTTTTACTTTCTTGTTAGTTTCACTTTATCAAGATTTTTAAGTGGAGTCATACAGTATGTATCCTTTTCAGTTTGGCTTCTTTCACTTAGCAATATGTACTTAAGATTCATCCATGTTTTGATAGCTTGATGGCTTATTCCTTGTGATTGAATAACACTCCATTATATGGATTTACTGCAGTTTGTTTATCTAGTCACTTATTAAAGGACATCTTGGTTGTTTCCAGTTTTTGGAATTATGAATAAAGCTACTGTAAGCATTCTTATGCAGATAAAAAGGCAACTTGCAGGATTTTCTCTGTTCTGGTTGTTTTACTTTGTGATCCATATTCATGCAATTCTTTTAATCAGCAAAAAATTTTTATATGCATATATGTGTGCATATACACAGAAGCTCTTTATGAGGTGGTGCATGATATTTTGATGCCTCCTTGCATTTTCTTTACAGATATTCAAGAATTTTATGAGGTGACATTGCTTAATTCTCAAAAAAGTTGTGAGCAGAAGATAGAAGAAGCCAATCAAGTTGCACAGAAATGGGAGAAGACATCTCTTCTTGCTACAGGCCAGGATAGCCTTCAAAAATGTGCAGAGGTATATTTTTGAAACTTCTGAAATAACTGAATATTAGGACTTACTTGTGCCAGTGAAGAATTATTATGAACAAATAGCATAGCATTATTATGAACAATAGTAGAAATGTAGTTATATCACACTATATGCAATTTTTATGTATGAAAATCCATGTTTTTCCAAAAGATAAAATAGGGCATGGAAGGACATGAGTCTTCATATTGTATAAATGCTAGAAGGAAATCTAGGGAAAATTCCTGGATATTGGTCTAGGCAAAGAATTCATGACTCAGACTATAGCTTTTACATTTAAAACAATAATATGATGTCTGTGCTCTCTGTTCCTATGTGATTAGAAACATTAGCTAACATTTACATAGTACCCTGTATGTACTAGATACTGTTCTAAATGTTTTACTTGTATTAATTCCTATTGCTTCCTCTCTGGTTCTTCTTGATCTCTTATCTCTTGTAAGTTGATTTTAAAAAGAAAAAAAAAAAGACAAACAAGAAAAGCTTGCTCTGAAATGTTCCCAAGACAGTATGGATCTCTATGTATAATATAATCCTGATTTGACACTCCATAGCTATCAGCGTTTCTCCAGAAGCCTACTTCTAATATGATCATGCCTGATTTTGTTTATTTCCATTTCTATAACAGAAGTTATCTCTTGGAGTATGGAATTATTCATAATCTTTCTCTTATTAAAAGGGGAAAAGAAATAGCTGGCTATATCAGGAATGCAGAGATTTTTAGAAAAAAGTTTATATTGTTCTAATTGGTCGTCTCCTTAATCTTTTTAGACCCTTATTTGGTAGCCTGGATTTGGCATATTACCAATTCCCAAGGAGATGGAGAAAAATTCTTTTTTGTGTCCCCGTCTCATACCTACACACATATCCAGGTGAAGGCTTTTAAAGCATAGGTAATGGCCAGCATCAGCTTCTCTGCTCAATCCTTTATTTATACTCTACCAAAAAGAGTACTATTCTGGGGACATTAGAGTTCCTGGGGTTGAGGTTGGGGATAATTATCTCCCAGTAGGCAGGGCTTAAGGTATAATGCTAAGTTCATTCAGACTGTCAGAGGATCCAAAAGCAAGGAAATATTTCCTATTTTTGCCCTATTAAGCAATGTTTACCCAAGACCCACAAGTTGTTATTCAACTGTCCATCATCATTGTCTAAGTCCATTTTTCATGGTATCATTTATAAGTATTATTCTTTTCTAACTGATTCACCAAACCTCAGTTCTTAATGAGGATAACATTGTTAATTCATTAATTTATTCTACCAATATTTATTGAGTATCTATTATGTGCCAAGTGTTGTATATTAACAAATAAAACAAAAATTTCTTCCCTTATAGCTCTTATATTTTAGTGGAGAAAACAAACAAGTAATTAATTATTAAGCTTAAATAAAGTATATAATATATGTGATGACTACTATGGGAAAATACATCTGATTGAAGGGGATTAGTGCTCATTGTAGCAGACTGTGATTTTAGTGGGGTGGTCAGGGTAGGCCTCAATGACAAGTTGACACTTGAGCAAAAACTTGATGAATACAAAGGAATAATCCATGACATTATATGGAGGAAAATCATTCCAGGTGGGGGGATTAGCCAGTGCAAAAAAATCCTAAGGTGGGAACATAGCTAGTACATTCTAGGAATAATGGGGTAGGCCTGTTTGGCTACAGCTAAGTGAACAAAGGGAAAAGAAGTAGAAAATGAGGTCCAAGAGGTAACAGGTGTCCAGATAATGTATAGCCTTAGAGGTTATTGGAAAGATTTTATTCTGAGAAAAATGGGAACCTGTTGGAAGATTTTGAGCATATCAATGAATTCGTCTGAGCTTCCCAAAAGACATGCAGAATCTCCTGTTTTTAGAAATTAGAAATATTTTATTTCTGTCTGGATCTGCTTAACTTATTAGTTTCCATAGGCTTCTTTAAGGATCGTTGTTTTGGATTTCATAGAGTCCCTATAGTATGCCTCCCAATGATTGTTTTTTTCTCTCGAAACAAAATCAGATGGGTTACCAAAGTAAAGCTTTGGTGTGATTTTAACAGTATGTAGTTTTAAAGGACCTGGGGATAAGATTTTAGATTTTTCTTATCTTGAAAGTGACATTTACCTGTTTGCATTTAGCCTGAGAAGATCTTAAATGCAAGTTTCAACTACTAGTTGAAATTTCATCTCTGGTGCCTGAAGGGAAAAGATCTGTCTTCCCACTTCCTCAGCACACGTATGATAAAATTATGGCTGCTCAAGTGAAA
Source organism: Lemur catta (assembly GCF_020740605.2). Classification (NCBI taxonomy): domain Eukaryota; kingdom Metazoa; phylum Chordata; class Mammalia; order Primates; family Lemuridae; genus Lemur; species Lemur catta. The sequence goes on from NC_059134.1 coordinate 48,022,852, forward strand.
CTCTGATTTATATGAGGTTTCTGGAAAACGTAAATCAGTACCTTAATCCCCCATACCCCACAGCATTTTAACCTGCAATATGTTGTTGATATCACAATATGATACCAGCAGAGTCATAATAGAGCTATTCTGTGTTGGGTTGGTGATGTTTATCTTGTTTTGAAACAAGATGGAAATTAATCACTGTCTTTATTTTAGGAATATAACCAAGAAATGCATTATTTTAAGACATTTTAAAAGAGGCATCTAATCCAAAGTTTGATTTTTTGTTTGTTTGTTTCTTAGGTATTTTTCTGAACTGTAAGTAATTCACCTCTGTATTCTATAATGTTCTATATTGAAGCACATATCACTCTTTTAACTGATTTTTAGCTCCCAGTTATGGTGAGTTTTCTGCTTATCTTTTATTCTTTTGTGAAAAAAAGTGGACACAGCATCTTCCTCACTTCTGCTTTAAGAATATGTGTGTGTGTGTGTGTCTATTTTTTCCACAGAGCTTAAGTTGTTGGGCTGAAATCTGTGATTCTAACTTGGTAACAGAAAGAAAGTATTTTTATATTACTGAATAATTACTAAACAGTGTTACAGTGTTACAGTAACAACACTGAGCCAGGAAGGAGGCAGCTTGGTATAGCAGAACAATCAAGAGTCATCTGAGAGCCCTGTGTTTGAATTTTGCTTTTGTCATTTGCTAGTTATGTGGCCATGGACAAATTAGTTAACCTCTCTGAACTTCAATTATTTTGTCTGTAAAATGTTAAAGTCATAACAGTATCTACCTCACCAGGTTTTTGTGAAGAATGAATAAGATATAGGCATATGAGGTGCTTAGTATAATTTCTGAATTTAGTGAACACTCCATAAATAGCAGCTATATATTGATAATGATCTTGTGGAAAATCCTTTTTATGGAGATAAAAACTATATGTTAGGGAGAACCAAATGAAAGGATGTATATAACAAAGTATTAAAAAAGGAATTCCATAAAGTTGCATTATATTAAAATATATGGTAAAATAGAATTTCTCCCTCACCCCCATTTCATCATTCCTCCCTGGGAATTCAGATCAAATAATGGATGAGAAAGTATTTTGCAAAGCAAAAGCAATATGTGAATATAAAATAATCTCATGATCATCGTTATACAATGCCTAAATATCTTATTTACCTATTGCTGTTGCTTGAAATTCTTTCTGTGGATATTTTGGTGGGGCTCCAGAAGACAAAGGGAGTTAAGGTAGTTAGTTCCTGTTAAAATGTACGTGCTACTGTAGGGTAACACAATATTCTGCTAATAGGCTCTTGAATGAGCTTGTCAGAGCTCCATATTGACCTGTAAATAAGAGTAGTGTTTTGCTTGTTTGGTTTTGGTTTGTTTGTTTGGGAGAATGGGTGAAAAAGGTAATTACTTGGTATGGATTAGCCATAGTATTTGGGGGAACTGGGTAATGGTGGGAGGAAAGTAAATGCTGATAAATAGGAGTTGGGAGAGGTGTAGAGTAGACAGAAGAAGCACAATTGGGGAAAGTAAATCTTAAAGAAGTTAATGTTCTCAAACATAAATAAGCTTTAGCTACTAGGTGACTTTTTATTATACCAGCCTGATAAGAGGCACAGAAATTCGCCATTATAAGGAATGATGAAACTGTCTTCCCTTCTGTTTACCTTCCCTCCTTTCCCTTCCTTTTTCTTTTCTTTTCTCCTCTCCTCCTCTCCCCTCCCCTTATCACTTATTGAATGTTTGCTGTGTATATTCAGACTTTGTGTAACTTCTTTAAGCTGCCACCTACCTTTGATCACATTGGTTACTATGTAAAAGGACCTCAGGAACATGTTCTTCCTTCATAGCCTCAGTTCTGCCCAGCTTTCTTTGACCTGTCCTTTTCACTTGATTCTTTCTTGATTCCAATCTTCTAACTCTATTTTTAATGTGTCAGTCAATGAAAGAGCAAACATTATGTACTAATAAAATTTAATGTTCAAATCAACTGTATATTTACTTCTATTTCCGTTTATTACAGGAGTTTTATTTTCATCACACAGTTTTCTAAAATTGTTGTGTGCAAGTTTCTTCCAGTTATCCTGAATATAATGTAAGGGTAGCCTTTTTGCTAACAGTATCATTGGTAAAATATCAGAAGAGAAGATGGTAAAGAAAAATAAAATTATTTTTATTTGTTTTTAATACTGTGTGGCTAAATAGTAACTCTACTGCTACTGCATTTGTTTACCTCTTCCTGGGCCTGAGGACAGGGGAGTTAGCAGGGAAGGAGTGAAGTATGATTCATTCATAGACCAAAGGAATATCCTTTAGATCTTTACTCAAATGTCATCTTCTCTGTAAGTCTTTCTTGGCCATTCTATCCAAAATTACCAGTCCCAAATGCAGACACTTCCTATAGCTCCTCTTGCCTCATTTTTCCCCTAGCATTTATCATTAACTATATGTGTTACTTATTGAATTTTCTTATTGTTAATAATTCCTAACACCTAGCCTATAGGTGACAAAGGGGCTTTCTAAATTTTCCAGGGGAATGAAATTTTTCCCTCCCATACCCAGAGTCTACTCTCATTTCAGAGACAAGGGATATCCAAGGGATCTTTTCCATCTCCCTAGAATTGTGATTTTTTTGAGTTCAACAAAAAGATTGAAGAAGGCTTTGCTGGATATTCTAAGCATGAGCATTAATATATAGACTACCTCATCATCTTACTAAATCACAGGACTATATATTAGATATTTCTGTTGGTCTTTCAATTTCAATGTCTCAGCAACTCTGAACCACATTTTCCAATCATTGCTTTGGTCCCCTTCCAAATTCAATTGTCTGGACAACATTCATCATTTTCTGCAACTTGCCACCCTTATAGAAGCTTAGGACCTTATTTATTTCAGCTCTCTGTTCACAGATGCCAACCCTCACTATATTATTGCCAATGTACTCCCTGTCACTCCACCCTAGAAACGTAGACCAGAGGCATAGTCATCATCCCTCATATCTGTGTAGCATATTTTGCTTTCCAAAGCACTTTGCTTTCCATTCTCAGTATCTTATTAGACTATCTGAGATAGCTAAGACCAGTGCTACTATGCCATTTCACAACCCAGGGAACTGATGACTAGTCTGCTTGGTGACTTACCAAGGTAATTGCATACCTCTGTAAGTGTTCTCTCTGCCTCATTGTTTAGTTCTGATGCCAGCATGTCCATACCTTTTTGTTGTGGCCACCCTTACAAATAGCATTGAGACTGTTATTTTTAATTTGTAATATGCTTACATTCTTGACTTCATTCAGTAAAAACTTCTCAAACTATCAAAACTGATAGTTTTTGTAAAGTTAAAGCTTATATTAAGTTTAAAAAACTAAGAACATTCAAAGATTTGCTTCAAAGTAGAGAAAACTTCTGACATTCTTGCTTGGCCAGCATGAATATGAGCGTATAGCAGCAAGAATCACAGCTTCACAGTGTAGAAAGAAGATGGAGTGCCGGGTGGGTGTGTAAGAGAGGCTGGAAGCAACAGTGTGGGTGAAAAGAAAGAGACAAAAATTCTTATTGAAAGTGTTCAGTGGAGATGAGTATTCCATTAAAAGCAGGCAGTCTGAAGCAAGGTTACTAAGTCCAAATAGGGAAAGATATGAAAAAGTGCTAAGATGTGAGAATGTCAGAAAGCCAAGCATAGAATAATTGCCAAATTCAATATATGCAGCTACAGCAGCATTTTACACCATACTTATGGCCTCTTGTAACCAAAGTCAAGGTGTCACAGATTTGAACTTGGGAATCTTTTGACTAGGGAACATAGTCTGGGAGTAATTTTAGGTACACAGGCTTGCCAATGACAATGGAGAATATTTCAAAATTGTAAATGTTCTCAGTGAAATAAAATAATTTCAAGGAATAGAAAGGTTGTGTATATTTAGGGATGTTTTTTAAAAGAATGTTGCCACTGGAATTATTAAAAAAACATTTTCTTCATTAAATGTCAGAAATAAACTATGCTTTATGAATGTCCTATGAATGACAGATTCTGTTGGGGATGATTATTTTTATTAAACTATTTCTGGATATCTCATTATGTCCATTTGGGATCATGTGTAACTTTTTCAGATATATCATAGGTAATGGTAATGTGCCATGAGATTGAAAACTAATCAGAACTAATCAGCATATTAATCAGCTACTGCTTTAATGCTAAAAAACATTTACCTATGATAGTAGATGCAAGAGTGTGGATAATCAGTATTTTTAGTCTATTACAATGTTTTAATTTTAGCCTACTTATATATGTGTGTGTTTATTTATATATGTGTGTATATATGTATTATTAATACATATATAAATATAACTGGGTTATAAAACAATTGCCTTCCTTGTAAGCTTAAAATCTAACTACTCTATGAGTATTCTATGTTGACCTGTATAATAGAGTAGGTTCCTCATGAGTTGACGGTGCTGAGAAGTAGTGAAACTGAAAAGAAGGAAGGAGCGGGGGTCAGACACCTGAAAGAGTGCAGTGAGGCTACCAAAAGAAGAATTAATGACGGACTGAGGTCATTTATCTATCAAATATCCAAAGACACCTTGTTCACGTCATAGTGAGAACCCAAGCTGGAGTCCAGCAACAAATCCAAGATAAAATCTGTAGATGGTGGACCAGGAATCATAGCAAGAAACTAGATTATTTTTGCAATGGTCCAGATGAATTTGCACATTGCCTTGTAGCAAAACCTCATTCCTTAAGTAACTTAGAACCTCTTTTATTCCAGGCAGAATGCTAGACACTAGACAACATAGAGACTCTACATCCAAACTGGAAAAAAAAATAGAGAGAGAAAGAGAGAGTAAAACATTGTCCTATTCTAAAAGAGCTCAAACTCTGGTTTAAGGCAGGGATTTTATGCTAACAAATATGTTATAGTGAAGTGCTAAAGGACTAAGATATAAATTTGTACAGGGGTCCAAAGGAGAAAGTGGTCATATTTATACGAGGGAGAAGGAATAATAAAATTATCATACAGCAGGGAATATGGTCTCAGCATACCTTTGATGGTTTAAGGGTAGAGAATTCTGGAATTGGGTATCGTAAATGAATTTCTTTCTAAAGTCTACAATTACCACTCTACAAATTCAGATGAAACAGGTAAACCAAATGATTAATTATGTATCAGTTTTATTCACTCATTTTTCAAACATTAACTATTATGTATCAGTCACTGTACTAAGTTAGTCTGCAATTAATATCTTATAATACACATTTTTATTCTGTTTAGCATACTATTATAGCAGTAAGACTGCCTCAAAATTTACACTCCATTAATCAACTGTTTTTTTTAATAAAATGATAAATTAACCCTTTAAAAAGTTATTCGTGCACTTATCTTAGGATAATATAGTTTAAATTATGTTTCTTCTCTTTTTTTAATTTTAGCACATTACAGGGGTACAAATGTTTAGGTTATATATATTGTCTTTGCCCCACCGGAGTCAGAGCTTCAAGTATGTCCATCCCCCAGATTGTGAGCACTACACCCATTAGGTTTGAATATACTGATCTCCTCCTAAATTAACTGCCCAATTTTGGGGGAGGGTCTCATCCTTTATTATAAAACAACTATTATTCATCTGATACTTATCTCATAATTTTATTTAGTTTCTGGTATTGTCATATTCTTTTAGGCCCTTGAAAATACAAAGGTGAACAGATCATGGAGCTTATAATTTATTTATTTATTTTCCTTATGTTTTTTTCTGTCTTCTGATACCATCTCAAAGGAACTTCTAATTTAGTGAAAAAGAAATATAAACTGCTAACTCTAATTCAATATGATAAGGGCAATAATCAAAGGTACAATTAATGAAGCTACAACTTAAGGTTCAGAACCTCTCTTTTAAACATGCCCTCTCCCCAATTCTTGGGAGGTACCCTAAAATGCCTTCAAATACTCATATCTTTTTGTAACATTTGAAAAAGTAATATATTTTAAGCACAAATATTTAAGATCATTGTGTATTCCTATTTTAACTTCTCTTTCAGTATATTGTCCTTGCATAGAGTATCATTGAAGTAGCCAAAGACATTTTGGAGACCTAGTAAAGGCGTTATTAAATTGAGAATACATTTAGTTTGATCTTAGTGTGATTGATTTATGAAGTCCACAGCCACTTCTATCAATACTTATATTGTTAGCATTCTCAGTGAAAAAATGGTACCACTGTGGTAAAGTCAAGGGTGGCTGTACGACATGAACATGTCCTATGATGCCTGAAACAGAAAGTGTGTGGAAAGTGGAAGAGAAAAACAGTTCTGAATATACAGAGTCAGAAGCTACTCTGTGGAAAATTCTTCCAGTCATCAGACATGTAATATTGTAAGCAGAATATTAAGTTTTCATTAACACTTAGTCAAAAAGGAAGTTCTCACCTGTCAGAATTATACTTAATAATGCAGCACATACATTTATAAATGTCTCATACATTTTTTTCTTTTTTTATGGGAATCAAATGAAATAGACTCTATGAGATTTCCTGTGTATAAGCACAAATCTTTCACAATTACAATAAACTGTAAGTATGTCTCTAGAAGCTCATATATGAAAAACTTGATACAGGCTTTCTCAGTTTTGATGATCCTAAAGTACTCCAAAAATTTACTAATATAAAATAATAAATAACAATTGGTGAGGCTGAAAGAAAATTTTTAAAAGTATCAGTAATAAAATATAAATTGTTATTAACCATGCCAGAGGAAAGATCAAAATATCCTTCTTTTCTTTCTATAGAAAATGATATTACAGATTTTTAGTCTGATTCAGAGACTATTAATGGGTAGTCAAAAAATAGAAGAAAAAGTATTACAGAATTGTGCCAGGCCATAATTAATTATAACATCATATAGTATTTCATGATCTTGTGCTATTTGCAGTTATTTTTTACTTTTTAAGATTTATTATTTATTAAATGTATTTTTCATCCTAAATATTCACTTTTAACCTAATTTTGTATTGGTAATATTATATTCTTTACATTAAAGAGATGGTCCCAAATTATAAAAGCTTCAGTCATATAAAACCTAGATCTGCTGTAATAGTTATGTCTTTTGTTTAAGTTATGTTCTCATGTAAAATAACAAAATAGCAAGGGTCAATGTTCATTAATGAAGCAGTTCCCTCAGGCCAAGGATGCTGGAGGGAAATTTTCTTTCGTCCTCTCTCTCTGTTTCTTTCTTTCATTTTCTATATTTAGCTCACATATACATTGTTTCCTTTTTTTCAACTCTGACTGGGGGGGGGGGGCCACGGGCAATATACATAACCTAAACTTTTATACTCCCATAATAAGCTGAAATAAAAAAAAGATTGATGCATGCTATTTATACAGCAAATGAATATTTTTTTATATCTAATGATACAAAAAGTGGGTCCTGGACCATCTAAACACATTTACTTGGTTCTGGAAACACAAAAATCATCACTGCTGTGAAAGTAACCTCGAGACAAAATCACATTTCATTTATTGGTATACAAATGTTTACATCAAGCGTAAGAGGTAATACTTCTTGGTCAAATGAAATCTATTCAAAACAGTGTGGAGGGAGTTGAATTTAGAAGTGCATTCTCCTATATGTAAGTGTATGAAGAAAAAAACATAATACAGCTATTTATAAGAAGCAAAATATCAGACATTTGAGAATCAATGTAAAATTTTTATATGTGGAAGATTTCTGAAACTCGATAAACTAGAAAAACACGGTACAAATATATGTGAGAAATGTTATTTACAATTCATCAGATTTTGTCATTGACAACAATGTGATTAGAATTTCTAAATAATGATGGACTAAAACCTTTTTATAAAGATAAAAATGAGAATGAAGGAGCTCTTTATTTTGTGCATGCAATTCCAAGAAATGATCAGGAAAATATGTAGACAATATTCACCTAAATCTATTTGTACAACAATGAGGTGGTAGATAAACTGATGTCATCTTGTGTTGTACAATGACTCTTTGAAAGCTTTTGTTGAGTTTACCTTCCCAGGAAAGGAACTGCTCCAGAAGAGTAACACAACAACCAAAAAAAAAAAAAAAATAAATAAATAAAAAGTGCTAAGTTATTTATTTATTTATTTTAATTTATTTAACCCTGACAAATTTCTATGAGTGTAGAATGGGCTCTGGCTCCTCACAGCTCTTTTTGTGTTTTTACTGACATGTTTTTCATGAGTAAATCTGGATATTTTGTTCTGAATATCTGGGCTATAACTAAACATGGCTAAATTGTTATCATCCCTTTTTCAGAAAATTTGATTCCAATGATTTTATTTTAGTTAGCACTATTTCGATGAGGATAAATACTTCACTGTTTGTTATGCTATTTTTGTGCTTAATGTTTAGAATAACACACAATTGACATCACTAATGCCTCTCAAAAATCTCTCTGTGATGCCTATAGCAGATAAACACTTGGTAAGACAGGTTGGGAGATGTAAAAGGGAATAATTAGTGGCTTCGAAACTGATGAAAAAGAAAGTATATCTGTCCTGTGTTTCAGAATTACAACTAATGGATAGAATTTTAAGAAAATCATATGTTTTTATTACACTTAATGAGAGAATTTTCTAACTAGAATATTTCATAATAGAAATAATAAACTCTTTATCTCAATTCTATACCTTTAAAGTAGTCTAACATTCTAACCATATAGCTGCTAGCTTGTTAAAGTATCCCAAGCATGTATCTGTTTCAATCTAGTATTTACACAAGATCCTCTCATTTATAAGCCCACTATTTCTTTGTTGGAATTATTATTTTCATGTTGTTACTCAGCCTCCTGATTTTCAGCTTTGAAAATTCAAGCAAGAATGGTGTTGCAGTTTTGAGGAAGAATTCCTTTTCTAGGAAAACTGTTTTTGGTTTTAAGGCCTTCAACTGATTGTATGAGGACTGCTCACATTATCAAGGATAATCTCCTTTACTTAAGGTCAACTAAATATAGAAGTTATCCACATCTACAACATACCTTCACAACAACACTGAAATTAGAATTTGATTAAATAACTGGCTACTATACCCTAGCCAAACCTACGTGTAAGACTAACCATCACAGTATTATAAGGAAGTCTCATGAAATATATTTTATATTACACCACTGTAATGTCTCAGATAATGATATCCCAAAATGAAGGCCTCAGAAGCGGCTCTCTTCTGCCTTCCTGTCTCTGGCCTGTCATGCTTTCCCAAGCCTAGCCATAGAAACTAGAATCCCGTTTTCTCCAAAGTGGGTCATAGAAACCAAAATCCCTGCCCTCCAAAGCCAGCCATAAAACCTAAAAATATTACTCTAACTTTGCCCCTCGGATTCTGAGTAAAAACTGGCCATAAAAAAATTTTCTAGCCAGGCGTGATGGCTCACACCTGTAATCCTAGCACTCTGGGAGGCTGAGGTGGGTGGATCATTTGAGCTTAGGAGTTTGAGACCAGCCTGAGCAAGAGCGAGACCCCATCTCTACTAAAAAAAATAGAAAGAAATTAGCTGGACAACTAAAAATATATAGAAAAAATTAGCCGGGCATGGTGGTGCATGCCTGTAGTTCCAGCTACTTGGGAGGCTGAGGCAGGAGGATTGCTTGAGCCCAGGAGTTTGAGGTTGCTGTGAGCTAGGCTGAAGCCACGGCACTCACTCTAGCCCGGGCAACAGAGTGAGACTCTGTTTACAACAGGAAAGGGATAGTGACTGTAACCTAACCATTCTCTCCAAAACTGCTAATGAACGAGTCTTGGAGAAACTCTGGCATCTCTGTGGGGTCTTTCTTTTTGCTTCTGTTTATGTGGTGAATCATGTTTATTGATTTGCATATGTTAAACTATTCTTGTTTCTTCAGGATGAAACCTACTTGATCATGGTGGATTATCTTTTTGATGTGGTGAGGAATTTGGTTTGCTAATATTGTATCGGGATGCCCAGTTTAATCTCTAGACAATAGGTGATGCTTCTGGAAGAGACTCAGCCCAGCCATGCCCTGTATGATTGAGTCAGTAAATGCTGGAAGGGCTGGACAAGTTGTCCTCCCTGCCAGTTGGTGGTGCTTGCAGGAGCAAGTGAGCTGCAGTGTTATTTTCTGGGACCTGGGAGTACATCTAGTCCATCAGGGGAAACACTTGAATGCCCTAGATGGTGGGTGGGCCCTGCAGCTCCCAGGGGACTTCTTATTCTCTACCACAGCAGGCTGGGTGGGGCTGAGTCAGGTGAGCATGTGTTCAGGCTCCACAAGGGTAGGTACAAGAGCTGTCTTGGCAGGGGTCAAGGGTCAGCTCCCAGGCTTCTGGGAAGAGCCATCATGGAGGGGTTGAAGTGGCCCCACCAAGCCAGAAAGTCTGCTTGTGGGGGAGGTGCCATCTGGGATTCACAGACTTTGCTGTCAGGAGTGAGTTTTGTTCTTCTCCTCCCCCCCCGCCCTGAGGTCTTCTTTCAGTGTCTGGCTGCAAGCAGGACCCCAACTAGCCAAGCTCACTGTCAATGGCACTGCAGGCTGTGAGCTTCCCTGCCCAGGATCCTGCCCTGGACCAAAAGCTGCAGCTTGGACCCACACTGCACACTCCTTCAGTTCTGCCCACATGGGATCCCTCACTTCCCCAGATTAGTTCACAAATTTCCCGTCTGTGCCCCCAAGCAACATGATCGAGTCCTAAGGGTATGGGATCTGACTTGTGTGCCTGTCCCCTAGTCCCCTAAGTTCAATCCCTGACCATGCCAAGGAGAAGTGTGTTGGTCCTGAGTTGCTTGCAGACTGTTTAGGCAGTCTTAATGTACCTCCACTTTTGTGTATGCCCTGCTTTGCTGGAGCAGCCAGGTGAGCAGCACCAGGGAGGGCTGGCAGGTAGGGAGCTCAGAGTCTGAGCACCCCTTGGTCTGCTGCAGATATTTAAGAGGAAAGGTGTGAGCCCCATTTTCTGTGGGAGCCTCAATGTAGTGGTTGTGTCAGCAGAGGGGAAGCAGCCACCCTTGAGAGCCCCAGCTCAATCATCCATTGGGGAACCCATGCCACTCAGCACCAGTGGGCAGGGATTGGAAGGGGGAGGAAGGAGTCTAAATAGAGGAGAACTGGCACTCTGGCCATCTTTGTCTCTCTCCTTGGAAGGCAGCCCACCCAGAGTGTCTAAGCTCTGGGATCACGCAGATCCCCTGGGACCTACTGGCTCCTGTGGCCACTGCAGTCTGAGCAGGAATTAGGAAGTGTTTGTGTGGGGACCAGTGACATAAAAACTGAAGAGCTGAAGCTCCATTGGGAGGACAAAGGTCTACAATGAGTGGAGAAGCAGTATGGCAGCCACCATCTCAGCTGTGGTGGTGGGGAGCAAGCCTGAGGGGTCTGGCAGCCTGCTGCTTTGTTTTCAAGAAGCTCCCAGTTCACTGGTGGCAGCAGCTCTTTGGCTCATGAGAGTAGAAAAGCTCTCCAGCACCTCAGGAGCCTGCTAACTACCAGAGGTGTGAAGGAAGGAGAAACAAACCCTCCATCTATCATTTCCATGTGACTCCAAGTTTCTCAGGGGTTTGTCTCTGCCAAAATCTTGTTCCCTCTTGTTCTGTTTCACAACTTTTTCCCATGGAATCTCTGGTAGGTTCTGGCACTTTTCCCTCAGAATTACACCTAAGCTATTTTTTTTTTCCATCTAAAATGTTTCCTTCTTTCTGAGATGATCTGGGGACCAATGTCTCTAGTCAGACATCGTGCCCCATCTTCCTATTTATTTCTTGAGTACTTATTTATATCTGTTACTTATTTGCTACATATCAGTAATTCTTAAATATTTGTTGATACTGTTGTAGGCATTTAAAATGCATTCGTGAACAATACAGATAAAAATCCCTGCCATTTTAGAATTCTCATTCTAGCAAGATATGATTGTGGTGAGAGAGAGAATAAAAATAATAAATAAATAAATAATTTAGTATGTTAGAAGCTAAGTGCTATGGAAATGCAAAAGTAGAGAGGTAAGGGTGATGAGGATTGGAGTGGGAATGAGTTGCAATTTTAAATATGATAGGGTATAGACATCATAGAGAATACAAAAAATGAGCAAAGTCTTAAAACAGGTGAAGGAATTACCTAAGTATATATTTAGGGGAATAAAATTCCAAGCAGAGAAAATGACCAATCTAAAAGTCCCAAAGGATTGTTCTATATGTGTTTTAGGGAAGGCAGTGAATACAGTAAGGCTACAATGGAGTGGATGATAAGGAGAGGAGTACATAGAGTGTAAAATGTGAAGTCAGAGAGGGAATGGAGGGACAGATCATCTGGGGTGGTTTGATCATTTTAATGATTCTGATATGGGTATTTGGTACAGGGAGTTGAGCAGAGAATTGACATGATCTATCATGATTTCAAAGTATTATCCTGGCTGCTATGTAGAGAATAGATCATAGAGGCCAATGTTAAAAGTGAGGAGACAAATCAGAAGGTCATTGTATATTCCAGGTTGGAAATTATGGTGTGTTAGACTACAGTGGTAGCAGTAGAAATGGTGAGAAGTGTAAGGATTCTCAATATTTTTGAAGGTAAAGTCAAAATATTTCCTAACACCTTGGCTCTGGCATGTAAAAGAAAGTGAGAAGTCAAGAATGTCTTCAGGGTTTCCATTAGGAGCAATGAAAAGAATCAGTGGACATCAGTTAAAGTGTAGGAGGTTGTAAGCAGAGCAAGTTTGGAGGTGGGGAAAATCTGGCATTCAAGTTTTTATAGATTGAACTTGAAATTACTTTTAGATATCCAAGTGGAGGTGTTAAAAATATGTTAATAGTTATATAATATGCCCAGCTAAGTTACTATTAAAGAATGATAAGAAGTGGGGCACGCTATATGGAGGAAGAACATGCTTGTGGCCCTGGCTTGAGTTAGGCAAATGCATTTCATGTAACCAAAATGTTTGTACCCCCATGATATGAATTAAAAAAAAAAGGAAAAGTAAAGAGGCATGAAAGTAGGAAAATAAAGAGTAATATGAAGTATCTGCAGCGAGTTTCATTTCCTTCTTTATGCCCTATTTTCATCTTTGGATTGTCGAATCTTGTCCTTATTGTAGGGTTCTGAAATTTCAAAATGATGAATGAATTTGTTAATTTACCTTTATGATTAATTAGCAGAAGTAAATTTTTGAAGCATAATCTTACCAAAGTCTAAGCCTCCAAGCCTTTCTATGATGTAATGCTGCCCACTTTTCAGGATAAATAGCAGAAGTGAATGGATTGGATCCTGGAGGGATATCTTTTACTAAAGCCTCTTTGTGATAGATGAGAAATGGTCCCATGGTCAACATTTGAATCACTGGCAAGAATTCTGGTTACTCTTATTCTAATACAATACAGCTACCATCATGCAGTGTTTAATTTCACAGAAACCATTGAACCATATTGCTTATTTGATAGCTCTTACATAAACATTTCAGCAGAGACCTTCTGGCACATACTCATTTTATCACTGGTTATTTTTTTTTTTTTTTTGAGACAGAGTCTCGCTTTGTTGTCCAGGCTAGAGTGAGTGCCGTGGCATCAGCCTAGCTCACAGAAACCTCAAACTCCTGGGTTTAAGCGATCCTACTGCCTCAGCCTCCCGGGTAGCTGGGACTACAGGCATGAGCCACCATGCCCAGCTAATTTTTTTTTTATATATATATATATTTTAGTTGGCCAGATAATTTCTTTCTATTTTTAGTAGAGATGGGGTCTCGCTCTTGCTCAGGCTGGTCTCGAACTCCTGACCTTGAGTGATCCACCTGCCTCAGCCTCCCAGAGTGCTAGGATTACAGGCATAAGCCACCGTGCCCGGCCTTATCACTGGTTATTGACATATATAATAATGTAACTGGAGCTATCAGTTTCTTTAGTGCTGTATCCAAACATTTTTCATTTTTATATAATTAATAGATATTTATTTTTGCTGCCCAAAACAAAGGCACCAGTACCAATCTGGTTATGATGATCATTTCCTTCCTCTGGTCCTTGTCACAAATTCATTACATCATCTTATGGTTGCCCATTCATTTCACATCTACAAGCAGTGACACATACAATTTTTTAAAACCACAGATGTTGATTTCCATATTGTTGCCCCAATGCATAAACATCTCCCTGGTATATCATTGGTGGATGAATATTTCACAGAGAAATTGCTGATGCTTAAAATATAAATGATATATGCGCATCACTTTGCTTTTTCTCTCCTTGCATAAACTTTCACCACTAGCCAATAATGACTGAATATTTAACACCCAGAATCATTGAAGTACACCTACTTAACTTGTAAATAATTTATTACTAAGAGTTGGCATCTAAAAGAAAATTTTTAGCTCTCAGGAGAAATAATGCAGTATGGAAACTTTGCTTGGCATCTATCTTGGATTAGAGAAACAGATTAAGTTTTTAATAAATCATCTAGATTCATAACTTTATAAAGCTAGAAGACACTTGAGAATATGTGGAGGGAAAAAATTAATATTTTAGGAACACTCAGTATGTAACTGACACTGTGAAAGGTAAGGTAATTTTTATATATTATTTCATTGAAACTTCATAGCAATGATAAGAATACTGAGGCTAAAATTGTTAAGAAATTGACCAAGTACCATATGAAGAAAGTGGGAGATCTGAGATTTAACCCCAGTTTTTTTTTCCATGTCACTCTGCCTCTCAATTGTCTCAGTTTGGAATTAAAAAATATTTAGAGATATTTAGTGAGTTATTCAAGGTCAGGCAGATGGTTTATGGCAGAACTGGGGTTAGAACTCCTGATCTCTCAAGGCTCTCCTTCTGTCTTCTACTTCATTCTCTCTTCCTGGAAAGATCTATAACATAACAGTAGAAATCTGACTTTATTTTGAAATTATAGAAAGTTTCACAACTTAATTTTTCTCTGTAAATAAATGGTCCTGGATCTCAAAGTATAAGTAAATGCAATTATTGAATAACTTGACTCCATTTATATGCTCCTTTTTTCCCATTTTTAAAATTTTTATATATTCATGGGGTATAAGTGGAATTTTGTTACATTGCTATATTGCATTGTGGTGAAGTCAAGGCCTTTAGTGCATACATCACTGAAGCAACACACATCATACGCACCAAGAAACCTCCCAACATCCAACTCCCTCACATTCCCCTACCCCTACAAGTCTCCATTGTCCATCCTTTCACACTCTGCTTCCATGTGTACAAATTATTTAGTTTCCACTTATAAGTGAGAACATGTGGTATTTGTCTTTCTGTGTCTGAGTTGTTTCACTTAAGATAATGGCCTCCAGTTCCATCCATGTTGCTACAAATGACGTGATTTCTTTCTTTTTTTTACAGCTGAATAATATTTCATTGTGTTTATATACCATATTTTCTTTATCCAGTTATCCATTGATGGACACTTAGGTTGATTCCATATCTTTGCTATTGTGAATAGTGCTTTGAGTGCAGGTATCTTTTTATTTAATATAAATGATTTTTTTCCTTGGGTCGATACCCAAAAGCAGGACTGCTGGCTCACCTTTGAGATATATCCATGCTGTTTTCTATAGGGGTTGTACTAATTTACATCCCCCCAGTAGTGTATAAGAGTTGCCTTTTCTCTGCATCCTTGCCAACATGTTACTTTTTGTCTTTTTAATAATAGCCATTCTGAATGGTGTAATATGATACTTTGTTGTGGTTTTAATTTGCATTTCCCTGATGATTGGTGGTGTTGAAAACTTTTTCCTATGCTTATTGGCCGTTTATTTGTCTTCTTTTGAAAAATATCTTTGCATGTCTTTAGCTCACTTTGTAATGAAGTTATTTGGTTTTGTTGTTGTTATTTGAATTTCTTGTAAATTCTAGGTATTAGTCCCCTGTTAGATGTGTCATTTGCAAATACTTTCTACCATTTTGTAGGTTGTCTATTCACTCTGTTGATTATTTCTTTTGTTGTGCAGAAGCTTTTTATTTTAATTAAGTCCCATTTATTTGTTTCAGTTTTTGTTGCCAGTGTTTTTGTGGTCTCAGTCATGAAGTCTTTGTATAAACCAATGACCAGAATAGTTTTACCCAAGTTTTCTTCTACTATTTCTATAGTTTCAGGTCTTACATTCAAGTCTTTAATCAATATTTTGTTGATTTTTGCATATGGTGAGAGATGGGGGTCCAGTTTCATTCTTCTAAATATGGCAATCCAATTTTCCCACCACCATTTATTGAAAAGGGTGTCCTTTCCCCAGTGTATGTTTTTGAGACTTTGTCAAAGATCAGTTGGCTTTAGATATGTGGCTTTATTTCTGGGTTTTCTATTCTGTTCCATTGATCCATGTGTCTATTTTTAAACCATTACCATGCTGTTTTGGTTACTATAGACTTGTAGTATAACTTGAAGTCAGGCAATGTGATGCTCTCAGCTTTGTTCTTTTCGCTCAAGATTGCTTTGGATATTTGGTCTCTTTTTTGATTCAATATGAACTTCAGAATTGCTTTTTCTAATTCTATGAAAATCGATGTAGGTGTTTGGATAGGAATTGCATTGAATCTGTAGATTGCTTTACGCAGTGTGGTCATTTTATCAATAGTAAGTCTTCAGATACATGAGCATGGAATGTTTTTCCATTTGTTTGTTTCATATTCAGTTTTGTTCATTAGTGTTTTATAGTTCTCCTTATAGAGATCATGATTAAATTTATTTTTAGGTATTTTATTTTATTTTTTGCAGCTATTGTAAATGGTATTGCTCTCTTGATTTGGTTCTCAGCTAGATTATTGTTGGTGTATAAAAATGCTACTGAATTCTATATATTGATTTCATATCCTGAAAATTTACAGAATTCATTTATCAAAGCTAAGAGATTTTGTTTGGTGGAGCCTTTGGGTTTTCTAGACATAAAATCATTTCCTCTGCAACAAGGGACCACTTGATTTCCTCTTTTCCAATTTGGATGCCTTTTATTTTTTTCTCTTGCCTGATTGCTCTGATAAGGACTTCCAGTACTATGTTTTATAAGAGTGGTGATAGTGGCATCCTTCTCTTGTTCCAGTTCTTAGGGAGAATGCTTTCAACTTTTCTCCCTATTCAGTAAGATGTTGGCTCTGGATTTGTTGTATACAGCCTTTATTATTTTGAGGTATATTCCTTCAATTTCTAGTTTGTTGAGGACTTTTATCACGAAGGAATACTGGATTTTATCAAATGCTTTTTCTGTATCTATTGAGATGAACATATGTTTTTTGCTCTTAATTCTGTTTATGTGATATATCACATTCATTGATTTTTCATATGTTGGACCATCCTTGCATTTCTGGTACAAACCCACTCGATCATGGTGTATTATTATTTTGATGTGCTGTTGGATTCAATTTGCTAGCTTTTTGTGTCCATGTTTATCAGGGATATTTGTCTATAGTTTTCTTGTTGTGTCCTTGGCAGGTTGTAGATGATATAGCCTCATATGAGTCAGGGAGAATTTCCTCCTCCTCAATTTTGGAGCATTTTAGGAAGGATTGGTATTAGTTCTTCTCTGTGTGTTTGGTAGAATTCTGCTGTAAATCCATCGGATCCTTTTCTTTGTTGGAAGATATTTTATTATTGATTTAATCTTACTATTCCTTATCAGCCTGTTCATGTGTTTTTTTTTTACTGATTCACTCTTGGTAGGTTGTATGTTTCCAGGAATTTATCCATTTCCTTTAGGTTTTCTAGTTAGTGACTGTATAATTGTTCATAATAGTCTATGATGATCTTTTGTGTTTCTGTGGTACCCGTTATAATGTCTCCTTTTTATTTCTTAATCCGTTTATTTGAATCTTCTCTCTTCTTTTCTTGGTTAGTCCAGTTAGTGGTTTATTCATGTTGTTTATCTTTTAGAAGAACCAACTTTTTGCTTCATTGTACCTTTGTATTTTTGTAGTGTCTATGTCATTTAGTTTTGCTCTGATTTTTGGCTATTTCTTTTCTTCTGCTAACTTTGGGTTTGGTTTGTTCTTTTTTTTTTTTTTCAACTTCCTAAAGGTACAATGTTACGTTGTTAATTTGTGACCTTTTTACTTTTTTGATGTAGGTATTTCATGCTAAAAACTTTCTTCTTAGTACTGCTTTTACTTTATCTCATAGATCTTGGTATGTTGTGGTTTCATTTTCATTTGCTTCAAAAATTTTTTAAATTTCTGTGTTGACCCATCGATCATTCAGGAGCATGTTGATTCATTTCAGTGTGTTATCATAGTTTTTGAAGTTCCTTTTCATAATGATTACTAGCATTATTCCACTATGGTCTGAGGAAAGATATGATTTTGATATTTTTAAATTTGTTAAGACTTGTTTTGTGGCCTAACACATGGCCTATCTTGGAGAATGTTCAACGTGTTGGTGAAAAGAATGTATATTCTATAGTTTTTGGGTAGAATGTTCTGTAAATGTCTGGTAATCCATTTGATCTAAAGTCCAATTAAATTATCAAGTTTCTTTGTTGATTTTCTGTCACAGTAGTCTGTCTAGTGCTGCGAGTGGGGTGTTGAAGTTCCCCACTGTTATTGTATTGCTGTATATCTCTTTCTTTAGGTCTAGTAATAATTGTTTTTTGAATCTGGGAGCTGTGATATTAGGAATGTATATAATTAGAATTGTTATAGCCCCTTGCTGAATTGACCTTTTTGTCATTATATAGTGACCTTCTTTTTTTTTTTTTTTTTACCATTTTTGATTTAAAGTCTGTTTTATCTGATATAAGTGCAGCTACTCCTGCTCTCTTTTAGTTTCCATTTGTGTAGAATATCTTTTTCCACCCCTTTATTTTCAGTCTATATGTGTCTTTATGGGTAAGGTACATTTCTTGTAAGCAGCTTGTAGTTGGATCATGCTTTTTAATATGTTTTACCAACTGATATCTTTTAAGTGGAGCATTTAACCCATTCCTGTTCAACGTTAATATTGATATGTGAGGGTCTAGTCTTGTCATATATATATGATTGTTTTCTTGTTGTTTTATAAACTCTTTATTCCCTTCTTTTTTTCTTTGTGGTTGGTGAAATTCCATGATGTTGCCATTTGATTCCTTTCTCTTCCTCTTTTGTGTGATTATTTTATAAGTCTTGCAAGTTATATTTTCACGTGTTTTCATGATGGTGAATATTGACCTATGTTTCCATTTTTAAGATCCTTTGAGCATTTGTGCAGGTCTGCTCTAGCCTTGATGAATTCTTTCAATGTTTTCTTGTCTGAGAAAAAGACTTTGTTTCTCCTTCACTTATGAAGCTTATTCTGGCAGTTTAGAAAATTCTTATCTGGAAGTTTTTTTTTTTTTCAGTAGTTTTAAAATGCCATCCCATTTTCTACTCACTGATGTGGTGTCTGATGAGACGTCCACTGTTAGTCTGATGGGGTTTCCTTCATAGATGACAAGACACTTTTGCTAATTTTAAAATTCTTTCTTCACTTTGGCTTTAGATATTATGAATATGATATGCCATGGAAAAGTCCTTTTTACAATGTATTTACAGTGTATTGCTGGGCCTCCTATATCTGGATGTCTGACTATCTTGCTAGACTTGGGAAGCTTTCATTGATTTTTTTCTTTAGATAGGTTTTATGAACTTTTTGATCTCTCTTCCCCTTCAGTAATTTGTAAGTTTAGCAGCTTTGTGTAGTCCCTGACATAATGAGGGTTTTCCTCATCCTTTTGTATTCTTTTTTACTTTGTTTTTATCTAAATGGATTATTTCAATAGACCTGTCTTCAAGTCCTGAGATTATTTCTTCTACTTGGTTTAGTCTATTATTCAAGATTTCAAATGCATTTGTATTTTATTTAATGAATTTTTTAGTTCCAGAATTTCAGTTTTACTTTTATTTTTAAAGATATCTATCTCCTTGGTAAATTTCTCATTCATATCCTGAATTGATTTTCTGATTGCTTATACTGGTTTTCAGATTTATCTTGCATGTCATTGAGCTTCCTTAAAGTCAATATTTTGAATCCTATGTCTGGCATTTCATGGAGTTCTTTTTGATTGGGATCTGTTGCTGGACAATTATTTTGGTCCATGGGTACTATTATATTTCCTTGACTTTTCATGTTTTCTGTGTGCTGTTGATATCTGCACATCTGGTATAGCAGTCAATTCTTCCAATTTTTTGAAATTGCTTTCATAGGAGAGGATTTTTTCCTAAAGATGTATATATGTTGTTGGTTGAATAGTTGCCTTTGGTGGCCTGTGGTAGTGTGATCTTTATATGGTTTCTTTAGCAGTACACGAGGTCAGTAGTATCTCTGATTTCCTTTGTGGCTTAGGTATGTTTATTTGTTGAGGCTGTGGTGAAGTTTTCTGGGACTTGGATGTCAACTGAGCTAGTCTTTGGGGCTCAGTGGTGGCAGCCGTGGGCTAAGTGTGCCTATTTTTAGGCCCCAGAGCAGCTTACACTGGCACCAGTGTTTGTGGGTCTTGTGGGGACAATTGTTGGGCCTCCAGCTAGCTTCTTCATAAGCTAATAGTGGGAGGAGTGGGCTGGGTTTGTGGGCAGGTTCTCAAGCCCCTGGAAAGCTGGTGTGATGTAAGTGATGGCAGTAATGATGGTGGAGCAACACACTGGGACCAAAAGGGTCCATGTTGGTGTTGCTGACAGCTGGGTGGGTTGAATGGCTAGTCTGCAATCCCATGGCCACCTGTGGCAGGGTGGTAGATATGTTCTTAAATGTGATTAGGAGAGTTTGGTGTTCCCTCTCCCTCTCTGGCTTGATGGCTCTAGCTGCATTGCCTCAAACTTGGCCCAAGAATGGGGTGCAGCCTAGTACTAAACTCTCACTATTGTGCCTTGGGCCTGCAACCAGGGAGGGTAGAGCTCCTCTCAGGCAAGCAACATGAGCAAGAAGCTGTAGGGGGTCCATTCTATGTAATGTAGGGGGTCCCCCTATGTAAGCTATAGGGGGTCCATTCGTGTCTTGGTCCAGAATGTCCAGTTGAAGAGCGGTTGGTATTGTCTTAGGTATACCTAGCACAGCCTGGTTTCCCTGTTCCTGTCCCTTTGCCAGGTGGCAGCCACAGTTTTTTCAGCCTGAACTCAGCCTGAGGGTGGGGTGCAGCCTCATGCTAAGCTGTCAAAATGGCACCTTTCCCTGTACCAGAGAAGGTGGGGCCCCTTCCAGGCAGGCAGCATGGGCAAGAGGCTGTGGAGAGTGTGATCAACTCACATTTCAGTCTCAACCGCCCACAGCAGGGGAGTAGGGACATTCCCAGGGTTGTGTGGGAGCCCCCAGTCCCCTGCTTCATAGCAACACAACAGCAGCAGCCACATCAATAGATCCTGAGTATCTGTGCTTTTAGAATGACACCCATCTGAAGGTGCTCTAGGCTAGAATGTTTGTTTATAGGATCCCATTTGGGTTCCCTTTATGGAACAATGTCTCTGTGCAATGTCTAGGCAGCTCTCTAGGTTAGCCGTCAGGCCTGAACAAGTTAAGGGTTGTCCTGTAGCCAAGGTTGTAAATGCCCATTTTGGAATGTGAAGCCATGGAGATTTCTCCCTTACTGTAGCCCCACATCCAGGAACTTATCCCAGATCTCAGACAGTCACCAACTGGGCAAGACACCTTGAAACCTCTCCTTATGTGTTTTGGTGTTTCCCATCACTTCTGTAGTGAATCCTAGTATTCTCTCCTAGGTGATTTCTTAATGTCCTTTTTATCTGTTTAGGGCATGTGGCTCTTTTCTACTTTACTTTGAAATAAAACATGTCTCGTGTTGGTAAGGCCTACGGTTGCATTGAGCACTTTAGACAGGAAACTGGTGGCTGGAGAGCTTAAGTGATTTTCAAAAGGTAACATGATTGCTTAACAGGTAATGGGGTGCCATAAAGAAGAGACCAATAGTAACTTGTAGTTATAGTGGAAAGTTTTGGGTGAAATATTTCCAAATTTAAGTAGAAACATTAATAACAAATAACTAAAAAACATAATTTTAAAAGGTACCATCATAGCATTGAAAATCAAGTATATAGTAGTAAATCTATCAAAAATTGTGCAAGAATATATGCAAAAATCGTTATACTTTATTAAGAAGATTTAATTAGACCTTAACAAATAATATTGGTGGAGCATGGTGGTTCTCACCTGTAATCCTAGCACTTTGGGAAGCAGGACCTCATATATTGTTGGTGGGAGTATGAGTTGACATAGCAAATTAGTTTGGCATTGTCTTATAAAATTGAAGGATTGTCAGTGCTATGGAAGAGAACCCAGATACCGACAATGAACACTATTTTGGTGATGGGCACACTTATAGCAGTGACTGAAGCATTACAAAAGTGATCCATGTAACCAAATATATTTGTACTCCCTTAATATTTTTAAATTAAAAAAAAACTAAAGCAAATGTTGGGAAAAGTATTGGTACCATACAGAAATATTTTTAGAGAAATGAAAAAGCAAACCAGTCAGGTAGAAATTAGGATGTATTTCCATAAAGTTACACAGGGTGTGCCTGCCTCTAATATAACATGTAATAAAGCAAAACGTTAGATTATCCAAGGTTAACTGCAGGAGGATAAGGCTAAGGAAGTAGGACTAAAGGTAACTCCAGAAACCACAGTGGTAGAAAGAATTCCCACATGGCTGAAATATGTAGTAGCAGACATTAAAGCTTCCAACCATCAATACTGGATGAAGTTCACATTGTTATGAAGGCCCACTTAAATCAAAACAGTGTGGCAGCACTGAAGAACAATGAAACTGTTTCTCATCCTGTGATCCCTGACTGTCATATCTAGCCTGGGTCAGGCCATTGTGGAAAGCACTCATCTTCACACAAGATAACGAATAATTGTTCATGTAGATTACATTTCCAAACTCTACTGGGTCATGAAAAAAAAAATCATCAGCAGTATAGCACAGAGATTAAAAACGTGGACTCTAGAGTCAGACTGCCTAAATTCTAAAGCCAGTTCTGCCACTTGTAAGTTATGTGACATTGTTACTTCAATTATCTGTACTTGTTAAAATAAATCTAAGAATAGCACCTACGATTGTGAGGATTAACTGAGTCAACACATGTAAAATGCCTAGAGCAGTTATCTGACACATAGAAAGTATACAATAAAAGTTGTCTATCAGTACTGTAGCTTAGACATCATCTTACATGACAGTAAAAATTTGCATAGCTATTTGAAGTTTAATTAAGGAAATGTATAAAACATCTGACACATAGTTGGTTTTATAGACTAAATTGTGTCCCTCCCAAATTTATATGTTGAAACCCTAATCCTCAGTATCTCAAAATATGACTGTCTTTAGAGATAGGGCTTTTAAAGAAGTTATTTATTTAAAATGAAGCAGTAGGGATGGGGCTATAATGCAATATGGCTGGTGTCCTTATAAGAAGAAGATATACTTGGTGCCATGCATAAAAGGAGGATCATGTGAAGAGGCAGCAAGAGGACAGCCATCTGCAAGCCAAAGAGAGAGGCTTCAGAGGAAACCAACATAACTTGCATCTTGATCTTGGATTTCCAGCCTCTGGAATTGTGAAAAAAAAAATTTCTGTTGTTTAAGCCACCCAGGCTGTGGCATTTTGTTATGGCAGCCCTGGTAAACTAATACAATTGGCACTCAACAAATGGCAGTTACTATTTTTTAAGAGTGCTGGATTTGGAGCCAGTTAGCATTGGTTTGAATTCTCTGTGCTACAGTTTGTTCATTTGTAAAGTGTGATGAATAATCTGCTTTGTAGTTTGTTGTGAAGATTAAATGAGTTAATACATGTAAAGATCTTAGAATAGGGACTGAATTTTTTTTTTTAGTAAGCCACCTCATGTCTGCTTGATCCTTCCCTCATTCTGATTACACAAGTGATGGAATACAAGTAATTGATACATGCATAGTGTTTTTATCTACTGAGGAAGATTTCTGACTCGCCTGTGTTTCAGTCAATATTTCATACAATATATTCTGCACATTGCCCTAAGTAGACTTCTAAATATGCCTCTTTGACTGTTTTATTGCTCAACAACTTTTAGTGGCTTCTCACTGACAATGACATAATTTCTGTAATTATCTATTCTAGCATTCAAAGCCTTCAAAAATCTAGATCCTAAACACCTTTTGGCCTTAGTTCCTACTTCTCTGCTCCCAAATTCAAATATTCTTACTTATACTGCTTATAAATACTTTAATTATAAATACTTATGTTAACTTACTTATGTTGACTCACGCTTTCCTGAACATACTCTTTGTGCTTTTGTTTATTGGTCCAGACTTTCCCTTTTACTTGCAATTCTTTCTATGGTTTTATCCCCTATTAAAATCCTACTCATTCATTAGGTTTTAGTGCATTTTTTGAAGTTTTCCTTACCTATTTCAAACAAAAACAAGTTTTTCTTGCACTTCTAAACTTTTGTTACTATAATTATTGACTCTAAAGAGTTGTTGAATGGATAAATGCATGAATAGATGGGTGAATGAATGGAAGAATGGATGAAAAGACACATAGGTAGACAATATAAGCACTTTTGTATTTTCTAGAAACTTTACAAGAACATTTTTATTTGGTAGGTATATTTGAGAAACATTTTAAAATTCTGATTCTTTGCTATTAAAAATTGAAATTGTATGCTTTTGAAATAAATTATTAATTGTAGCCAATGATCTGATAGTATTTGAAAATTTTCCCTTTATCTCTGTTTTAGTTAAATATACTGACCAGTAGTGATTTTGAAATTAGTATATCTGTATTGTTACATGCCCTCTTGCCTGAGCTGAAATTGAGAATTTATTTAGAAGATTGTCTTCATTAAACTACTGAGATGGTTGTTAGTATTTCCTAATATTTGTGAAACTTAAATGAGTATATAGTTAGATAGATGCATATATATTAACATTATAATTTTCTTGTTTGACAGCGACATCAGAAAGGTTAATTAGTGCCTGTGATGATTTTTGGCCTCCTTGATGAAAAGATACAATGTAAATACATAGTGTAGAATAAATAATTTCATTAAAATTAAAAAGATTATATTATCAGTAGCTGTAGATGTATTAAAAAAAAATTGCTCCAGAAGGGAGAGAGCTTAAAACATAAATTCTAACGCTGAGGCATGGTCTTCAGGCCAAACGTCTTAACCCAAGCTATTGTGATGAACATGTTTTCATTTGAATGAGACCATCATCTCCCCCTCTAATATCCATGGGTGCCCTATTTAATTGCTTACTCACAATTGATCACTAGGTACTTTCTACTAATATCAGATGTATTATTAAATCCTCAGGTTAAAGTGTTTGACATAAGCAGATCCTGCCCTTAGTCTGCGTGACCTGGATTTCACTGTCAGAATTTAGTCCTTATCAGCTTACACCTATAATTAACAAAAACTCTTGTTGTGTGCATCAATGGCCTCTTTCCAGTAACAGTAGAAGTAGGCACTACAGAATGCCATCATGTTTTGTAGTTGTTTCAAGGTTTAGAATTAACATTTTATGAGCATCTGCTATATTCCAGCACTGGGCTTTGTATTTTATTAACTTGAAAAGCTCTCACTGGCATTATATGAGGTATCTTTGGTATTGTATGTACATTCCTCTAACAAATAAATTATTTTACTACACTATAATCAGTAATTTAAGTGTCTATTTCTCCTACTAGAGGGTAAGCTCTGTGAGGGCAGAGGCCATGTCTCCCTTGTTCATTTCTGCCTCCTTCTGACCTGGCACAGTGTCTGGAACATAGCAGAAGCCCAATTAATATTGTTGAAGAATGAAAAATTTATAATCCTATTTAATATCTTATTAATACTTTCAGCCTTTCTGCACTTTAAAATGGCAAAGCTAATAGCTCTCAGGATTATTGTGAAAATTAAAGATACCCCCAAATTAAGATGGCCTAGTGAAACTGCAACACATATTTTCCCCTTTCCAATACTTAATTACATGAGCACAAAATAGTTTAAACTAACAGCCCCTACAGACACATATACTCATAACAACAAACACCATTGCAAGTCAAGGAAAGGAACATAATCTAATGCAACAATCTTGAAAAATTAGTGGCCAAGGAAAAAAATAAAGATATAGGGTGGAATAGAGAGGTGCAGCACAGTTTGGCTTCTAGTGGCATACAACCCTTCTTCCCATTATTCTGCCCACACTTACCTCCTTATCTCTGGTAAAATTTAATTAGTAAGTTGACAAAATCTTTAGAATTTTCACTAATATGACTAAACCTAGAGAGATCCCCAAATGAGTGGATAGCCTTATGTTTTTCTTCTTATTGCTAAAGGCTACTATAAATAGCTGCTGGGGTAAAACAGCTGAAATGATGAAGTGAATAGTAAGGCTGGCTCTCTTTGTGAAAACTGAGAACCTAAGGAAATCATATGTAATATAACATTACAATCAGGAAGAGAAAATCGTGGGAAAGGATATTTAACAAAATCTCAAAAGAGAGTGATCAGTTTTATTCCAAAGACTTCACATATGCCTAGTTTAGTTTTCCTCCTGCCCCTTTTATTCTCCTAAGGACAAGAAATATCCAGACTTCAAACTGTAGCTGGGGACAGAAATGGGTAGCAAAAAGAAATCACCCACATCATATCAGAGCAAATGGAATTTCCGGGCAGAAATCCTTTTTATCTTACAAAGAAAAGAGAAAAAAAAAACATGATGTTTTTCCAAAATACTACAGCAAAAAGAAATTAAAGGTACAGAAAGACAAAAATTTAACATAAAATTAAACATAACTCGTGGACAGAAAGACATTTATGCAATATGGAATCAAGAACTTCAAACTGGAGTTTCTATTTTACTTTCTCCCATCTACAGACTTACTATGATATGATGCTCAGTTGTAAAATCATATGGGGTACCAAATAAAAGTACATTTTGAAATATGGATGTCTGGAAAGTGCCATTAATTAAATCCCCATATACCTGTGATAGGGTTTCCTGTTTTTCCATGTCCTAAACATGTTTATATTATGGAAAAATCAAGAAAACTAAGATAAATCATTATATTTTGTCTCATTGCCATATTTTGAATTCATATATGCTTTAGGGTGAGAATGATATCAATTTTGTTTAATGACTTTACTGCTTATATTTCTTGACTATTGTAAAAAACTTAATTGCTACTATGAGAGAAAAAGAAAAGATCCATAAGAAATATTGAAGGTATTTGTACTTATTAATAGTTTATCAAGATGACACACTCATGGTAATGTTCTATTATATCTATCAAGCTATTCATTTACTTTGAAGAAGATTGTTGTTATGAAAAGGTGTATTAATACCTTTGTTTTAATTAAAAAATAAAGTCAGTCTTTTGTTCTGGCGGAAAGTAAATATGATTTACTGATGGTTTGATAATTAATGGCTTTGTCAGATAGGCTATTTTGTGAGCATTTTCCAAATCTTGAAGTGGGCTAATTCCACTCCAGGATTTTGTTGAAAATAAAAATAATGAAAACATATTATACTGATTTTGTTACTATAGCCTTGTAGTATAGTTTGAAGTCTGGTAATGTGAAGCCTCCCGATTTCTTCCTTTTGCTTATAATTGCTTTGGCTATTCAGGCTCTTTTCTGGATCTACACAAAAAGTAGAATTATTTTTTCTAGATCTGTGAAATACAATGTTGGTATTTTGATGGGAATTGCATGGAATCTGTAAATCACTTTGGTTGGTACAGACATTTTAACAATGCTGATTCTACTGATCCATGAGCATGATGTGTTCTTCCACTTGTTTGTGTCATCTGTGATTTCTTTCTTCAGTGTTTGATAGTTCTGTTTGTAGAGGTCTTTCATCTACTTGGTTAAGTATGTTCCTAGGTATTTTATTTTCTTTGTAGTAATTGTGAATGGTACTGAGTCTTTGATTTGACTCTCAGTTTGACTCTTATTGGTGTATAGGAATGCTACTGATTTGTGTATAATGATTTTGTAACTTGAGACTTTTCTGAATATATTTATCAATTCCAGGAGTCTCTCAGTGAAATCTTTGGGGTCTTCTAAGTATGAGATCATATCTTCTGCAAAAAGTGATAGTTTGACCTCCTCTTTTCCACTTTAGATACCATTAATTTCTTTCTCTTTCCTGATTGCTCTAGCTAGGATTTGCAGCACTATGTTGAATAGAAGTGGCCACAGTGGCCATTCTTGTCTTGTTCCAGTTCTTAGTGTGAATACTTTCAACTTTTCCTCATTCAGTATAATGCTGGCTGTGGATTTGACATACGTGGCTAAATCAGGATGATATTGGCACAAAAATAGAGACATAGACCAATGGAACAGAACAGAAAACTCAGGTATAAAACCATCCACATACAGCCAACTGATGTTTGATAAAGCAGTCCCCAATATACACTGGGGAAAAGAATCCCTATTCAATAAATGGTGCTGGGAAAAATGGATAGCCACATGCAGAAGAATGAAACAGGACCCATATCTCTCACCAGTTACTAAAATTAATTCAAGAGGGATAAAAGACTTACATATAAGGCATAAAACCATAGAATTCTAGAAGAAAATTTGGGAAAAACTCTTCTAGATATTGGCCTAAGCAAAGAATTTATGAAGAAGACCCCAAAGGAAATCACAGCAACAACAAAAATAAACAGGACTTGATCAAATTAAAAAGCTTCTGCACAGCCAAGGAAATAATTAACAGAGCAAATAGATGACCTAGAGAATGGGAGAAAATGTTCTCAAGCTATATATCTGATAAAGGACTAATAACCAGAATCTACAAAGAACTTAAGCAAATCAACAAGAAAAAAAACCAAACAAACCCATTAAAAATTGGGCAAAAGACATGAAAACAAAGCTTTTCAAAAGAACATAGACAAATGGTCAATAAACATATGAAAACAATGTTCAATGCCTCTAATCATCAGGAAAATGCAAATTAAACCACAATGAGATCTAACCTTAGTCCAGTCAGAATGGCCTTTATTAAAAAGTCAAAAAACAATAGACACTGGCATAGATGCAGAGAGAAAGGAACACTTATACACTATTGGTGGGACTGCAAATTAGTACAACCTTTATGAAAAGTAGTATGGAGATTCCTCAAAGAACTAAAAGTCAACCAACCTTTTGATCCAGCAGTCCTACTCCTGGATATTTACCCAAAGGAAAAGAAGTCATTTTATCAAGAAAACACTCGCAACACAAATGTTTATTCCAGCATAATTCACAATTGCAAAGGTGTGGAATCAACCCAAGTGCTGATCAGCTCATGAGTGTATTAATGAAATGTGGTATATGTACACCATAGAATACTACTCAGCCATAAGAAAGGATAATTTAATGCCTTTTGCAGCAATTTGGATGGAACTGGAGACCATTATCTTAAGTAAAATATCTAAAGAATGGAAAAACAAACACCACATGTATTCTCTACTAAATTGGAATTAACTGATGAGCACACATATACCTAAAAGGGAGCAAAACTCCATGGAAATCAACTTGGGGGAGGGGCCAGGAGAGGACATGTGAAAACCTACTTAATGGGTACAATGAACAATATCTGGGTAATGGGTACTCTTATATCCATGACTCAAGCATTATAAAAGTAATTCATGTAACCAAAACACCAAAACTATTTGTACCCTTTAATACCTTGAAATAATAAAAGACTCTGATGTCTGAGGAAGTAAAATAAGCAAGGTAAGTTTTATTGGCACCCTAGCTTTTTCCTTGACAGAGAGCAAAACTCTTGATGGGTAGAGGAAAGAAATACCAGAGCTTATTGCTGTTGAGATAGGTGGAATTTGCAGGATAAAATACTAGAAATGAGAGAACTTAGTAGAGAAGGAACTCCAGTAATCCCCCATGGGAAATGCCACCAAATCTTGCTGTATAATAACATACATGAGTACAGGATGAAGTTTGATGAAGGTTGGCTGAGGGCACAACTAAGTATTTGTGAGCTACACAGAGATTCTAGAATTAGTACAGTTCTGGATGACATTGGAATTTTGATCAGCTGGGCCAGAGGGACCTTACTGAATACCTTAGTCATTGAGCTGACTCCCCAAAAAGGTCATGCCTTAGGAGGAGAACTACTCTAGCCTTAGATTGACTGCATTAAACTTCCCCCAACAAAGCCTTTAATGAAGTCTTGATAGGATAAAACTGATATGCCAGAAAATCAGCTGCCTGTCAGAGCAAAACTCATCATTCTTTAAGACAACAAAATTCTGATTGTCAATGATGTTGCATCTACAATGTCCACCTACCTTAAGAAATCATTAGATATGCCAAAATAAGGAAAAAATCAATAGAAATAGATAGCAGAGATATTAGAATTAGTAATTAAGATTGTTGAAATGCTATTATATGAATAAATATGTTGAATAATGTAAAAGAAAAGATGGACTTGATGATTGAACAGATGAGGAGAAATCTCAGTTGAGAAATGTGATACCATAAAAAAGAACCAAGTAAACATTCTAGATCTGAAAAACATAATACCTGATATTAAAAAATTGAATAGGCTTAAGAGCAGAGTAGATGCTGCATAAGAAAATATCAGTGAACTTAAAATCAGTGCAAAAGAAACTATCCACATTGAAGTATATAGAGAAAAACAACCCCAAAAAAGCATTTTAATAAGTTTTGTTATTACAATAGTTTAATACATGTTTAATTGCAGACCCAACAGGAGAGGTGAGAAAAATGGGATAATATTTTTAAGTTAAATAATGGTTAAGTGAAATAATGATTTCCCAAGTTTTATTAAAAATATCAACCCACATGTCTTGGTCATTTCTGCTGCTATAACAAAATACTTTAGACTGAGTAATTTATAAATAATAGAAATTTATTTTTCACACTTTTGAACGCTAGGAAGTCCAAGATCAATGTGCCAGCAGATAGGGAAAGGGCTTGCTCTTTGCAAAGCCTTCGTGCTGCAACTTCACATGTTGGAAGGGCAATAGAGGGGCAGAGGGCAAAAAGGGATTAAAAGATTCCCTCAAACCCTTTTATAAGGGCACTAATCCCATTTATAAGGGTAGAGCCTGCATGACCTAAAGGCCTCACCTCTTAATACTATTGAATTGAGGATTAAGTTTCAACATGAATTTTGGAGAAGAACAACATTCAAACTATAGCACCACATATCCAAGAAGCTTAATGGACACTGATTGTGTTCATGGCCATATTGCCAAAAACCAAAGATAAAGAGAAATCTTGGAAACAGCCAGATAAAGTCTCATTACAAACTGGGAATTATAAGGAACACTGCTGACTTCCCATGCAAAACAATAAAGTGTAAAACAAACAAACAAACACCACCTCTTTAGAATGCTGAAAGAAAAAAGCCAAACTTAAATTCTGTATCTGTGAAATGTCTTTCAAAAATGAAGATAAATGATGACATAATCAAATAAACAAAAGAGAAAATTCAACGCCCACATACTTGTACTGAGATATATTGAAGGAAGCTCTTCAGAATGAAAAGAAATTATAAAAGATAGAAACTTAGATCTACATAATGTGAAGAACACCAAAAACGGGAAATTTGTGGGTATATTAAAATGCTTTTTTCTTTTATTTCTTAATTTCTTTAAAGACAATTGACTCTTTAAAGTAAAAAATAACAATGTGCTGTTGATTTATAAAAGATGTATAAATATGTGTATAAATATGTGAAAACAAAAGCAGAAAAGGCAGAAAGAGGGAAGATACTATGTAAGGTTCTTACATTCACATGTGAAGTGGTATAATATTAATTCAATGTGAACAGTGATAATTAAAGGATGCATATTATAATTCCTAGAATAACCACTAAAAATACAAAAAGGGTATGGCAAAATAGCCAATCGAAGAGATTAAAATAAAATACTATATGTATTATTTAAATCCAAAATAAGATAAGAGAGAAGGTTAAAAAAAGATCCATAGATGGGACAAACAAAACAAATAGGTAGTGAGGTGCATTTCATAATGATAAGGGAAAATTAAAATACCTCTGATGTCTTGAACCCTTGTTGAAGAAGTTACTAACAAAGATTAAAAAGATTGATGCCTGAGCTTAAATGGAAAACATTCTAAAATATATATTTCCCTGCTTTACTGGATTTAACTAATTCTAAAATGTTCTCTTATGCTTGCTTCTCTGATTCTTCTCATGCATTTCTTTCATGTGAAATGCTATTTCTCCTTGAGTCTCCTTTGCTATCTGGCAACCATTCTATTTCTCCTATAGGGAACAATTAATGTATAAAACAGAACTCAGTAGCCCCTCCTGGTGGCCTCATTATATTTAACCCTTCACCAGTTATTCAATAAGTATTGAGCTCCTACTATGTACTAGATACCATTCTAAGCCCTGAAGATAAAACAGTGAATTGAACTCCTTCTCAGAGACAGGGGATGAGGAACAGAAAATCATTAAATAAATATGGAACATGCCGGTGGTGATACATGCAATAGAAAAAAGTAAACAGAGATAGGGATTAAGGAAATGTCATTGAGGAGTAGTAAAAGAAAGCATTTCTGAAAAAATGTAATTTGTGCTGGCTGAAGAAAATGTGGTGCCACTTTCCAATATCTGGGAGAACATTTCCCTGGGTAGAGGCTATTTGAGCAGTGGTGCTGACCCAGGAGTATACCTGCTAAGTATGTGAAATACATGGGAGTGTGGCTAGAGGGGACTGAGAGAGGGACAGAGTAGTAGCAGATGAAGCCAGACAGGTGGTGGGGGGCTACGTGATGTAAGATCATGAATGCCTCTACACGGACTAGGATTTTTCTCTGAATGAGATAGAAAGCCATTGGAGGGGCTTTTGAATAAAGGAGAAACATTTTTGGACACATTCTGTGGTATCACTCTGGCTGCAGTGTGAAGATTTAACTCCTTATTCCTTTAAGATAGCTAACAAAGGATTATGCAAGGCAGACAGAAAATACTTACAGATTTATTGGCCTATCCTTGATACTAGATTTATGTGTCAGTGGCTTTTATGTGCTCTGTTAGTGTTCCTTTGAGCTAATCAGAAAGAACTTTGCCATTTAGACCAGAGGTCTCCAACCTTTTTGGCACCAGGGACCGTTTTCATGGAAGACAATTTTTCCATGGATCGGGGGAGAGAAGTATGGTTTCAGGATGATTCAAGGGCATTTCATTTATTGTGCACTTTATTTCTATTATTATTATATTGTAATATATAATGAAATAATTTATACAACTCACCACAGGTTGGGGACCCCTGATTTAGACCTTTTTCTATTTATTTTTAGATAGTCATATATCTGTTGAGTAACTATAGAAATAGCCATTGTGTATTTTTACAGTTACTATAATAACTAACCAAAAACAGGTGTCCAGTAAGTCTATGATAGAAATACTTACAAGACTTTTCTTCTTCTTTATTAAATTTTTTTTCTTAGCTTCAGATTGAAGAACAGGTGATCTTTACTTATTTATAACTAAATTTTGTTTATTTATATTAATAACATTTATTTATAACTTAGCTTATCATTTCTCCTATCTTCAGGAGTTCTGGTAATAGCCCCAACTGACAGATTACCAGGATGATCCAGCAATCTTCCTTTCCTAGGTGCTATTTCTGTTTTATTGCAGTTTCTAGTTTTGCCTTTGTCCTTCTGGGCCTTGGGAATGGTTTTTTCATGTAGCCATTTCTACTCCGTGATACCATTCTATCTTCTGCAGCAGCTTGAGAAAGAAGCCAAGATGTCTAAATGTAATATTAGCTAAGAAGGCTTAGGCTTCATCAAAGACTCTTAACTCCAATGCACAAGCTCCCTGTTTTTTCACTATCACAGGCAATGCTTTTGGTTGATAATGCAGCTCTGGCTCTGAAGAATTTTTGGTGTAGGCTTTTTTATTAGGATAGCAGGAATAGGCTACAACCAAGGAAGTTTTTGGAATTTCAGGTCACGATATAGGGATTTGCAGGTCTGGGGAACAAAGGCGTTTTCTTTTTCCATTATGTTAAACTTGAATTCATTTTAGAGGAATCACTCTTCTTTCCAACACATCATGTCCCCTAGTTTGTTATTTTATAAATACCTCCAATGTATCTATCCCACTTTACCCATTTGTGAATGGGTTGCATGTTCATTCACTTTATATTATTGTGTCTCAATGTTTTGTCCTAAAATATTCAAATGTGAAACTTAAGTGAGTCACAGAATTTGTCATAAATATATTGTTCATCTTCTTGTTGATGTATTTGTTGTGAATGATTATGCTACAGCATGCTGCTTTCTCTTACAGCCTTCATTTTGTTTTTGGCATTTATCCATCCAGCCAGTTAGCCATCTACCCATTCATCCATCCACCTATCTAACAAATAGCTCTGCAGTTTTAATAAATTTCAGGTACTGAGATAAATAATTTGATACAAAAGTGAATAAGAATTATAGATACTAATAAATATTTGTGGTTTGTAGTTGAACTAAATTTAAAACATAAGGATTTACTGAATCCATTGGAATTTAGTTTCAATAATATTTCTATTTTTATTTACTCACTAATGAATTTATTCAATAAATGTTTAATCAGTGTCTACTGTATGTCAGTGAGCTAGAGGTTAGCATATAAGAATTAATAAGGGGTGGTTTCTGCCTTCAAAGTGTTATGGTTTGGTGGGAGATAAAGAAATATAGCAAATAATTATGTCACAAAATGAAAGTGCTCTAATAGATGTCAATATAGTGTTCTTATAGCAGCAGAGGGACAGGAGTGACTAACTCTGTCTGGGAGAGACAGAAAGCCTCCAGAAGAGGTAACATTTAAGCTGGATCCTATTCTTGCTACTCAAAATGTGGTCAATAGACTAGCAGCAGCATTGGTATTATGTGTGAGCTTGTTAGAAAAACAGAATCTCAGGCCACAGCCGAGGTTTATGGAGTCAGAATTTGATTTTAACAAGATCCTCAGGTGAATTGTAAAGCATATTAAAATTTGAGAAGCATTAGTTTAGAGTAAGAATAATATGGCAGGTGAAGAAGATAGGTAAGTCATTTTAAACAGAGGAAGGACCATGAAAAGGCATAGGGAATGGAGGAACATGGCATGCTTGGAGTGTTCTGTGTAATTAATTCTTAAGGTGCATCAGACAAGGGAGAGAAAGTAATTTGGTAACATATGTGAGGACTGAACTCTAAAGGGTTTATATGCTATGTAAAGGATTTGAATTTTTTTCTGAGCCACAGGGTGTGATTGGAGGTTCTTAAGCAACTAAATGATATTATGGGATTCCTGATTAAGAAAAAATAACTTTAGCAGCTATGTGAAGAACAGATTAGAAACACATAAGAAAAGGTCTGCTGGGTACTCAAGAAAGTAGTTTGGAAAAGAGAGCCTAAACTAACACAGTGGATATGCAAAGCAGTGATTGAACTCAATAACTATATTGCAGACTAAAATTACGGGAATTCGTGTTTGAGTAAATGGAGGAGATAAGGAAGGAATCAAAGATAACTCAGAGGTTTCTGCAATGAGTGATGGGGGAATAATGGCATTGAGGAGTTAGGAAATACAAGAGAGGAACAAGTTTCACAGTGGTAGGAATGAGTTCAATATTGGATATATTAACAAGTATTTGTGAGATATCCAGATAGAAATGTTTAGTAATATGTTTTGGGAGCTAAGAAGAGAAGTTGTGATTGAGATAGAGAAATGGGAGCCAGGAATTTAGAGGTAGATGCTAAATAAGCTACAGAGATGTCTGAGACCACCTCTGGGGTAGCAGCATAATATCTACCCCAAGTCAATGTCAAAATGCTTTGGGTTGAAAAATAAACACAGAGAGAGAAGAAAATGAAAGAGAAGTCAGTACCAGGAGGAGGAGACAGAACAGAGATAATATGAAGGGCAGAAATCAGTGGAGAAGAAGAAACTAAATTAACAACTCAGGGAAAAGTACAAAAAAAAAAAAACGTAACAGAAGCATAAAAAAGAGAGTTAACTTTGGAAAGAAAGAAGTATATCTTCTTCAGGGAAGGAGATAAACTTGGGTTAAGATTTTAATGTATGTGTGAACTTGAAGATGAAAGCTGGAGAAGGAAAGATAAGGAAGTTTGTGTTTTATGACTGCTATTTTTTTGATGCAATAGGTAGCAAGGTCATCTGTGGACAGTAAGTGGGCTGCAACAGAATCTTGATGAGCATGATGAAGGTTTATAATAAGACACTTTAGGGTATAGGAGAAGTAGCTGACTAGAGACAACTAAAAGGATTGCTGGGCAGTGCTGAAAGCCTAGAAGAGGTTTGAAACCATAAATAACTTGTGCTTCTTTTCTTACTCCATCATTCCATGACAGCCACTATTTCTTCCCCTGCCTGATTTCTTTTCATTTATAGTTTGATCAGGAAATAATTTTCCAGTAAATTTAAATCCTAACTCAGACAAGAAGAAAAACAAAGGCTTGTATTTCAAACCTGGGATAAATCTGCCTGAGGTCTTATATTTTAATTAAAATTAATTGACACTCTTCCCTAATGAAAGTACCACATGTTCATCATTGAAAACCTGTAAAATAAAGAAAAGTAAAAATATGGGATAATATTTTAAGTGAGAAATGATTGTTGATACTATTTTCCTTTCAGTACTTTTTCTAAACACAGTTTTGTCTGCTTGCTTATTTTACATGATTATGGTAATCATATATAAATTGCTTTGTGTATTGCTCTTTTCAACTTCTTAAGATTTGTAATTGTTTTTTCCTTATCATAAAAACAACTTACATTTATTATAAATTTTTGAAAATATAAAAAAGGACAAAGATAAAAATATAAATAATTTATAATTCCATCACCCAGAGATTATGACTGTATTGCTAGGGGTTTTGATGAAAGCTTTCATGTCACACTTTAGAAAACATTTTCCAGCAACATTTCTGCTAATATTTCTTCTCAGTTTTTCTTCGTTAACTTTAAATAGCCTGGACCATAATTGAATTTTACCTGAAGAATCACTAATCAGGGAAGCCACTACAAACAGTCATCTACACCTCAGTGGAAGAGATAAGGAATTAAGAACAGAATATGGAGAGAAATAGGAAGAGTTGTCAACTTACATGAAACAAAAATGTATATGCTTGTTCTTATGTCTTTGCAAAAGTATAAAGTATACTTACAAGCAGCATGAGACCTACTCTTATCATGAACTGAAAAATTATTCTCTTTCTTGTCCTCTGTTTCTTCTTATTCCAAAGCTGGCTTCTGTAAATTATTACATCCTTCAAGCAGTTGTGGCCCTAAAAATTCATAGGGGAGGGGATTATGATTAGCAGCATAATCATCTCAAACACTGATATAGCACTGTCCACGTGCTAGGCACTATTCTAAGTGTTTTATATAAATTAATTTTATTTAATCCTCACAACAAAACTAAGAGTTAGGTAATAAAATTATTCCCATATTGAAGATGTAGAAACAAAGGTACAAAAAGATTCAATAATTTGACAATGTCACATTTTTAAGTGGTAAACTAGGTTTTAAACCCAAACAGTCTGCCCTAGAATCCTCTTTATAACTCCTGCACAATATCTAGTTGGAAGGGTAACTGAGAGAGTGGTCTTGAGTTAGTATTGTAAGTACACATTTTGCTGGGAATGTTTATTTGGTGTGGCAAGGGTTGGTTAAAGTCCTTTCAACCCCTCACCCATACCCCAAGCCCAACACCCAACCTTGCTATTACAACTGCTTTCTAAACTTTCTTGATGGCCACAATGAAGTGGTACAGATGTTTTAGTAAGGCTTGCAGGTCAATTCCCTGTATTCTAGACTCTTATTATGGTTTTTATTTGTTTGTTATTCTTGTTTTTGGTACTGCTGTCATCTTCTCTTCTTTCAGGAAAAGACCAGCCTGATGCGGATGTTTCTTGCATTTTCAAATTTGGAAATTCTTATGACATTGCTGGTTACACATATGTCCTTGAAAATCTTAAATGGTTCTTGAGCTACTTCTAATAGTTTATACTTTATAGCTAACAAATTCTGAGTTTATTATTAAAGTTAATAACAAAGCTTCTTTCTTGGCATTAGAATTGCTTAACACACCCAATCCTGCTTTCCTTTCCCTCTTGCCTTCCTTGACTGCCTCTTCTTTAGTTTCCAGGTTTGGAATGATTGCTTGTCTGTGACAGGAATGAGAAATCTGGAATGCCCACTGGTGCTATATGTTCTGGGTTCTCACAAGCTGCTGTGTAGAAGAAGGGGAGTGAAAATATGATGTCTACTTATGTCACTGCCAAACTAGCTTGGCTCTTTTGTTAGTTCATAGTTGGGACTCCAGGGATGCTGCCCATAGGACTGGCTGGAAGAAAATCTTAGAAGGCAATGTGGTACCATGAAGGAAGTAGTAAATTCAGCACTGAATCCATATTACAACTTTAATTATAATGTCTTTATTTACTTATTTATTTTGTATTGCTAGAAGAAATATAGCATGGTAGTTAAGAGCATATCCTCTGGATTTAGATTAATTGGGATCAAATACTGACATCAGTCTTTACAATCTGTGGACCTTGGTCCAATTAACATCTTTGTGAGTTACTTTCCTCATCTTAAAAAACTACTTCATGAGGCTGTTATGCATTTCAAATGAGACAATACCAGTAAAATGCTTAGAATAGTAGTTGGCTTATAATAAGTAATTAATAATTGTTAGTTACCATTTTAAACTCTCTCTCTTTAGACTGTAAGTTTCAGAAAAGTGAGTATTTTCTTCACTATGAATGTTTAGTGCTTAATAAATATTTGTTGAACCAATGAATGAATGAATGAGTGGACCGATCTACTACAAAATAGCTGTGACTTGGGGTATATTATTTAATCTCTTTGAAAATGTGTTCTGAGTATTTGGGATATCATGTGTAACTCACAGGATATTGGGGAGAATTGCTTGAGATAAGAATGTAAAGTAGACACTAGAGCTCAGAGTTTCAGAACAGTCTTTCAAATCAGGCACAAATAATCTTGGATCTTATTCTACCACTAGATATGACCTTAAATAAACCATTGCTCTTCTTTGAGCTTCAGTTTCCTCATCTGCAAAATGGAGATCATAATTCCTATCTCAGAGAGTTGGCATCATGAGATATGCCTGTCCTTTAAACACCATTCTCTTAAAAATAGTTTATCATTGGAGTAGACTTTGTAAGCTTGAGATCACCATAAAAATGTAAGTTATTGAATTTAAACAAAACAACATTAATTGAAAAGATATTTTTATTTTTTTTAAAAATGCTAAGTGATAGTATAGACATGTAGAAATAACAATGTTCACCAGAGATTGCCTTTTTATGAGGAAGTTCTATTTATCTAATATGCTCTGATTGAATGAGTTTTTAGAAAAGAGAATTTGACTTTTCATTAAGAAGGCAATTTTCTATTGAATTCTCCCATAACATAGCACCAAATAAGAATCTAACTGTAAGCTGAAATTTTAGACAACATTGAAGGGAACCAGGGAAACAACCTTTTGTTTAAAGAGAATAGTGTGATGGTTATTTTGACAAGACAAATTGTGATAAATTAAGTCTTAAGGGTAGAGTAATATGATATCCTAGAAAGTAATTTTTAAAAATTATTTTAAAAACTTTTTTAAAAATATGATTTATCTAAAAATAAAGATTTGTTTATTATACTCCAGATACATATATTGTTTCTAATTTCCTAATTATAAGGCAGAGAGATGAAGGACACTAAAATTATTTGAATTTTAAACGTTTAATGAGCATATCATTTTTGTCCATGTGAAATAAAATTATTTTTTTCCTATTTGATTTAGAGAAACTTGTTTTCTTAGGAACTCAAAATATTCCTTATGTAGAAACTAAGAACATGAATGTTTTGCAATGACCATTTAGTGGGTAGTGGAGAGAGGAAGAATATCCTGATCTCTGTGTTATCCTCTAATACCCCTCAGACCTCATCTCTTACTGCTCTCCCCTTATCTCTGTATTTGCCACTCTGACCTCTTTGCTGTATCTCTAACTCACCAAGCACACTTCTACCCTAAGGCCTTTGTATTTGCTGTTTCTGCTACCTAAAACTATATTCCTCCAGATATCTACAAGGCTAATGCCCTTACCTCCTTTAGGTGCTTAAATATCACCTTCTTGGTTAAGCCTTGTTTAGTCACCACATTTAACAGTTGCGACATCCCCAATCCCATTCAACTTTCCTATCTCCATTTCCTGCTTAATATTTTTCCATTGCACTTGCCAATACTTGATATAAGAGTTTTACTTATTTTCTGTCTCCCCTGATCTCTTAAAGATAAGTTTCACAGGGGCAGAGATTTTCATGTATTTTATTGCTATATCCCTAGCACTTAGAACAGTTCTTGGCATATTATAGGTACTTACTAAATATGTGATGAATGAATGAATGAACTCCCAAGATTAAGACAAAAAGCAGTTCTAATTTCCTGTGGGAAATTTCTGCTTCATAAATAACGCAGTGACCTGGATGTCAAAGCAAATGAGGGTAGGCAGGTTGCTTAGGTACTTTGCTCCAAATACAGAATTTCAGAAGATTCTTTTCCCTACAATTATAAAATAGTGTATTAGGTTAAATAGCATTCCTCCAAAATTCTTGTCCATCCAGAACCTGTGAATGTACCCTTATTTGCAAATAGGGTCTTTGCAGATGCAATCTAGTTAAAATGGGGTCATTTGTATTAGGAACCCCCCTAATCAGTATGACCTCATTTTAACTAGAAGGAAATGTGGATACAGACACATAGGGAGAATGCCATGTGACAACAGTGGCAGAGATTAGAGTGGTACATCTACAAATCAAGGAACACGAGGATTGCTGGCAACCGCTAGAAACTAGGAAAATGCAAGGAAGGATACTCCTATAGAAACTTCAGAGAGAGCATGGCCATGCTGACATCCTGATTTTGGGCTTCTAGCTTCCAGAACTGTGATAAAATACATTTGTGTTGTGTTAAGGAACCAAGTTAGTGGGAATTTAAGGTGGGGCTAAGAAATTAATATACATAGAAATAGACCTTATTCAATTTGTCATTAATTTATTATGCAAACATTTTTCGAGCATCAGACGGTATGTTAATCATTGAAATTGTAGTGATAAATCACCCAGTTCTCTCTGTTCTCAAGGAGCTCGTAACCCAGTGCCAGAGACCAAAAAAGTAAATAGAAACTTATTATAATGAAAGCATTATGAGATAATTAAGCTCAGAGAGCACAGAAATGGAGCATATAATCTAGTCTGGGGGTGAGGGGTGTCATAAAGTGTTTGTCTGAAGAGGTAATTTTAAATAAGTCAGATTGGGAAGGGTATAACATTTCAGGCAGATGAATGCATGTGAAAGAGAGTGTAGTTGCTTGTGATGAAGTGGTTGTAACTGGAGTATATTGCAATAGGAATATTCCACAATAATCCAAGTGAGACATAAGTAGGTTCTAACTAAAATAGGGTAGAAGAATCTCCCAGAAATCAACTGGTAGTCTTGACTCTGGTACTTAATTTGTTTTAGACAAGGATAGAAAGGGAGGGAGCCTTCCTTATAGAAAGATCTATCATATTTTAAGGTGGGAGTCATTGTAAAGATTTATAATTCAGAATTTCACTTTTTAGCCATAGTGTGTGATTAAACCTGTGTCTATGATTGAATCTGTGAGTGTGTATGTTTAAAAGGATAAAGAGAGAGAGAGAGAATGAATCTGGGTGATGGTGAGATCTGAGATATACACATTTGAAGGGTATGACCTCTAAGGCATTGAGTAGTAATATAACACACATTGAATTGGAATCTCCAGTCTGAGTTCATACCTTACCGGTACCTTTTTTTCAATGCTTGTAATTTTATCTTTTGGAGTCTTAGCCTCCCTCTTTGTAAGTTGATATTTGCTTTCACAATATTGTTGTTGGCATAAAATGAAATAAAATATTTAAAATTCTTATGAGTTTTCAACTCTTATGAAGCACTGTACAAATATGAATTATTTATTTATTTATTTATTTCAGCATATTACAGGGGTACAAATGTTTAGGTTACATATATTGCCCTTGCCCCACCCAAGTCAGAGCTTCGAGCGTGTCCATCCCCCAGATGGTGTGTAACACACCCATTAGGTGTGAATATACCCATCTCCTCCTCCCCCTTCCCACCTGCCTGACTCGATGAATATTACTAAATGTGTACATAAGTGTTGATCAATTATTGTAAGAGATATTTCAACCATAAGGGGGCTTTTCAACTAGGTTATCAAATCTAAGATTCTGTGATTCCAAATACCTGATTTATTCAGGTATCTACATAAATCAAATGCACTTGGTTCCCATTTTTCAAACATGCTAATGTCATGAAAACTGACTTGAAGTCCTACAAGACCTTAAATAAATTAAGGTATGGAATCTGTATAACCTCCCTAGGAATCTCTTATAACTGCCCACAAACCTGGTACAAAATTGCTGGTCAAAAGCATTTATTGGAGAAATGAATAAATGAACAAAAAAATCTTTGACTAGATGAGTTATATGATCTAGCTATTATTAGCTAGTTGTATGTTATCCCATTGACTTTCTTGCTGTTTTTTAAAATTCTAATTTAACTACCTTTCTTTACTTCCTTTTTTAACTTCCAAATTATTCTTATATTATGATCTAATTGTCCGTCTCCTTCACTAGACTCTAGGATCTTTGAGGATAGGCATTGTCTATATTTTAAGTCCTTGAAACTGTAGAGGAGGGGGAAAAAAAACCCATTTTTTCATCTTCTCATGTAGGTTCATTCCCTGCAAATTAGACAAAAGAAATATTAATAAGAGAAAAAAAAGCTTATTAACATGTACATCACATATATACAAAGAAAGACTCAGTGATAGTTAACTCAAAGGGGTGGTAGGAACTTCGACTTATGTAACGTCTTAACAAAGAACAATAAATTTATAGAGACATGACAAGACAAAAGAAAAGAGGTTTACACTTTTGGGGGTAGCAAACTATGGAAAGGTAAATAAGTGAGGAAACTAGTAGAAGATAGGATTGCTTTAATAAGATTTGTTATGTAGGTTCTGGTTCATCTCTTGGCTAAGAGTCTGGAGTTGTCTCCTATGATTAAGATCATCCCACCTTTCCTAGTAGAGAGGGTGAGAACAGAGATTTTGTTCTTTGCCTGTTTTTTCTCAATTGCCTTCAGCTCAAAATAATCTTTATGTCAAAGTGGGATATTTTGGGGTGTCATACTCTGAAATCCTTCAGCACATAGGATGTATTCTTCATATATGGTTGTTAAATGAATAACATGAAAGTATTTGAAAGAAAGATTTTCACAGGATTCAGCGAACATTTATGTTTTAAATTTAGTTTCATCAGCAAGCATCAGTAAAAAAATTAGTAAGCACCCATAATGCCATTATAAATACTGAACTGGTCTGTGGTTTTTATATATATACAATGGACTTATAACATCAAACGTGGTAAAAAAAATTCTAAAAATACACAAATGTTTCAGGAGGCTTATGATCCTGTGTTTACCAAAAATCATGTTTGATTTATTCATTGTTCCTAATACCATTCTTGGAATTTTTATTTTAGTTCCTTTCAAAAGCAATCACATTCTTAACTCAGTTTCTGGTATGAAAATAGGTCACTGTGATAGGTTTGTCAGAATACAAACGCATGGGGAATTGATATTTGGAGCTTGATCTGACTTGGATAAGTTCTCATTTTACAAATATTGTAGAGCAATTTGTCTTACCCATAAATCTCTCTATTTTTTGATAAGTAATTTACCATTCAGGGCAGCCAGGCAAGAGGAAGTGAAAAACCTTAGCCATAGGTCTCTTAGGAACTGAATATTTATTATAGAGTATTTCCTAGTCTTGCATACATTTATTTAGAAAAGCAAGTTTCCTAATTCATGAAGATATATTTAACAAAAGTTTGAAGATACTTTTACATGGATCCCCAAAATGCTGAGCTATGCCTTGTCACCTATAGCTAAGAGGTTTTAGAGACCAGGACAGAAAATTTTAAGGTCAAAGTGAGATTCAGATGGGATGGGGGAAACAGAAGTCACAAGAAGAGAAGTAGATAATTGTGAGAGGGTATTTTAGGCTCAGGGATAGTGTGAGAACAGTGTTAGGTGAGAAAATACAAGTAGGGTTTGTGAATTTAATGGACCACAGTGGAGTGTATGTTAGTAGTGGGCAAGTAGGTATAGGGAGAGTTGGGTAAGAGTTACACATCAGGTTGAAGAATTCAACTTTATGCAGTTGGGAAATTTGGAAAGAATTTTACAAGGTATGGTAAGGATTGGCTAACTATGTTAGAAATGTGAGCTTTGAAATAATATCAAAAAGGATTTGAGTGACTGAGACTGGAGGAAATAAAGAGCCAGGAGGCTGTCCCGGTAGTCAACACCAGAGCTAAAAAGGAGTTGAGCTAGAGAGCAAGTAGTGGGACTGGAAAGGAGAGGGCAGAC
This sequence comes from Lemur catta, assembly GCF_020740605.2. Classification (NCBI taxonomy): domain Eukaryota; kingdom Metazoa; phylum Chordata; class Mammalia; order Primates; family Lemuridae; genus Lemur; species Lemur catta. Next base: position 48,067,275 of record NC_059134.1, read on the forward strand.
ACTAGTGATTGGGAAGATGAGAAATATCCATATTCAAATTTTATGGGGCATGGGACTGAGCAGCATGGGTTGAGATACTTTTCTTGTTCTGCCCTGGAGTTTAGCAGAGCCTTGGAACTAAGCTATGATGAGAAGAAGGAGATTCAGAAGGAACAGATAGGATGCAGAGCTTATCTTCTCCTGTGCTTTGGGAATTGGATTAGGCATATAATAGGAAATATGAACTGAGACCTGAGGCAATATAACTGGGTCCCCTCCTTTCCTCCCTACTCTTCCCTCACACTACCACTTTCTGTTCTGAGGCCCCTTTTATGGGAGGACCCTAACCTGCTCTAAGGGCATCTGAAGATATATAAATATTTTCATTCTGAGGGACCCTTTGGAATCATTGTGCCAAATTTACATTTATTTATATAAACTTTTTCTTTTCCTTTTATTTTCTGCCTTTGGGTTCCTATCAAACATTAGCAAATATTTAGACAGCAAAGAAATAAAGAAGGAAATTAAATCAGTATCTATTCTACATAATTACAGCAAAGCCTACCTCCTCACATTTTGTAGAGAGGACAGTAAGAAGTTTTCACTTTATTTGAGCAGGTTACTTGCTAATTTCATGCCTTGAAGACACAGAGGGACAATTGAGATAGTCTAATGGAAAGGTCTTTTATTTGATCCAATGTTCAGCTTCCCTCCCTGCTGTTTAATAGAAAGAATGTTGAGATGCTAGTCATCAATTAGCTATGTGACCTTGGGCAGATCATTTAACTTTTCAATGCCTTAGATGCCTAGTGCTTAAAGGTTGTAGTCAGGGAAAGTAAGGAGATAATAAAGGTGAGAGTGCTTTGAAATTTTTTGAAAGCAGATGCAGAAATGCAGAACTTCATTTTTGATTATGCTTGTAGACCTGATTGCTGCAAATTTTTAGATTAGATTGAATTACTCAACCAGAGACTGTTTGTCCTCCTCTCTCTACAGTTTTCCGAATATTAGTGGCTATTTTCCTGTAAGTCAACACAGTCAGTCCTCAATGATCAGCAAATCAGTTGTGATAGAAAAGAGAACTCAGATCGAGGCGGGACTTCTGACTCAACCCATTGTCTTTCCACTGTTTTTGTCTTCATAGTTTCTCATAGTGTGTTTTTTTTTTTTTGTGTGTGTGTGCAACAGAGAGAGAGCGAGAGAGAATGGAGGGGGAGAGAGAGAATGAATGTGTACATGTACAAATGCATATGCACACTCAGGGCTTTATAAACTGTAATCTATTGATCTAGGATGCTAATTAGTCAATTCTCCTTCCTTTTCACTAGCCTCTCTTTATTTCCATCTTCATCCCTTTAATAATATTCCTCTTCCCCATTTTTTTCCATTCATTTTTCTGTTTTATGTAAGATGGTGATAGCAATGTGCTGCAGAGATTGGTGTGGTAGAAATTATTAGCATTAGTTTTTGTTTTCTTTTTCTCCCTGGTTAAAAGAATCTTACTATTTGAAGTGTTTTTGCTCTTCTGCTTAAAACAATGCTCTCCTCCTGTGCTCCAAACCAGCCCCTATGGTCTCAGGCCCAGCTAATCTATCTGCCAGGACTGTTGCTCCAGCAACCAGTGTCACATTTGGAAGTTGGATTTCTAGGCTTCTCAGAGCTTTTCCTCTCTCCTTCATTTATCTGCCTCAAGTTGCACCCCTTTAGTCCATTATGCAATCACTTCTTCAGATTTTCTTATCTTCCCTTTTAAGCAGATGATGGCATCAGATGATAATGAGCACTGCTGCTGCAATGGTTGACCACAGCTTGAAGTTAGAGGAGAAGCTTGGGAAGCTCAGATAGAATCAGGCCAATATCATCTTTTTGTAATGGATTTGTTTATTCTGAAGTAAGTAGAGAATTATCTGGAACGTGAGTAAGATATTTCCATTAATAAGTAAAAATGTACAGTTCCCTGATTTGTGTAAGATACTCTTTTAGGTGTTAGTGATACAGATAAGAATTATACCCTGGGACACATAGAATTCAGCAAGGGAGATAAAGCATGTTCATTAACAACTGCATTGCAAGATATGATATGTATCACAAGTTATATAGCATAAAGGGGATTGAAGTTAGGTGGCTGAATGGTTAGAAAATATTATAAAGGACTCTCTGGAGATAGGAAGTGACTATGTGGCTAGAGTTAAGAAAAAGAGGGAGGAAGAGAGTTGACAACTTTCAGCAAAAGGAGCTAAATTCCCTTGCCCCCTGATCAGAAAGCATGCTTCTCAAGCAATATTTACTGCAATCTGAGTTCCTCCGAATCTAGAGAGTAAAAAATCCTAGCTAGAGTAATTCAAAATAGAACTGACCATTCTGCCAGAGTGGAAGTCAGAGGACCATTACTTGTCACCACCCAATCTCAGTTCAGGTCTGAGTTCAACAGTTCAACCTCTGAGAAGGCTGAATCACTGATCTTAGGAGCAATTGAATCCAAAGATTTTCATGCCTATCTGTGACAAGAGGGGTGGAGATGTACTACTCTTCTTTATTTGTAAAGTTTTCACTTATATCATGAATGGATAGATGGTTGGAGGAAGTGTAAGTAGTATAGATAAAAATGTAGTTGGGTAGATAAGGGACAACTTTTCATGTCATTCATTCATTTACTATTTATTTATTGATTTATTTATTGTTCCATATAGCCATTTAAGAAATATTGAGACCTTATTCTGTGCCAGGTGCTAGTTGGAGACACAACAGTTAGTGTAATAGATGCAGTTCTCTCCTGTAGCTTATTCTTTACTAATGGGACAGCTCACAAATGACTGATGAAATACCCTTTGGGTAAATGCTCAACAGGAAAAGTACAGGGTGCTTTGACAACGTATAATAGAAGGGACATAGCCTAGTATGGAGGGTATCATAAAAGTGTTCATTGAATAGGTGACATTTGAGCTAGACCATTTTTGGGGTTTGAACTAGAAAAGTTTCAATAATATCTCTGATTCATAGATTGTTTTCGTTGAGCATAGAACTATAGCCTTTCAAAAAATATTTGATTTTCCTTTTTACCTGATAAATCAGTGTAATATTGAATAATGTACTCTCATGCAATAAAGAATAGCCTTCACTTTAATTAATACACCTGAAGAAAATCTTCATAAGGAACACTTGCTTCTGAGGAGGTCTGACTAAATCAAGGGAACTTGTTTACTGAGGTTGAATTACCCTTTATATAATTCATGGGACCTTCATAATACTTTATCTTAAACATGTATAGAATTTAAATTTTCACATGTTTATGCAAAGTTATTTATGCTACATACATTGTGAATACTCTTCATAAAGCCTTGACATAGTATAATTATTTGTTTAGATATTTATCTTCTCCTTGATCTACTGATTACTTAGCATAATGCCTATAACAACTAGACACTCAAGATTTTTTTTCATGAATGAGTAAAATTAACATATAGCAGTAATATTTCTTTTCCAAAGATATTTGGCTTTTGCAAGAATCATTCTACATTCTGGAGATCTAGTAGTAAATAAAATAGACAACAGTCTGTACCTTTGTGAGGTGAGGAGATGGTCAATTGCAGATAAACAAATTAATATAGAATACATTATAAGTTTTATTGTGCTAGTTAAGATGTTCCATGAAGCAAATACCAGAGTTAGATAGTATAAGAGATTTAATAGGAGAGATAACTGAAAAAGATAAAGGGAAGAGAATAAGAGTAGGCAAGAAGAGCCTTAGGGCCATATGTAGGTCTGAAACCTATGAAATGGAAGGGGGAAGGAAGAAGGTTTGGGGAAGAAGAACCTCAGACTACAGCACAGTATTAAGAAAGCTTCAGCTAGGTCAATGGGTAATCCCTGGGCCCAAATTGCCTATTAGAGGAGTCCTAAGTCATAAGAAATAGGCCTGGAGTATTACTCACGCTGTGCTGAAATATTGGCTACTAGGGGAACCCCAGGAAAGCCATAGCCTCAGAGAATGCAGAGGTGAATCCTGACAATTGAGGCTGTCAATTTGCTCCCCCAGAAAGTTCTCTTAAAGGAGAGCTGAGTGGCTCAGTTCCACCACTGCCACAGTTCTAAAGAAAAAAATGTGTAAGAAAACTATATGAAAAATGAGATTGCCATTTTAGATAGTTTGACCTGAGGTGTTGTCTTGGACAAGATACCATTTGAATATAAATCTGTAAATCACTTTGGGTAGTATGGACGTTTTAACAATGCTGATTCTACTGATCCATGAGCAAGATATGTTTTTCCATTTGTTTGTCTCCTCTGTGATTTCTTTACTCAGTGTTCCATAGTTCTCCTTGTAGAGATCTTTCACCTCCTTGGTTAAGGTATTTTATTTTTTTGTAGCTATTGTGAATGGTATTAAGTCTTTGATTTTATTCTCAGCTTGACTGTTATTGGTATATAAAAATGCTACTGATTTACGAACATTGATTTTGTAACCTGAGACTTTGCTGAATTTATTTATCAATTACAGGAGTCTCTTGGTGCAGTCTTTTGGGGTTTTCTATATACAAGATCATATCATCAGCTAAATGTGACAGTTTGACCTCCTTTTTCCCAGTTTGGATACCCTTTATTTCTGTCTCTTGCCTGATTTCTCTGGCCAGGACTTACAATATCATGTTGAATATTAGTAGTGACAGTAGGCATGCTTGTCTTGTTCCAGTTCTTACGGAGGAATGTTCAGTTTTTCCCCATTCATCATGATATTGGCTATGGGTTTGTCATATATGGCTTTCCTAATTTTTTTTTTTTTTGAGACAGAGTCTCACTCTGTTGCCCGGCTAGAGTGAGTGCCGTGACATCAGCCTAGCTCACAGCAACCTCAAACTCCTGGGCTCAAGCGATCCTACTGCCTCAGCCTCCCAAGTAGCTGTGACTACAGGCATGTGCCACCATGCCCGGCTAATTTTTTGTATATATATTTTTAGTTGGCCAGATAATTTCTTTCTATTTTTAGTAGAGACAGGGTCTCACTCTTGCTCAGGCTGGTCTCGAACTCCTGACCTCGAGTGATCCACCCGCCTCAGCCTCCCAGAGTGCTAGGATTACAGGCATGAGCCACCATGCCCAGCCTAATTTTGATATATATTCCTTATAATGCCTAGTTTGTAAAATGTCCATGCTACACAAAATGATTTACAGATTCAATGCAGTCTCCATCAAAATACCAGTGTTATATTTCACAGATCTAGAAAAAATAATTCTATACTTTGTTTGGAACCAGGAAAGAGCCTGAATAGTCAAAGTGATCTTAAGCAAAAAGAACAAATCTGGAGGCATCATATTACCACACTTAAAACTATACTACAAGGCTATAGTAACCAAAGCAGCATAGTACTGGCACAAAAATGGAGACATCGACCAATGTAACAGAATAAAGAACCCAGATATAAAACCATCTACCTACAGCCAACTGATCTTTGACAAAGCAGACAACATATGCTGGGGAAATGAAACCCTCTTCAATAAATGGTGCTGGAAAATTGGATGCAAAAGAATGAAATACGAGGCCTGGCTCTCAACACTCATAAAAATTCATTCAAGGTGGATAAAAGACAAATATAAGGCATGAAACCATAAGACTTCTAGAGGAAAATGTAGGAAAAACTCTTCTAGATATCAGCCTAGGCAAAGAATTTATGACAAAGACCCCAGTGGCAATCACAGCAACAACAAAAGTAAATAAATGGGATTTGATTAAATTAAAAAGCTTCTACATGGCTAAGGAACTAATAGACAACCTACAGAATGGGGGAAAATATCTGAAAGCTATACATCTGATAAAGAGCTAATGTCCAGAATATACAAAGAACTCAAGCAAATCAGCAAGAAAAAAAACCACATTAAAAGTGGGCAAAAGACATGAAAAGAACTTTTTCAAAAGAAGATATACTAATGGCCAATAAACATATGAAAAAAATGCTCAGTGTCACCAGTGATCAGGGAAATGCAAATTAAAACCACTATGAGCTATTACCTTACCCCTGTTACATAGCTTTTTTTAAAAAGTCCCGAAACAACAGATGTTGGCATGGATTCAGAGAGAAAGAAATGCTTCTACACTGTTGGTAGGACTGCAAATTAGTACAACTTCTATGGAAAACAGTATGGAGATTCCTCAAAGAACTAAAAGTAGACCCATCATTCAATCTAGTAATCCCACTTCTGGGTATTTACCCCAAAGAAGAGAAGTCATTTTGTCAAAACGACACCGGCACTCAAATGTTTATTGCAGCACAATTCACAATTGTAAAGATTTGGAATCAACACAAGAGTGCCCAGCAATTCATGAGTAGATTAACAAAATGTGGTATATGTACACCATGGAGTACTACTCAGCCATAAGAGAGGATGATTTAATGCTTTTTGCAACAATTTGAATGGAACTGGAGACTATCATCCTAAGTGAAGTATCCTAAGAATGGAAAAACAAACACCACATATACTTGCTATTAAATTGGAACTAACCAATGACCACACATGTGCATAGAGGAATGTAAACCTCAGTGAAAATTAAGCCAGGGGGATGGGGGAAGAAGGGGAGAGGTAAAAACCTACCTAACAGGCACAATGAACACTATTTGGGTGATGGGCACACTTATAGCCATGACTCAAGTATTGAAAAAGTAATTCATGTAACCCAAACCATTTGTACCCCTGTAATACTTTGAAATAAAAAAAGATTGTAGATATGAATAAACCGATGATGAAAGCCATATGTATATCTTTAGAAGGAGATTCCAGGTAGGAGGAAGTACAGTACAAACACACTAAGGGAGAATATTCTTGGTGTACCTGATAAGGAAGGAGAAGCCAAGTGTGTTGGGAGCAGAGTGAGGTAGGGGAGCTTGATGGGACATAGGAGTTCATTCATTCAACAAATATTTATTTGATGCCTACTATATCCTAAGCACTGCTCTAGGTACTGGGAATATGAAAGAGAACTAAACACACCAAAACAAAACAAAACAAAACTTTCTCTTTACTGAGTTTACATTCTAGTGGTGAAGACAGATAATCACCAAAATACATAATTATTGTGAACAATGTTAAGGAAGAGAACAGAATAAATATGGAAGACATAAAATGGTGGGTAAGTATAAAGGGTGATGAGGGCAGGCCTGAGAAAGTGACTTTGGAATAAAAACCTGAAGAAAGTGAGAGATCAAACTACAAGGCTATGGGAGAGGAAGGTATTCCAGGTAGGGAGAACAAAAGACACAAAGGCTCTGAGGCAGGGGTCTTCCAGGTGTGATGGAGAACCGGCAATGAGGGCAGCTGAAGAGGGATGAGTGATTGGAAATAGGAGATGAAATCAGAGTGGCATTGGAAGGCCAGATCCTGAAGGAAACTTTTGGATCATATAAATCAATTTCTGTGAAGGGACTGATTTCTTTGTGCCCATAGGTGAAGAAAAGTGTTGGAAGTATTAAATCAGAATTGTAAAAACAATTCTACTCCTTAGTGTTTGATGCCTTCTTATATCAGCCCCTTTGCCTGGTACACGATGAATCTTTCCTGGGGAAGGTTGCCAAAAATCTAAGAAAATCAACCCTGATGTCACTTTGGAAATAGAGAATGGGGAAAATTGGACTTAACTGAGTAAGTATTTGTATCCAATTATAACGTATTCCATTTTGGAATTGGAAAGATCTCAGATTGAACTAGTGTGATCATTTCTTTTTATTGGCAAGAATCAGGGGCTCTAGAAGAAGGAAAGTTAAAGACCAAGGTCACAGAGATAGAGGCAGACTCAGGACTAGAATCCTTGGATTCTACATCCCAGGTCAGTACTTTCTTCTGAACCACAGCTGCCTCTCCATATCAGTGCATTAACCCAGTGTGCTTGTAGTGGACTTGCATATTGTAGGAGGATAGGTGAGGGAGTGCAGTTGAGCTTGTTTTTCACATAAGCCTTTTTCATTAAGGACAAGAACAATTGAAGGACTCTTTCTTCTTCTCACCTGTCCCTGGAGACCCCTTCTATCTCTCCCTTATTCGCAATTGCCCACTTAAGTTATAAACTGATTGAGCAGGAAATGTGCTGATTTTGTGGTTCACCTCTTACTAAGACCTCCCTGGTCCTCTGGTAACTGATCTTATTTGACTGATAATTGCAAATCATCACACAGTGTTAATAATATTAGTCCCTTAACTGAAATTCATTTAATCTGGCTCAGCAGACATTTTACGCATGTTATAGCTCCCTGTTGGGACCACTGGGGTTGATCCAAAGAAAATGTGATCAGAATAGGCTTCAATGGAAAGAACATATAATGAGGCTGGCTTGACACTGAGGTTTTGAATTAGGAAACTGCATTCTAAAATGCTCAGTTACAATAGGAGGTCTTTGTCATGATTCTGAGGATAATACATTCAAATTGTGGTATGTTCTTTGCCACATACCTTAGCCATCTTAACAAAGGTATCTTAGCATACTCCAATATGTCAAATATAAAATGTGTGAAAGAAGGTGAAATTTGAAATATATTTATCCTATCCATATATGTGCTCATGAGGATATGCTATCCTTTGCTGCAATTGTCACTCATTCAGTTAGTTATTAATTTATCAGAATCTATATGATATAGAGAAAATATTATGGGCTTTGGAGTCAGAGAATCTAGTTTGAATTTGTTTTGTGGATTACTACCTGTGTGACCTTCAATAGGTTACTTAACTCCCGTGAGCCTCCATAATTTCAAGAATGAAATGAACATCTTTTTGGTTTGGTTTTTATGAGAATAAAGTTAGATAAATTCCATAAAATGTCTGACACAATGCCTGCACACAATAGGAACTCCATTAATAGCAGCTGTGTACCATTACGAATGGTATAAACAGAGTACTGTGGAAACTCAGAAGTAGTGAATGTCTGAGGGAGTCAGAGAGAGCTTCTTGGAAGTAGTTACTATTGAAATGGGTTTTGAAGGATGAAAAGCAGTGTACTAGATATAGAAGGCATGGAAAAGCAATCAAGCAGAGGGAATAATTTTGTTGGAGTCTAGGGGTGAAAATGAGGCTGGAGAGATAGGCAAGTAGGTGAAACAGTTCATTTAAAATTTGATATGATTTGATTGGTGATAGAAAAATTCTACCTTCTATCCCAGTTATAAATAGCTCTTTCATCTAAGTGCCAATGTATGCATCTGTGGAAATATAAGGTTGCATTCTTTACATACTTCTTTCAAAATGCAAACATTCTTTCAGAATATAAAATTGATCCACTTAAATTAAATTCAATAAATTTAATATGTTTATGTGCAAAGCATTGTGCTAAGCACTGAGAAAATTGCATTAAAAAAGGCTTAAACTTACCTTCAGGTAACTCACAAAATAATAAAAAGGCCAATCTATAAATCAGTAGCTCAAGTGCTAGTACTGAGGAATAAAAATATACAGAGGAAGGAGTGTTATTTGAAGTAGAACTTCAAAGATTAATAGGATTTCTAATTGTTTTAAATAATCATTAGTACTTTAGAGGGAATTTGTTGAACATGATTTGGGTGGCTTGGGAAATCCTTGGGAGGTAGGCGGGGGGAGTGGGACTTCTGCTTCACAGTTGTGCCTTTGGCTAGCCCTGCACTTTGTAAAAGAAGGCAATTGTTTGTATCATCTGAGAAGACATCTATAAGGGTAAACTCTATTTTCCATGCTCATTAGGACAATATATGTGTGGTTGATATTTGACATATAAAATATGAATTATGCATGAGCAATAAAGACAATGTTGTCATGATAAAAATTTAATTACTATAGACTTTATTGCTGATGAGAAAGCAAATTGACTATCACTGACAAGTTGTCTCAACAGTGAAATGTGTTTGATGAAATGTCCAGTCAATGATGATATAATGAATTATCTCACTAGAACTATGATAACTGTAGCTTCGAAAAACAACTTCCCAGAGGAAATTGAAGTTGCATAAGTGAATCTTTGAAGATTCTTTTATGACAAAGGATACATGTAATACCATTGGGCTTGAAATTAAAAAAAAAAACTACTAGAATTTTCTAACCTTTAAGAAGGAATAGAGTATAAATTTATTCCATTACACATTCAGGAGATTTCCCATTTCATTCTGTCTTATGGAAGTATGTAAATAGCTGTTCAACATTTATTGGGATGAAATAATCTAAATATTTGTTGTTTATATACCATGTACTTGGTGCTTTCACATTCATTACATCAAAGAAAATATCAATAACTCCATTTTTGCCAAAAAAGAATCTGAGACTCAAAGTGGATAAATGACTTTCCCAATGTCACATGGTTTGAAGGGGAAGAGCTATAATTCCAACCCAGGTCTACCTAGTTTCAAATCCTTAGGTCTTTCTACTATAAAACATTATCCCTATTGGTTATTGAATAAAGGAATGCAACAGAGATAAGACATGTATTTGGGTAATCTATGGTGTAGTCACTTGGACATTCTCAAAAAATTCACAGTCTAATGCTGAGACTAACCAAAGAAAAAATTTCAGTGATTAGCTAAATGATAAAGAACATAGGCTTTGGTATTACACTGATGTGGATTCAAAACTCTTTTTTGTAAGCTATTCAGTACATGAGCTACATCAAGTAACTTAAACACTTGATTTGGCCTCAGTTTTCCATATCTATAAAATGGAGGCATGATGATGATACCACCTACCTTACAGGGCTTTTGTGTTAAAATGAAGGGTTAAATGAACTAATTTGGGGAAGCACTTAGCAGAGTCACTAGCACATAGATAATGATTAATAAGTAATACCTCTTATGGCAATGTTAATTATGTTGATTTTGATGGTTATGGCACTTAGCTATAAATATGTGCAGGGTTTCATGAGGACAAAGGTGAGGAACTTCTAGTTCAAATAGGTAGGTCATTGAAAGTGACATCTAAACTGCATTTTAAAGGATAACGAAGAACCAACCAAGAAGCCAGAAGGGTGAAGGAAAAAGTGTCAGTGGCAATAGGAAAAATTTTTCCAAAAATGCATGGAGTCACAAGAAAATCTCACCTTTTCTGCTCTCAGTGAGATATTCTATATGAACATGGGCAAACTGGTGTGGAAAATTGTAAATGCCACTAGAAAATTCAGTACAAAACAACCAGTTATGCTACTAAAATAAGTGTATGTGTACATAAAATATCAGAAGACTTCTAAATATCCAAATTTATTATGTAATTCTTAAACTCATACCCTGCCTAAGAGGAAGACTTCCAAAGTCAGGTAGAGAGAACATAATGAATTTGATTCATTGAGTAAGGAAGTGCTTCTTTAAAAAGAAAAAGCAGATAGAGTAGACATTTTCTCAAAGATGATTAAAAGAGTTTAACAAACCTACACATGATTGAAGATGCTATTTTGAAATTGGCTTTTGCACCATTTTCTGCAAACCAAATTGTATCTTGGTGTATCTGTTGCCAAAAAGCAAGCTGAACTGAAAATACAAATGCTCACAATTTAAAATCACCCATTGGAAATGAAAGAAAAAGCAGACAAAATAATGACAACAGTTTAATACTTATAGATAAGTACTATTTGGGGGATGTTTTAATAAGCAAATGTTTATTTTAGTTGCTTAGAATATTCTCTTGGACTCTAGATACATAAATTTCAACCCACGTTCCCCAGTTGCCATAACAACTTGATGCATTTGTTCTCTTGTGTCATTTTTTATCATATCAGTTTTTTTTAAACTTTGGTTGCTATGATAACAGTATAGTTGTTAAATTTATTCTATTCACATTTTGTTCTGCTGGAAACTGGTAATTTGCTTTTATTTTTCTCTAAAGAAGCTCATATTACAGACATGTAATAAGAAAAATAGTGGTCTAAATTCTAATGATGTATAAATTTATATTAAAATTTTAATTATGTGTATTAATTTATTCCCAAATAGTATTATCTCTGTGACATGGAAGATGGGTAGTGATTATTTAATTCCACTCAGAAAAAAGGGACCAACCTTTACTGTATCAAATGAAGGAAATGGGCAGTTTGAGTTGCAGTTTCATCTCCAACCATAACTTCAACCATTGTTACATGGAAGAAACTGGTTGGTGGTGGCAGGAAATACAGCAAAAGCTGCCATCACTGGTTCCCTTATTAACTACATTCCTTCTCTAAAAAATGTGAGCTCATTTATTACAATGAATGACACCTTGGCTTAATAGAAATCCCTAATCTCTGCACACCTGTTCCTAAAAATAAAAAAACACAGTTTTATTAAAAAAAAACCCTTAGGTATTGGGGAGATATAGGGCTATACATAAATTTATTTGTTCAGCTAACTCCTTTTTTCTCTACTTTGATTGCTTTTAATAGTACTTTCATATCAACTAATTACATCACTAAAAATTGATGATACTCTGGTCCCTTCCAGCTCTAAAAATAATTATAATTTGGACAAGCTGTGTTGAGAGGTATGCCAGGGTTTAAGTGAAAAAAGGCAAGGGACTAGGGTCAAAGAAACTTGGTTAGACTCTAATAATTACTAACTGTGTAACCCTTGGAAATTATTTATCTGCTGAATCTTAGTTGTCAGATATATAAAGTAGGAATGAAAATCACCTATAGATTTTTTGGTAAGAATTCAATAATATATTTAAAAAAATCAAATACAGTTCCCAGAACATAATAGATGCTCGAAACATCTTAATTTCCTCCTGTTTTTTCTATTTCTTTCCATCAAGAATCAGTGAGAAGCCAGAAACCAATGGAGTTCCAGCTAAAGAAATGAGCCTAAACCTAGGGTCTCTTCTCTCAACCAGTAATCTATTATTCAGAGGTAATATGAGCATGGTAAATTTGGACTTAATTTGGACTGGAGATAATACCTCAGCCTGCCTTGTGCAGTAAATGGGGCACAGAAGCAGGAAGCCATAATATTATTCAGTGTTGGGTTTCTGGGAGTGTGTGTTAGAACATGGACCTAACCATAGCTGAGGTTTCATGTAATGAGATAAATCCTCCCGGCAAAGGCTTTATTGTCAGATCTGGAGTCAACCTTTGGCTCTGTTTTGGGACCTTGGAAAAGTCACTTAAGTTTTCTGAGCCTCAGTTTCCCATGCAAGTGTAAGATCTTAATCAAAACATATTTAATTGAGCACCTATAGATAACTTATTTTGGGCATAATATTAGAGATAATAAATGTAACATTTTCAAAAAAAATTTTTTTTTTTAATACTAGATTATTCTTGCTGACAGTGGTGTTAATTAATGATGGCGTTGAATGGCTAGTCAGAATTTTAGGGCCCTAGCTAAGTTGCCTGGGAATCAGGGCAGACTTCTGTTCTAGCAGGAAAGCATAGAGGGATTTAGGAGAATATTCTGAATGCCCAGAGTTGATTCCAGGCACACTGGATCTTGGACTTCAGACAGTAAGGTAAATGCTCGCTATTCTCAGCCATGGGTAAATATGAGAACGCTAATATTCTGACTGGCTCAGGAAATGAGAATGTTATGCCTCCAGACTGAAGAAACAAATGTCTTCGCTTGAGAGCGTTTGGGAAAGCTGGAACTGACAAAGTTACTGTGATCCTATTCTTTCTCAATGCCTTAAAGCACTCTCAAGTAATAAGACAGAGCATTCAGGGAGATGCATCGACTCTGTCAGGCCACTAGGGTGTCATTTAGAACTTCTCTGCTGGAACAATGGAGTCATATAAATTCCAACCCACATTCTCTAGTTGCCATAGTAACTTGATGCACTTGCTTTGAAGTGTCTTTTGTGTCTCCCTCCCCCCTTTTCTTTCTTTTTATTTTTAATCACCAGGATTTTTACTTGGCCAGTAATTTCCTAAATGTCGTTCTTGTGGCTTCCTACCCTCCCATCTCCTAACTCAATTTCTGAATATGTTGCTGGGAGTAATTACTGAATAATAGCTGAATATGCATGTTCACACAGGCTTACCTATACCAGCCCCTCTCCTCCTTTCCCTCCAATCCCCCTACATGCTCACACACACAGGCAGATAATTATGTTAGAAAATAGATAAAGCCTTTTAATGCTTTTTTAAAAAACAGTTTGTGTCTTAAATAAAAATTTAATGCGGTTCAATTCTAGAACAACTAACTGATTTAATATTTCCTTAGCAATTGCAATGTGGCAGGTTGAATAAAAAGTGTAACTCTCAATGCATTCTTTTTCTTGACCTGATCATTTTAACACGTTTAGATTGTGAAGAGAAGTGTGTTTTAGTCCAAAGAGCACAAGGCCAACTTAGGTTTGCATTCAGACTCTATCCCCTCTTAGTTATGTGACCTTGGACAAATTACTTAAGTACTCTAAGCCTCATGTTAAAATGGGTTGATAATTCCCTTGAAGAATAAATTCAGATAATATAGGTGGAGTACCTAGAATAAATAGGTCCTACAGTATGTCCTAGGACATTATAAACAAATATTAATTCCTTCACATCTAACCCACTAATAAATGCATTCAGAAAATAAAATCTGTTTATTTCTCACTCATTAGATGCATATGTACCTTCTTCATTACCATACACATTTTACATCACAAAGGCAAGGTAAATATGAAGGTACAAAAGCAGAATGGTATATAGTTTCCTTGCCTAGATGCTCACAATGTAAAGAACTGACAGTAAAGGGGACATTTCTTGGAAACCTCTAAGGGAAGATGACTTCCTGTTACATTCAGTCAGGATCTTTTATTTGGGACCAAACCTGATTATAAATATCAAGCTAATAGTGAGGATATTTAGAAATTGTTTTTTCTAGTGGAAAACAATAGTCATCACCACAACAAAATTCCTGTTTCATGTAGGAAGTGGTTGCATTACAAGTATAAAATATAAAAATATAAAATATATTCAAAATATATAAAATATGTTTAATCAGGGGCAACAGAGATGCAGGAAAACAATATTAGGCATGCAGGCAAAGGGTTATTGTCAACTTGTGAGTGCTACTATTGCTTTGCATTTGTGTGCAGTATTGACAGGGAAAAAATAAGAGAAAAGAAACAAAATTAAATTTTAAAAGGAGAACTGCAATTATATGACACAACACCTGCTTTCTAAAAGTATTGGGTCTTTCAGAGAGTAAGTTATAGAAAATTAAACAAAAAAGAAAGAGATATAGTGAAAATTCTTAAAGGGACAATCTACAAGTCATAATAATTTAAAAATATACATTTTCAAGTAACAAGAAAAACAAACATGAAAGAAGAGATAAATAAATTATTTCTTTAGTGCTAATAAAATGGAAGTGCTGGGTGAATAAAAATACTGAATAATCTTCAATAGTTTTATATTATTGCATATAATGTGAAATAATAAATATTTCATATATTTATTGATCAAATAATATTCCTTTGAATAATTAAAATTGATTATAATTCAGAAAGAAGAGATTTTGGAATCCAATTAAGCCAAATTAGAATAATGGCCCTCCCTTTTGATAGTTTAGTAATTTGGGGCAAGTAATTCAACCTCAGTAAGCTTCAGTTTCTTTATCTGAGATAGGAAAACTAAATTCTGCTATGAAACTCTATGCAAACTTGGATGAGTCCATGTTCTGTGGATCTTTTTTCTGATGTAGAAAGGGAGGGAGTTAGTTTCAGGATGGCAATCTTTATGAGTACATTTGCAGATCTGACATTCCTAGGCTCTATGCTGTATTTAGCGGTGACATTTAACTATATTTTTACAGCTAAGGCCCGTATTTTCAGGCTTCTTCTGAAGCCACAGTTTAGGTTGAACTCCAAAATCAGACCCTGAAAGTAATACAAAAGGGAAGTTTGTAAGGAGTTCAGCTCTTTGCTGGATTTTCTAGAAAGTATGCAGTTAATCTGTCTCTAAGATCTGAGCATCTGAAAGTAAGGTAACACAACAATCTTAGTTCTTTGAGCTTCCACTCAATTTTAGTTAATGAGAGGACTTTGTGGTTCTGCTTCTCTCCCTTGATTAATGGGATGTGTTCCTTTTGCCAGGCACTTCACAAGATTCACTAAAAAATAATTAGTAAAAGTAACATACATGGCCAAGCACAGTGGCTCATGCCTGTAATCCTAGCACTTTGGGAGGCCGAGGTGGGAGGATGGCTGAGTCCAGGAGTTTGACCCCAGCCTGAGCAACATAGTGAGACCCCGTCTCTACAAAAAATACAAAAATTAGCCAGGCATGGTGGCATGCACCTGTAGTCCCAGCTACTATAGAGGCTTAGGCAGAAGCATCGCCTAAGCCCAGGACTTGGAGATTGCAGTGAGGTATGATGATGCTACTGTACTTTAGCCCAGGGAACAGATAGAGACACTGTCTCAAATACATACCAAAAACCAAAAAGCATGTAGTTATTCTGTGGAAATATAGGAATGTATGAAGAACAAAATAATTGTCACCTATTATCACAATATCCCAAAGTAATTACAACTGTATTTTGGAAGATTTTTTTCTCAGTATTTGCGTGCACATATGCACACACGTGCGTGTGTGTGTGTGTGTGTGTGTGTGTGTGTGTGTGTGAGATTAATGAAACTTTGGATAGCATTAGTATATACTGTTTTATAACATACTTTTTTCCACTTAAAATAATTCTGTTGGCATTTTTATTTCCATAAAGCTTCTTCTGTAGCATAATCTTTAATAAATATAATACATAAGTTTTAATCAGATGGCTGTAATAAGCAGAATAGAATGGTTGCTAAAATGTCAATCTGTAGTGAGAATGCCTGGATGTACATCACAGCCTCACCTCCTAATACGTGAGTGTTTTGGGGCAATTTACTTAATTTCTTTAAACCTCAATTTCCTTATCTTTATTATGGGTGCAATAATAGAACAGACTTCATAGGCTATTGTGATGATTCAATAAATTAATATTTATAAAGCATCTAGAAAATATGCAGTCAATAAATATGAATTACCATTACCAATATTTATTTTGTCCAGTCTGATATCTATTTTAAATAGACAAGCTAATTTACATTGTCATGAGTCTTAACATATGTAAACTTATGCCACCATTTTAGGAATTGTTGACCATCCTTTTCCTTTCTCTCTCACCCAGCCATTTCTACTTCTTATTATGCTGAAAAATTTTCTATGCTTTCTTCTTATTTTTTCCTCTGCTGATCTGGAAACATCTGACAGTCTTTCTGTTCTTTCATTGGTTATCTTTTTGGCATACATAATCTATTAATTATTCAAAGAAATTTTAAGTTATTAAGTATTGGTCTCTTAAATATAACAAAGACCTTGATGTATAACAATTCCACTCCTATATCTCAACTTATTACCCTTATTTGAATGTAAAAATTAATTTTATTTTAAATCAATGGCTTGTTTAATTTATGATATACTTTTTAATTTCTGTGTGCACCACTGATCTATGTACTTAGGTATTCCTCTGAGTTCACTCTTCTTCTTGATGAAGTATATCCTTTAATAATTATTTTTGTGAGAGTTTCGATTGTTAAATTATCTTAATATTTGTATGGCTGCACTCTCACTTTTGCAGGATAATTTGTTTATAAACTTTTAGGGTAGCAATTATTTGCTCTTGGCACTGTGAACATACACTCTATTGCCTTTTGGTCTCTGTTATTGCTGAAGAGAATCTGCTTACTTTAGTCGCTGTTTTTCTGTAGATTTTTTTTTCTTATTGCTCTTATGATTGTTTTCTTTATCCCTGATGATTTTCAGCTTTACTACTGTGTGTCTGAGTGAATATTTAATTTTATTTATCTATGTCAGTTCTTTTAAAGCTTTTTCTATCAGAGGACTCATCTCTTTTTTCAATACTGGAAAACTTTCAGCAATATTTATTCACATATTACTTGTTCATTATTCTCTCCATCCTCCTTTTCTGATACTCTGCAAAACTGTATATTGGACCCTCTCAATTCATCCATCCTGTCTCTGTACTTCTCTTTCACAATTTCTTACCTCAACCTTCCAGTGCTATGTTCTGAGGGGATTCCTTGTTCTATCTTCCCAATCTTTCTACATATGTTTGGTCTATAGTTTGTGACATTTATTAATTTTTATTTGTTTAAATGATTGTTTTTTATTCCATTTTAAGGGTTTTTTTGTTATATCTGTCTTGTTCCATCTCTTCCTATTTCCTAATATAATTTATTACTAGGCTTTTAAAAATTAACCTTTTATCTTCTTTTATCTCCTTGAGCATCCTATGTTTATTTTAAAATTTTTTTATTCTCTTCCCTTGTGTTCACTTTATTAAGTATTGCTCTCTCTAAAATATTATAAGGACATAGATGTATTTTAACAACTCATAACTCCAGTCTTCCAACTTATTACCGCTGTTCGACATATTCACATTCTGGTTACTGATTTGGTTCATAGTCTTTGGCATAATATTTTTTTTCAAATGGTTTGAATTTTTGGATCTGTAGGTTCCTTTTAAAAACTATTTGTTTAGACATAATTAAAAACAAAGGAAAGTTATAAAAATAGTCAAAAATTACTTGTATAGCCTTTACTTAGATTATACCTTTTACTACATTTATGTTGTCATTCTCTTTAGGTATAAACATAAGTATACTTTATGTCAGAGGGGTGTTAAAGAGCAATTTGCCTTTGTCCCTAAATACTTTAGTGTGTGTTTTAAAAAACAAGTATATTCTTTTATGAAACCAAGGCACAAGTATAAAAATCATTAGCATTGACATAAGTATTATCTGTTCTACAGATCTTATTCAAATTTTTTTAATTGTTCCACTAATGGTCTTTATAGCAAAAGAGAAAAACTTTTCTGGTCCAGGCTTTGATCTAGGATCACACAGTGAAATTAGATGTCATGTCTTTTTAGTCACCTTTAATATAGAATATTTCTCATTCTGCCTTTGTTTTTTAAGACCCTGAATTTTTTTTTCAGGAATATAAGACTTTTCTTTTGTAAGATAGCATTCAATTTGTTTTTTCCTGGAATTTCCCTATGATTAAATTCAGGTTGCACATTTTGGGCAGAAGTACTATAAAACGGCTCTGTTCTCCTCAGCACCTTATTTGTGAAAATATCTATTTGTCCAGTTACTGATTTGTGCTAAGTTTGTTTACTTGGTTAAGTTATAATAGATTCCAGATTATAAGATCTTTTGAATTTAGGTAAATATTCTGTGTTTCACCTACTTTCACCCACTAATTTTACCATTCATTGATATTTTTACCCAAAACAATTATTACTATGGTAGTTTCCAGTTGGTAGTATTCTGATACTTCCTTTTCTTCTGTACTAGTTGTCATACTCCTGTAAGGAAGAACTTTCTCTTCTCCCCCATTTTTCATTATTAATTACATCTTATTTTTCCTTCCTATTTTGACTTTTGTGCTACAGAGGCTCAGAATATAATATCTCAAATATGGCATCTTGGAATGCTGAGTACTTTGAGCTGAAGGAATTGAAAGGATCTCCGAAGTAAGATTTCTTTGACATTCTTCCACCCTCCTTTCTCCCACTACCCTTCCTCCCCTAGGTGGATCATAGAAATTAGAACTCCTCTCCCACAAAGCAAGCCATAAAAATCTGGGAAGGTCACTCTCTAACCTCTCTTTCCCCCTGAAATTCCTCATGTGACAAGTATCCTGCCCTATACCTTGGGGGAAGGAATGCCATACAGAGAAGCCGTAAAGAATCTGAACAAACAGGCCTTGCTGACGTCCTTACCTCTTCCCAGTTTATTACCATTAGATCATACTGTTATTGAAAGTTTGGCACTTGTCCCCAAGGCTGTGTCAGAAGAATGAGGACAAGTGGTTTGAGGAGAAGGAAAGGGAAGTTTATTAATTTGCCAGCAAATTAGGAGTATGGCAGACTCATGTCTTAAAGTACCAAAGTCCTAACTATACGCAGAAATGAAGAGCTTTTAAAGGGAGACTTTTCAGTTTCAGGCTATTGCTGTTTAACTATAGTTGGTGGTTCTGATTCATCCTATCTCCGGCAAAGACAATCTCATGACTTCTGCCCAGATAATTCTGTTGAGCCAGTTCCTGTGGTACAAAGAACAGAGGACACTCCCTGACTCTCTAATTACTGGCCTTAGGTAGGAATGCAGGTTTTAATTCCCAAAAAGAGTGAAGGGAGTGTTTTAAAGAGATGACTTATAAAAAAGTCTTACCCTTTTTCAGGTTGTTCCTCTGTTATGATACTTCTTTTGGTCCAATTATGTTTCTCCACAACTATGTACTTCTTTCATCTGACTTATTTTAATAATGTAAGGTTTTTTGGATTGGCCAGTGCCAGAGAAAGAAAGACGAGCAGAGTTGAAAGGGATAAGTAAAGAGGCTTTATTGGGGTGCTCCTGGGTGAGGGTAACGAGTCCCAAGAAGGGACCCAGGCGAGATTTTCAGGTCCCAGGAGAGAAAGAGAGAGAGACCCGAAAAGTCGCATGGCCCAGAAGTCTGAGTGGGTTTATATATGCTTTTAGGGATGGGGGTAGGGGTTTCTTTGGCAGGAAGATTTATGGTGGGGAGAACAAGGAATAGTCCCTTGCAGTTTTAGGGCGGGTATTGAGAAATAGGAGGGGCCGGTGGTATGTGTGTACTCCAGGAACCGAGACCCCTATCAGGGTAACCATCCAGGTGTGGTCATCCTTTAACTTAGCTGGGCCTTGCAGGCATTGTCCTTGGCAGGTCTCATGGGCTTTTTTCCATTAGGGAGGGTAGAGTTGCCCACCACCAGCCTTACAAATAATACACACTTTTCCTTGGGCTTTTAGGTCTTCATTTCCTTATGAAGGTTCCCAGGTCACGTAAAAACTTTTATTGAATAAATTTGTGTGCTTTTTTTCTATTACTCTGTCTTTGTCAGTTTTATTTTCAGGCTTAGCCAGGAAGGCTAGGAGGGTTAAAGAAACTTCCCTCTCTTAGAATAAAAATGAAAAGCTACATATATGTTTTATTTCCCATTTTTTGTTATGTTGGGGCTCATAAAGTGATACCAGTAGGTAGATAGTAAGGTATCTCTGGCTCTCCTAGGGACAAAAGTGGGTGCCCCATCTTGGTCCTGCCTTGAGCAATTGCCGCACTGTGGGGGGATGGGGAGGAATGCACTGCTAATCTGCAAAAGAATACAGGGAATTCTTCAGCCTATAGGCCAGGCAGCCCAGGCATAAATGGGTCTGGAAAATGATCTAGAGTAACCCAAGGCTAATTATCATGTCCCTGGCTTTCTATCAGAGTGGTTCAGTGGTGACATTTGAGCCATGAGGAGGGCCCAAACCAGACAATATAAAATAGGACCCCAGACCATAACCAGAGCCTCTTGTTATGACAGGGGGCCCTTTGATCATCTGTGGTAAATGTATCTTGTTCTTGCTTTATAAAACTATCTTGCTTTTCATCAATAAACTTTATTTCATGCTTATCTTGTTTTCGCTGTGTCTGGTCATGCCCAGCCAAGAGCATACCAGGAATCAAGAACATACTACCAACCCGACAATACCCCAAAATATGGCTTTTGGCATGCTGAGCACTCTGAACTAAAGAAAATTAAAAGTACTTAGAAGCAGCCTCAGAATAAAGGACTTTCTGACCTTTTCCTGTTTCTCCCTGACAAGGCAGGGTGGAACTCTTTCTCTGAAGTTTTCTTATCTGAAGCTAATCTAGAAGGAATGCAATTGCTTTGAGTCCCTTGCCTGAAATTGTATTAACCAGAGAAGATTAAACTCATATCTCAGGAGTAAAGACTGAGGAATCTTACCATGCCTAAACAGACTTTATCACAAGCTATTATTGTCTGTTCTTCAGGTCCCATTCAGTTTTCAAAGAGAATAATTCACAAACTATTTTCTATTCTTTCAGCCCAGTGAACTCCCTAAAAACTATTTACTACCCCTCAAAATTGCCTGCATTCACCCATCTCCCATCCTTCTAAGTAAAGGGTGCTATTTAATCTTTAGCCATATGACTCTTTTTTGAGGCTCGTATTTTGCATTTTGCAACACTTGCACGTTAATAAATTTGTATGCCTTTTGTAGAGGCAAAGGCTAAAGTTCTCCTTCGCCCTTGAAAAATTCACTGAAAAATCAACTCACAATAAAGCAGGTTAATAAAAGAAAAACTATCAAATTTATTTAATGTATATACATGAGAAACTCCAGAAAATGAGGATTCGTCTCCCCAATGGAGTTTTTAGAAGCTTATATGCCTTTCTGATAAATGGGTTATGAGATGGGGAAAAGATGAATTCAATAGAGGGGCAATAAAGGATTACTAGGGAGGAAGGATGGATAGGGAACAAAGATTAACTGGTAAATGGTTCCTTTGGAATTTAAATGAATCTGAGAGACTGGACATTATTTCTTAAAGAATCTGTTCAGGTGTGGTTCTGGCCTTACAGGGGAAGAAAAGTAAAATTGTTCTCCTAGGTGGATCCAGATCTCAGGAAGAAGAAACTTCAGTGATTTTGGGAGAGTCTCACTTACTTCACTCTAAGTTTCTTAAAAGTCTGGCAGAATACAGACTTCACTCTAAGTTTCTTAGAAGTCTGGCAGAATAAGCATTTAACAGATATTTATTGAACTGAACCTCTTTTGAATTTCTGTAATACTGTCTGTACTTTCTTTCAAAGCTTTCTATCTGGTTTTATAATGACTTTTGTACATATTCATTGCCTTTTTTACACTAAATTCTTTATGGACACTGTCTTCTTTGTGTTTTCTCCATAACATCTTCTTCAATGTCTTGCAAGTGATATAATATAATATAATATAATATAATATAATATAATAATGTTTGTTGAGTCAACAAATAAGCTAAGGACCTTTCTTGAACAACTATTACTCTCTTCTCTTGAGCTCTTGGGTTGTACCTAGTTTTGTTTCCCCCTGTCCAGCTTTTCAAGGAATCCTGAGGATTTATCTTTAGGGCTAAAATAGTGGAGTTTACTATTCTGTCAGCAAAGTAAAACTGTTGCCAAATACAGATTCTGCCACCTGCCACCTGCCACCTGAGAACCAAACACGAGAAAGGTGAGTGCTGGTGAAGGAATGGTAGTTTATTCAAGTGCTGGCAGCCTGAGGAGACGATGGACTATTGGCTCTAGACCATGTCCTCCTCTGCTTACTGAGCAACTATGAAAGGAAGGGTAAAGGTAGTTTTTGACAGAAAGCAAGCTTTGTGCAAGTCATCATGACTTGCTTGATGGTTATCAGCAAACAATAGGTCATCTGGTGGGTCTTGTCATCAGCAGTCTGTGGTTGGCCTATTCCAAACTCTTGATCTGTTTTTCCTCAAGATCATTTTCTAATCTTGTGCCCAGAAGCTGTGTAAGCAAGCAGCAGGTTAATTCTAAACTTGTAAGACAGAACAAACCAAAAGCATACTGGAAGCAAAATGGCTTCCCTTTAGCTAGCCTAGCATTATAGTTTGACTATCCCTTGGAGTGTGCTTTCAAAACTACTCGGTTTAAATTCATCAGTTGTTTGTAATGCTGAAGTATAGTCTATAAGGCAGCAGTGTGCTGTTTTCTATAAAAGGAAAGTGCTGGTATGAATAATTAATATCTTTTACTCACCTGTTGCTAGGTTCATGGCTTAGACTTCTATAATAAAAGATTAACAAGAGAAAAGCATATAAATGTATTTGATATAAGTTTACATGACACAGAAGTAAAGACCCAAAGAAAGAGGGAAACCTTTGTGTTTTTATGCTAAGTTTAATGAAGAGGAGACAATCACACAGAAGTATGATTGGCAAAAGGGGATATGATCTAAGGGTAATACACTGGGGGAAATTTAGCAAGACATGTTTATTCAGGTTCTTCTCGGCTTCTCTGTGCCTTTGAGGAAAGGGCTGTTCCTTTTTTCCAGGAATAGGGAAGGCACCTGGAATGAAGGTTTTATGACCTACTTCAAGGGAGAAGTGTAAGGGGAAGATGAGAGTGACTTTCCTGTTTCTTCTGTTTTCTCAAATGCTAAGTTCCCATATCTTGGAGTAGCATGTTCTAAATGCCATAAAGAGACCATTCACCCTCATATCTCTGTGGTTTGCAATGTTTCTTATCTGAAGATTATAGAGTGAAGTAAAATTAGGTGCTCTATAAATATAAAGCCCAGGAAATAATAATAGAATTGGACTACTCCAGAGCCCAACTGGGTTGTGCCTCAGGCTAATCTGCACAGTTCACATTCCTAGAGGATCAGAAAGGGCAGTCCCTTCCCAGTGGTTTAGTATCAGAGTCTGTGGTTGGCCATATACACTTACTTTTTGGAGTGTATATGGCTTTTGGTTTTTGCAAGGACACAGATTTTGTACAGAATACTCATGCACTAACATTCGTTTCCAAAGAAAAAAATTCTAAGTTTCAGCAAAATGATATTAATAAACAAGTAAATCTAGAAAACAGACTGGGTGAGTAGGTATTTACTCTACAGAAAAGTTCCAGATTTTTCAAAAATACACTCTAAGATTCTTTTAAATAGGAAACTTTTCTAATATGCATATAAAAGATGAGCAGATTTAAAGTAAACTTGGCAAATATTTGTCTAGACATATTGTGTAACATAGAAATATACTTGTATAAACATTGTGTGGTTAAATAATTTGATAAATATCTATGGACACACACTTTGTTCAAGCACTATGAAGGATATGAAAATGGTAATAAACTCACTGTCTTGAAGGAGCTTTAAAAGCTACTCAAGTGGATAAGACAAATATATAAATACTAAGTTTATTTTTCCTTTTGTTTATATTCTGGGTTGTTCCTCAAATAAATAAGGTGGACTAACCATTATTAGAGGTGTAAAAGAGAAGAATAGATCAGGAGGGCATCATAGAATGAGAAAGCCCATCTAGCTGGAGAAAGGGAAAGGATCAACAGGCTTTATATGACTAGCAAGGAGTCATAAAAATAGTCATTAAAAAATTGGGTAATGGCATTACCAAGAGCCAGCTAGTAGAAGTGGGTTTTGAAGAAAAGACAATTACATTTAGATTGAACAGATCTGAGGTACCAATGTGATTTTTAGAGAAAATATAAGTGGGCAATTGAAAACATAGGACTAGAAACTGGGAAAAATGTCCTCCTAATGCCTAGGTTGGGGCTGGGAGTAAGTATTGAGAGAATGAGATAAAGGAAATGAATTTAAAATGACGGTTGAAGTCAGGGGCTAAAAGGAAGAAGAGGAAATGAAAGAGAAGGAGCAGTCTGAGAGATTGGGTGATGGAAGAGAGATATGTTTCTGAATATAGGGATAGGAGTTTCAAGGACAAAGAAGTTAATTGGTGTGAAATGACAGAGAAACTGGAAGATAATGAGTACTATAGAAAGTCAGAGAAAGTGGAAGACAGTGAGGACTAGGAGATCATTGGTGAGTTTTAAGAGTCAAGTATTCAGGGAAGAAAGGGTAGCATTCAGAGATTAATGCAGAGGTCACAAACTGCAGCCCAGGTTTATATTTTATTTGGCTAGTAAGCTCACATGGTATTATTAAAAAAATATATAATTGTGTCAAAGAACAAAATTTCAACAAATTTAGTTTAATGATCGAATTGGCTTTTATTGGTGATTTGTGAATCAGGCAGCATCTCATCTATGAAATAGAAAGGTGCTCTGATGAACTGAGCAGAGGCAAATAGCCTTATAAGCAGAAAAAGGCCAAAGAAATCAGAAATAAGGAACAAAAAGCAGATTGGTCATTTCAAAGTACTCTCCTTATAGGGTTAAAATGGAGGGGGCTTTCATTTGATGACTCAGGTAGACTGGGCCCCTTCTAATTGGTTACTGTGATCCTCCTGATTTTTAAGAAAACTGGCCAGTTTTAAAGTTCAGTTTGATTATGTGACACCTAACACGAGTGACTCCATTCTGGTTTGGTCTGGTATGTTTGGGCCTAGTACATGAGCTCAGTCCAAAACAATGGCCTTTCATAAACTGTTTCACACTGTCAACATTTAAAAATCAAGGTATTTCTCATAAAAGTTTAGACTTCAAGTTCTCTTGAAAATTCTAAACATCTGGTAACACTGGATCTGGCTTTCCTAATTGCAACAAATGCCTGGAATTGACTAGAGACTGCACCTGTTAGACAGGGCACGCATTCTCCATTTTGCCAAGAACTATCCATCTCTTCCTAAATATGGCTTATACTTGGCTCACTTGCAATAATTTAACATTTGTCATCTAGATCAGTGGTTTTCAAACTAACGTATCAGAATCACCTGGAGAGCTTGTCAAAACCCAGACTATAGGGCCCCACCCCTATTGTTTCTGATTCAATAGGTCCAGCAGTTTATCTTTCTAATAAATCTCTGATGCTGCTGGTCTGGGGATTACAATTTGAAAGGATGATGGGCAGTAAGAAAGTGGTTCAGGAGTTTAGTATCGTAGTTAGGTGCACAGGCTTTTTGTTCAGACAGAACTAGATTCTGTTTTCTCACCCAGGAAATAAGGATGATATTGTCTACTTCATAGGGTGTTTTTTTTTAATCTAAATGGGATAATGCATATAAAATGTGTATCAATATCCTTGAAGTAAGGCATAGCTTATTGTAACTTTTCATTAAATGATTCTATTGTACTGTTATTGCTATTATTACTACTATTATGTCCTTCAAGAATATTGATTCCAGGGAGGAGAAAGTCAGAGATAGATTACTAGTTTTGGAGCAATCAAGGGTCTTTTTTTTTTAAATTAAGAAAGTATAGAAGTACAGAAGAAAATTACTATTTCCATGAGAACAAAACTGATGGCAAGTTACCAGGAGAAGGAGTAATCGTGGGAATATAAAGGCATATCAAGAGCCAGTCAAGAGGTTGAGATTGAATGTTTTGTATGTACTTAGGAAGTATACGTGGGACAACATCTTGTATGAGGTAGGAAAGTTGTAGCTCGGATCTTCAGCTACACTAAACTCCTGAGCCGCTTTCTTAATGCCTACTGATCCTTTCAAATTGTGATCCCCAAACCAGCAGTATCGGCATAACCCAGAGATTTGTTAGAAAGATGAACTCTTAGGCCTACTGAGTCAGACACAGCAAGGGTGGGACACTACAGACTGTGTTTTGATAAGCTCTTCGGGTGTTTCCGACACATGCTAATTTGAAAACCACTGATCTACATGACAAATGTTAAGTTATTACAAGTGAGCCAGGTATAAGGACACATCACTTCAAAATGAGACTTTAGGAGACAAGAATGCCACCCCCAAATATTCCTCTTTGGCATATTGATTATTTCAAGCTGGTTAATTTGAGAAACTGCAGACACTGGAGTAGATCTGAAAAACTCCCCTTTTGTAGAAGAAATTTATATCTAGAAAGGAGATTTTCATTAGTAGAGGTATCTGTATCAGGAAGAGAGCTGCTCTGAGACAACTTTTATCAGCTGAAAGTCTTTTATCTGCCTAACTAGCTAACTTTTATGCACCACACATTTCTTCCCCTCACCCTTCCATCATTTGACTCTACCACCTCCAGAAACCCCAAACCCTTATTCCTTTCTGTAGCTCAGGATGCTATATAAGCTTTAATCATCTGGCATTTCTTTGAATCTTATATTTTTGTGGGACTTCTGTGCATACGTGGGTACACATGTAATTAAAATAGTTTTCTCCTGTTAATCTGCCTTATGTCAATTTAATTTGTAGCTCAGCCAAGGAATGTAGGAGGATGGAGGGAAGCTATTTTTTCCTCCCCTATAATCCAAAGAATTCACCCCAACTGTGGGATGATTGATAAGGAGGAAGACCCTATGTGATGGATGGCATTATCTCCATATTTTCAATGATGATAATCATAGAGTTTAAATATTTCTTCAATACACACAGCTAGTAGGTGGAAGTGAAAGAATTCTTACTCATTTCTCTCTTACTCTAAAACCCATGCTCTTTTCTTCTGAGCATTATGCCTTTCAAGTCCACACTGTTTTCTATTAGACTGAACACTCCTGCTTGCCTAGATAACCTGCCTTGTCTTCAGCATTATTTCAATGTCATATCTTTCAGGAAGCCTTCTCTGATTTCACAGTCTGATAAAGATGCTATTCTTATACTTTATATCTATTACTGCAGTTAACACATTGTGTTACAGATTACATATTTTCATATTTCTCTCTCCTATTAGAGTTCCTTAGAGGATAGACAGTCCATATTAATGTCTTTCTGTTTCCAGAGATGAATAAATATTTGTTTGATAATTAAATTTAATATTAATAATTTAATGAAAAGATTAAATTAGATAAATGAATGCATAGATAGATGAACAAATAAACAAACATGGAGCAAAGTCTCTGATCTTGCTAAGAGAAATACAAACTTCAGCCACCTAAGTATCCTCAGTCTCAGAATCAGTCTTTTACTTTGTCCTTAATCGATGACGGTGGATGTGCTGCCATGTTTGGTATGATGATGGATCCAGGGTGCAATGGTGGCAGTGCGGGCTCAATCAGCATCTTGATTCTGGTAGGTCTCATCAGAAGTCTGGTCCTTACTGAGGACATCTACATGAGTGATACAGTCAGATTGGCAGCCCTGATTTGTTTCCATAGTTTGTGACCCCAAAGAATCGTTGTTCCAAAAAGGCAGCACAAAGTAAAGAACTCTATGTTTCTGATGCAGAGGCTACCTAGGTAACCCCAGGTAGTTTAGCCTGATATTCCTCTTAGCCAGATCAGAGCTCTTTTCTATTTGTTCATCTATCCATGTATCCGTTTATTCATCTAATTTAATCTTGATTTAATCTTATTTTTTCATTCATTAAGCAAATATTTATTTATTTCTGGGGATTGAAAAACAGTAACTACTTCTGGAGTTTTCACAGAAATGAATAAAAAAAGGAAAAAAAAAGAAAAACAATAAGACATTCTGCTTATCCTCCAAGGAACTCTAATAGGACAGATTATATATACACTTGTGTGTGTATAAATACATAATTTATAATACAATGTGTTAATCACAACGCTAGACATAAACAATGGGATTAGAAAAGAGGAGCATCTATTAATAAAATAAATTGGAATCAGAGAAATCTTGGTTTCTGCTCACAGTGTTTGCAAATTTCTCTCCTTTCACAATCAGTGCAGGTACATGTCTCTATAGCTATTGACTGAGAAGGGGCAGGGATTTCTGCTCATCCAGAATGAATCCTGGGAGCTGAGACTGACTGGTAGATTGGTAAAGAAGTCCTCCCACCCAAAGAAGAGTTAGTAAAAACCCTTTTGGAGATGTCTTTGAGTCTATTTCCCAGTACTCAGCCTGCAACCACTTTCTTCTCATTAGTAGGCATTAAAATGAAGGATCATTATGTAGTTGAACATACCGTGTAGTCAGCATGTTTGCTACCAATTCCCAAAGATGTCCCACAGATCCATTTTATCAGCCCACAATTCTCTAACCCTTTCTCTTCCAGAAAACTATGACTCTGTCAGTATTCCATACTTGTGACTGTCAAGAACTGTGACAGATCTAAGATTTTATCCTACTCTCAGGCTTAGAAGTTAGCCTGGCACAGTTTCACAGATGCTGCCAGAAGATTCCTAGGACAAAGACAAAGGACTTTATTACTTGCAACAAGAGCAGTGGTTAACATTTTATTGTACCAGTTACTCAAGACCCAGTTCCTACAAGACAAGGCAAGATGGCCGTGTAATACATTCACATGCAATGGGTCATGATATAGGTTACATTCCTTCAGTTTAGGGAACACATATCTTTTATAATGATCAGTTAGCAAGCCTAACCTTTGCTCTGGAAGTAGACATTATTTCTATCATCCAAACCTGCAGTTATAAAAATGCCTTAAAAGGATAGTCCAGAACAAAGGCAGTCAGTGCCTCTGCTAGTTCTGAGAGCTCCAACAGCACCATAAAGTAAAGATTTCTGTTAAATATGAGAAATAACAAAAGATGAAATCAACCCTTCTATCTTCATCTTTCCATTAACCATGCTCAGCTTTTACCACATCATCAATTTACTATTGAATAGTCCAAGTTCAACATTCTCTGGTGAAAAGCTTTGAAATTGAAAAACTTGCTTTTGAATAACTTGTGCCATTTTATGTTTTCTCTTTGGGAGCAATATAAAAATGGGTTAGATAGTGGATTCATATTCTAAAACTGACATAAGCAATATCTAGTATTTTTTCAGGCCTTATGTATTTTAATATGTATGTAAAAAGTTCGGAAACAATATACATTGCAGAAAACAAATAAGAAGTATTGATTTAAACAGTTTTTTTTTCTTTTTTAGCTTACAGGTTGCAGTGGACCAAATGAAAACGCTTCATGTATTGAGCAAAATGAAGAAAACCAATGTTTTGAAAATGAAACTGATGAAAAGACAAGTGTAAGTGTTAGAGTATTTTCTTTGTTTCTATGCTTAATGGGCAAGATTTGTCTTCTTTCTAGTGGATGCTGCTTGTAATGGTGATCAAGTGAAAAAAAGCTGTATAACCCAATTTCTGGCTTTGGCCTGGTCAGCATGCTGAGATCTCTTGCTCCTGAGCTGACACTAAATGTGTATTATTTTGAGTAGTTTTTGTGTTTCATTTTGGGATCTGTGTTTTAATGCATGGTCTTAGCTGACTACACAAATATTTTGAAAGCTATTTCACTTCTCCCTGCTTGAAAAATATTTTTGTTTAACATAGAAGGTATTATTTAAACTATTTGAGACACTTAGAGTACGCTAAATATACTTCCAGGAGGGGAAGTCATCTAATTTGGCAATGGTACTGTTTTTCTCCAAAATGGGAGAGGGAGGGTGGACATCTATGCTGGACTCATGAATACTTAGAAAACAAATTTTTGAACTTCCTGGCTGTTTACAAGGATATTTGTATTTTTGCTTCCTGAACATGAAGTCATCAGGCCTAAGTGGGATAAAAATGTGCCAACTTGTCAGGCAGCTAAATGAAATAAATGTTGAAAAATATGTAAAAGAAACTTTTTAGGAAAGTATGTTGCTAGCCTAAGCTACTTAACTCTAAAAGCTTCACTTTCTTTATCTTATAGTGCACTTATGAGATTTTAACGAAATTGTGAATATGAACATGTATAGTACTGCCTGACAAATAGTAGATTTTCATTCTATTGAAATGAGTCACAAATTTTACATTTATTTTATTGTAGTGGTCTTTTTATTAAAATTTGGAAAATAAAAATGAAGACATCATTGAGAAATTTAGGTCTTTATTGATGAAGAAACATTTTACATTTAATGTAGTTTCTTTCTTCCTTTTTATTTTATTCTTATTTCCTTTGAACAATTTTAAGTAATTGGGAGTATGTTTTAGGAGCATGTTCTGTGTTTAAATAAACCTAATATGCAAAAGGTAGAGCTTGGAGATTTGGTATTCCAGAGTCCTAGTAAGAAACAATGAGGATTTTTAATCAGCTCATGGAGAAAAGAGGGAACTTAAAGAAATAATTGACAGGACTTGGTGACTAAGTAAATGGACAGTTGAATGGTATCAGTACAAAAAATGGGGGTATTTGGGAGGAAAGATGATTAATGGGTAAACAGAGTAAATGGAATTATGACATCTTAAATTTTATGGTAAGAGAGGGACAGCTAAGAGATAATATTTTGAGAGTAGATGGACACATTGGTTGAGAACTAATTGTGATTTCAGAAGTAGAACAGTGTGATAGAAGGGAAAGAGCAAAAGATCCAAAGTCAGAGACCAGGGTTTTTATCTTGGGTCTATCAATAATTAGTCATGTAACCTCAGGCAGAATAAATGACTTCCATTTTTATTTGTAAAATGAGATAATACCTATTGTACCCATCCTGCAGGAATACAATAAGGATTATTTGAAATAGTTATATGTGAAAGGATCGATAGCTAAATTCTCTTGATATTGCATACCTTTGGAGACATGGCCACAGCATTAAATGCATCTTAAAATATTTTATTTTAGACAAGGTTTTAGTTGTTTGATATTTTAACTTTAATTCCTTCAGCACAAAACAGATTCTAGCCAATCTTGTGAATTAGAACTGGTTGATAAAAAGACTGAAGTGGATACCATGCAACTACCACAATGGATGGGCATAAAGTTAAGTCTCTTTTAACAAGAACAGAGGGGTAACTAGATGGAGAGAAACTTGACTGTAGGAAACATATCAGACTGGAAAGGAAGCATTGTATAGGAGTAAATCATAATTTGGAAGCCAGAGAACTTGGGTCATTGTCTTTGTATACTCAGTATCTGAGTATTCTTGGACAAGTCACTTAGTTTATCTGTACCTCAGTTTCTTAATCTGAAGTGAAAGGTTTTGATTAATTTTTGGATCCTTTTAAGTTAGAATACATTTATAACATTTTGATAGTATAGAGAAATTATTTGCTTTAGAGAATTCCAACACTTCCCTTGATTTTTTTCAGGCTATAATGTATATTTACACAACCTGTTAAATAGCTTTACCTTCTGATTAAGAATAATTTTTCAACTGAGTTCTA
This sequence comes from Lemur catta, assembly GCF_020740605.2. Lineage (NCBI taxonomy): Eukaryota > Metazoa > Chordata > Mammalia > Primates > Lemuridae > Lemur > Lemur catta. The sequence continues at coordinate 48,099,659 of NC_059134.1, forward strand.
TTTCTCTATTTACTGTCCTTTCTGATATTTACTAGGAAACTTCTTTTCCTTAATGCCACTCAGCCATGGGAAAGAAGGTTTTTGTGTTTGTTTTAGGAAATGAGAGCAGAACAAGTATTTCCTTGCCTTTATATAAGTACGTTAGACAGTGTTCATGGTCCTTATTTTAAAAGTGATAGTTCTGAGACACTAGATAGCCAAATTAATCCTGAAAAAGAACAAAGTTGAAGGCCACGTACTTCCTGATTTCAAAACATACTATAAAGCAAAAATAATCAAGATGGTGTGGTACTGGCATAAAGACAGATATATTGATCAATAGAACAGAAGAGAGAGCCCAGAAATATAACCTTGCATTTATGGCTAGTCCCAAGATTCCCAATGGGAAAAAGACAGTCTCTTCAACATATGGTGGTGAGAAAACTGAATATCCACATGCAAATGAATGAAGTTGGACCTTTACTTTACACTGTATACAAAAAGTAACTTAAAATGAATTAAAAACATAATTAAGACCTAAAACTATAAAACTCACAGAAGAAAACATAGAGGAAAAATATCAGGACTTGAATTTGGCAATGGTTTATTGTGTATGATACTAAAAGCATAGGTCACAAAACAAAAATAAACAAATGGGACCTAAAGACTTCTGCACATCAAGGAAAACAATCAAGAGTGTAAAGACACCAATGGAGTTAGAGAAAATATTTGCAAATCACGTATCTGTTAAGTGGTTAATATCCAGAATATATAAAGAACTTCTTCAACTCAGCAACAAAGAAACAAGTAATCTAATTAAAAATGAGTAAAGGACTTGAATAGACAATTCTCAAAAAAAGATATGCAAGTGGTTAACACACCTATGAAAAGATACTTACTACCACAGTTCATGAGAGAAATGTTAATCAAAACCATAGTGAGATATCACCTCATACCCATTATCATGTCCACTATCAAAAGAACAGGAAATAATAAGTGTTAGCAAGGATATAAAGAAATTGAAACCCTTGTACACTGTTGGTGGGAATGTAAAATAGCATAGCCATTATGGAAAACAGTATAGAAATTCCTAAAAATAATTAAAAATAGAATTACCATATGATCTGGTATTTCCACTTTGGGGTAACATCGAAAATAATTCAAAGCAGGATCTTGATGAGATCTTTGCATACCCATGTTCATTGCAGCATTATTCATAATAACCAAGAGGTGGAAGCAACCCAAATGTTCATCAATAGATGAATGGATACAAAAAATTATATATTATGTAGCCTTAGAAAAAAAGGAAATCCTGTTACATGTTACAACATGAATGAACATTGAACATATTACACTAAGCAAAATAAGCTAGTCTCAAGAGTACAAATACTGTGTGATTCCACTCATATGAAGTATCTAAAGTAGTCAAATTCATAGGAACAGAAGTAGCAAGGTAGTTACTTAGGTGTGGGGAGATGAGGTGGGGGAAATTAGTGTTTATCACTTATAGGGTTTCAGTTTTTCAAGATGAAAAACTGATCTATATATTTGTTGTACAACAATGTAAATACATTTAACACTACCAAACTCTGTACTTGAAAATGGTTAAGACTGTAAGTTTAATGTTATGCGGTTCTTACTATAATAATAAAAAAAAAAGTGATGTTCTGAGCTAATCTTCCTGGAGAACCAAGTTTGAAAATATAGAATCAGAGGATTAAAGCCTCTGTTATGGGATATTTACCACTTCCCAAGGTAGCTCATTTCATCTAGGCAAGTTTGAATATTATAGTTTTTTTTTAAATTAAACCCCGTGATACTCAAACTGCTTTAGCATTGGGTATCTTTTTTTTTTTCTTTTTGGAGACGGAGTCTTGCTCTGTCACCCCAGCTAGAGTACAGTGGCATCATCCCAGCTCTCTACAACCTCAAACACCTAGGCTCCAGCGATCCCCCTGCTTCAGCCTCTCAAGTGGCTGGGACTACAGGCATGCGTACCACCATGCCTGGCTAATTTTTCTATTTTTTTGTAGAGATGGGTTCCCAGTCTTGCTCAGGCTCATTTCCAACTCCTGAGCTCAAGTGATCCTCCTACCTCAGCTTCCCAGAGTGCTAGGATTACAGCTTGAGCTACCACACCTGGCCTATTTTCTATTTTCTACTATCAGGGAAGTATGGTAGCAAACTTCTAAGCACCTGAAATTAATGAGGGAATAATCTTTTTAATGGAATACTGTGGTTAACTCTGTCTGATTTAATTTACTGCTAATAATTTAAAACATAAAATGTAATAACTCCTCATTTCCAGGTTGACGGAGATATTGTGCTTTATCTTTCAGTGTCTTGTAGTGCCTCAGGGTCAATGTTCTGCCTATTAAAGAGCAATGACTGGACTGTTTATTAGCATTGAAGATCACAGATTTGTATTGCCAAGTCTGACACATTTATAAAGCTATTTTAAACTAATCAATCAAAATATCAATGTATTTGTTTACTAGCTGTCTCTAAAGCAACACAAACACTACCTAAGAGATATCCTGTTCATTAATAGATCTATATTTAGGATCATGGTTTTTACATTTGTTCGAAAGTATATTCTGTTCAGATAATACAGCACTTAGAACCAAACATGGTATTTACTACATGGATCAACGAGTTCAATGATCTTAAAAGTGCAGCATAGACTATGAGTTTCTTAAGAGCAAAAAAGAAAGAAACAAACAAAAAGTGCAGCAGATCACCATTATAACAAAGATGGAATGGGACTTTGGGTTAGATGATCAGGATTTATCTTGGTTTATTCACTCAGTCAAGAGAGTATATATCATGCTGGTTTACAAACTTAGTAGTTATTACATATAAATTTGGATAATTCAACTCATCTGAGTTTCAGTTTCTTCACCTGTAAAATTATACTTAATTGGTTATGAATACTAAATGATATTATGTACATGAAACAGCCTGCTTAATAAAAAGTTAATACTTATTTGCAAACCATATATTCAGAAAAGGGTTAATATTCAAAGTTTATAAAGAACTCATATAATTCAATAGTGGAAAAACAAATAACCCAATTAAAAGTGGGAAAAAGGCTTGAATAGACATTTATCTAAAGAAGACAAAATAAATGGCCAACAGGTATATGAAAAGATGCTCAACATTATTAATCATCAGGGAAATGCAAATCAAAACTGCTGTGATATAACAACCACTTCACACCCATTAGGATTATTTTTTCAAAAAGTCAAAAGATAACAAATGTTGCTGCGGATGTGGAGAAAAGGGAATTCTTGTACACTGTTGGTGGGAATGTCGATTAGTATAGCCATTATGGAAAATAATATGGAGATTTCTCAAGAAATTACAAATAGAACTGTTTTACCCAGAAAACCTTCTTCTAGGCATATAACCAAAGGAAATGAAATCACCACTGTGTAAAGATTACCTGCTCTCTTGTACTCATTGCAGCATTATTCACAATTTCCAAGACATGGAAGCAACCTAATTGTCAATGGACGAATATATAAGGAAACTATTATTCAGTCCCAAAGAGAACAAGATCTTACCATTTGCCACAATATAGATGAGGCAGGAGGACATTATGCTAAGTTAAATAAGCCAGATTCAGAAATAAAAATATTGCATGATCTCACTTGTATGTAGAATCTAAAAAAAATTAAATTATATGGCAATAGAGAACAAAATAGGGGTTAGTTACTAGGGGTGAGGGGGAAGAAATGGGGAGATGCAGGTCAGAGGATACAAAGTAGTAGATATGTAGGATTAACAAGTCTAGATATCTAATGTACAACATGAGGAGTATAAATAATAAAATTGTGCTATATATGGTATTCATGTAAAATGAGTAGATTTTAACTGCTCTTGCCACAAAAGCAGAAAATATAGATAACTATGTGAGGTGATGAATGTGTTAATTTGCTTCACTATAGTAACCTTTTAACTATATGTATGTATCTGATAACATCATGTTGTATATCTTAATTATGCACAGTAAAATTTATTTTAAAATAAATACAGATTAATGTATCTGAAAATTATTTTTTATTTTATATATTTGTGAATATTATTATTAGTATAAATCACACCTTTAGAAACAAAGCTATATTAAAAAACATACATGGCAAATTTCATGTTGGACTACTGATTTTAGCCTTTTAAAAAAAGAAAAAGTTTCCCTCTGTTGTATCTTATTCATTATTTCAGAAAAGTCCCTACTTAGCATCTGTTAGTTTCTAAACACTAGAAATATAGCCATAGACAAAACAGACAAGGTTCCTGCTCTTACAAATAAACTTCATATAGGGGAACTAGTAAGGGGAGGGAATGGGTGTATACCTACATAATGAGTGTGATGTGGGGGGGCATGGGCAATATACATAACCTAAACTTTTGTACCCCCATAATAAACTGAAATAAAAAATAAATAAATAAAAAAGAAATGAATAAAGAAGATAATTTCAGATTGTGATAATTGCTATGAAGAAAACAAACTAGGATCATGTAATGGAGAATGATGGAAGGGAATCTAATTTAATCAGAAGAAGTCAGTTTGAGAAGGTCTTACTGAGGTTTTAGCATCTGAGCAGAAACATGAATTATGAGAAGGAATTAGACATGTGAAGATCCAGGAAAAGAGAGTTTCTGGCAGGAGGAACAACAAATGCAAGGCCCTGAGGAAGAATTAGAATAAAAATATTTGAGGAACAGATAACAGGCCAATGTGATTGGAATGTAGGAAAGTAGAGTGTGGGAAGGGCATTTAGGAATACTATTGAGTTTATTTATATTAACTGGAAAGCAAAATTTTATTTCAGACCATATAGCTTTTTAGATTTGTGGCTTGAACACAACTATTTGGATTTCTGGAAACTATTCAACTTATAGCATTGTATAATAGTAGAGAAAACTGAGCTTCATAATGAATCTACTTAATGTTCAGCAAACTTTATATGAAGTTTGATTTGTTAGGGAAACAGAATGCTTACTGAATATTTTTTACAATTTTTAGCTTACCACTTATAATTTTCTAAATTTCAAAGGTTGTTTAGATTTTGAAGAATAGTGAAAACTGGGAGAGATACATGGTTATCATTTAACTGTGTTCCAACTCACTTACATAAGCAAAACTGACATACAATTCAGGTCTATACAACTGAAAACCATGGTAAAAAACATAGGTTAACAGTGAAAATTTCTTCATTTCTGTAGAAATTGTTGTTTCACTCAAAATTTTGTTTTAATTTTTATGTATCTTTTACAAAGATTTGCATTTAATTTGCAAAGAATATATAGGGTCCTGCTTTTCATTGATTATTTTCAGGACCCAATATTATCCTAATATTCTTTCATCATAGAAACTCTCTGGAAAAGTCAGTCCTTTTCCAGTTGATCATAATTTCTTACTTGCCTCTGGAGAGTTTGTAAATGAGGACAGGCGTTTTGCCATGACCTGCCTGAAGTCTATTTATTTTACTAAGCTAACAAGCTTTGCAGATGTCATTTGTGCGCCTGCTGTCCTGGGTATGTGGGGAACAGATAGATGGGAATGGGAGTCTAGGTGGGTAGATTTCTTCTGTTATTTCCTCTGGAGCTAATTTTTCTAATGTGGGTTCCATTCCTCTGGGATTGCTCGTAAGGCCCTTATAAGTTATGAAAGGCCTCAGTGTAGGATCCTGGAGATGCACCTATCTTTTTGGGGAATCCCAGATTGATTGTTAATTAATCTGCGTGGAGTCCAGGGTAACTTTGGCTAGAGAAGGTCTTTGGATTTGTTTGTACTTCACTCTTAGGATGGACCCGGGGGTACAGAAACTGCTTCAGGATTTGAGGTATGACGAGATAGAAAGAACATAGACTTTGCCCTCTTGAGTTGGAGTCACCTAGATTCTGTGTCACCTAGGTCAAGGCATATAACCTCAGGCAGTTTCACTTTTTTTATCTATAAAATAAGGATTATAATTCCTTCCTAAAGGGTATTATGACAATCAGAGAGAATATTTGTAAAGTATCTGCCACAGTACTTCAGATAAAACAGCCACTTATTATTAATACAAATGCTCATATTTATTACTGTTTTTCTATCCCAAGGGCAAGCACCTAGTTTCAGCAGCATCCTGTAGTTGCAGCACTTCGGCTGAAAACTGCCCTTCTCCACTGTAGATAATACTGTTCCAAACCATACTTTCTTGAATCAGACTGAATTTTCCAATGAAAATACTTTTATTTGCAAATACCTTCAGATACATGCACCACCAATATATTTTTTCTTATATATATGTATAAATATTTATGTATATATTATAGTTACTCTCTGTATATATGGTTCTCATATGGACAAAGGGTAATAGGCTCAAATAGGGTTTTTAAAAAATCTCTTAGCAGAAAAATAAATAGCATAACAAACTGTGACCATTCTTTCATTCCACTATTTATTTGTACCACTTAAGTGCCAGGTACAACTCTAGGTACCAGAGATATACATTAAATCTGCCTTCAGGGTGCTTAGATTCTAGAATAGACACAAGATATATTTCACTTCTAGGGCTTTTCTTTTGCCTGTTATAAACAAACAAAACAAACGTAATGAATTTAAATGATTAAGGTATAGGCTTAATGCAAGTATTTATAATGATAATTTTCTGAAATCAAACCTTCAATGGTCGATTTTACTAAGAATCAATATATTTCTGGGTTGATATTGTTAACCTTATGAAATATCAAGCAAAACAATTTGCAGTCTGTGGCTTTATATCTTGCCAAACACTTCTTGTGAAATCACAGGTCCAGTTGAATTCTGTGTGTAAAAAATAATGCTTCATGCCCATGCCTTGTTAATTTTTAAAATAAAATAATGTTTCTCTTGAGGCAAAGAAGTGGATTATTTTCTATCATCTTTATATCTGGGGAAAATCAATAGAAGGTAAGGTGTACATAAGGTAGAAATCCTAAGTGGGACTACACTTTAAATTGTTATGTACTTATATTTAAACATACATACATTATCCAATTAATCACTTGTGTATATGAATAAATGAGTATAGAACATGCCTATTGCACATGCATTTACAGTATATTTGCACTCAATTAACATTATATGAACAATGCTCTTCTTCATTCCCAGGCAGAGATTGCATGTTCAGTTTTGTGAAATGCCTCCTCTAAAGTACTATTATTTAATGGAAACCCATTGGATGTGTTTATTAAGCTGATTGTATAAAGGTGTAAGATATTATTGATTCATTCCATTTTCAAATATAATAAAATGCATGGAATTCTTTTTTTTATTTATTTTTTATTTATTTATTTATTTATTTTTTCTATTTTTTTTTTTTTCTTGGAATTCTTTTTTCTCCCAACTTCTAGTTAACTCCTATGGGTCTTTCTCAACTCAACTCAAGGCTCCTTTTTAGAAAGGCTTCCCAGACTACTCCACTGTGGGTTAAATACCTCTACTTTGTGATTCTAAAACACCCAAGTGCTTACTGTAGATTTTGGTTTGCTTTGGGGCAGGGATTCTGCTAACTTTTGTTCACCCTTATATCGCCACATAATTAGATTCTCGAATATATTTGTTGAATGAATGGGATACTAGAGTAGGCAATGGGAATATAGATTCAAAACTACCATTAAGGGGCTCACTTTAGTCGGTGAGACAGACATTAATCAAATACTCATATAGTGAGCCCTCAACAAACAAATGTATTAGCTGAATGACTTAGGGAGTGCTTACAGTATGCCAGTAGTTATGCTACATGAGCTGCTTTTCATTTCAGTGGATCTTTATAGTTTACAAAGTGCTTTCGTCTGTGATCAGCAAGGGTCAGAAGACTAAATAGGCTCCCTCTTCAGATTTTCCCCTGGATTAGTTTTTTCCTCTCTACAAAGATGGAATAAAGTTTTAAAGGTAGCTTTCTTCCAAGGATACCTTGTAAAAATATCCCTCTTATTCTACTATCCAATTTACTTCCTCTTTCTCTCTAACCCCTGACTGTCTCTATTATGATCATAACTAAAAAAGCCCTGGCCTTGCAAATAAGAGACATGGTCTTTAATGTTGGCATTGAAAGTTTCTAGGTTCTTGGGAAGTAATTTAAACTTCCCAAGCTTATGAGAATGTTACAAGTGCTTTGTCAACTTTAAAGTGCTGTGGGGACATGAAGCCTAATTATTTTGAACATGAATATGGCAATCAGTATCAAATTACATATTAAATGTTTTGGCTGTATCACTGGTACCTGGAATGCTCAAGGATATGATGTTTTACATATTCTGAGATATGGTTAGGAAGTATTAAGTTAAATTAATAATTGTGATGATGTAATAAACAAGAAGGTGAATAGGCAAAGTGATGCTTCTTTAACCCTTTTGTATTATTGAACCATAAGACAGTTACCTAATTGAATGGATCAGAGCATGGGTTTTATTAGGTCATGAAATGAAATGTCTGATTTTGAATCAAAAGTTTATTATATCTCAAACAAGAAGCAGTACAATTAATCAAAGTATGTGCCTAAACTATTGACACAGTTTTGCCATCTTAACGATTGCTTGCTTATGACAGCAGCCAAGAAGCCTAGAGAGTGAGTGGTGATGAAAAGCATTCTCCACAGCTTGTTGAGAATTGAATATTTTTCCTTGTAAGAATTGGTCCAAAGCCTGGAATAAGTGGTAGTCAGTTGGTGCAAGGTCTGGTGAATGCGGTGGATAGCAGAGAGTTTCCACGTCCAGCTTCTGCAATTTGAGCAGCGTTGTTTTTGCAATATGTGGTCTTGCAAGAGCATTGGCCTATCTCTATGGACCAATCTTGGCTGCTTAATGGCAAGCATCCTCATCATTTCATCCAATTGGTTTCAGTAGACATCCACTGTAATTGATTGACCAGGTTTCATGAAGCTGTAGTGGATAATACCACCATTGGACCACCAAACAGACACCACTAGATTTTGTTGATGAATATTCAGTTTTGGACTGTGTTTAGGCACTTCATCTTTATCCAATCCAACCATTGTGCTGAACGCTTGCAATTGTCAAGAAGAATCCATTTTTCATCACACATAACAATACGGTGTAGAAATGGTTTACTTTTATGTCGTGACAGCAAAGAAAGGCATGCTTCAGGATGATTTCTCTTCTGATGCTTATTTAATTCATGGTATACCCACCTATCCAGCTTCTTTACCTTGCCCATTTGTTTCAAATGATCCAATATTGTTGGAATAGTAACATAAAACCTTGCTGCTAATTCACAGGCAGGTTGAGATGGATTCACTTCCACTATAGCTTTGAGCTCATCATTATTCACGTTGGTCTCTGGTCACCTACATTGCTCATTTTCAAGATTAAAATCACCAGAATGGAACTTCTTAAACCATCAGTATACTGTGCATTCATTAGCCACATTCTTCCCAAACACTTCGTTGATATTTCAAGATGTCTGCACTGCATTGGTTCCACAATGGAACTCATATTTGAAAATAACATGAATTTTTGACTTATGTATGGTTTCACAAAAATTGCTCTTAAAAAAAATTGAAAGATAATCACAAGCCAAAACGTGTGTTTGAAAGAATGAGGATATTCCTTCACACGCACACACAAAAAACCCAGAAGTGTCAAAGTGAAATGTCAGAGTTATCAACTGTCAAACTTAGTACTTAAGGAAATCAGACATTCCATATTAACCTAATATTTGTCTTGTTTAACTTGAAAATTATCGGAAGTTACACTAATAAGGTAACAGTTCAGAGAAAATTATTTTTTAACTACAAATTATTTTTTGAACCCCTTTAAAGATTTTATATCAAAAAAATTAAACTTTAGGATCTTTTATTTTCCTTTTTTTCCCTCTCTGAACACATTTCTGATTTGCTATGAATGCTGAAAAAAACCTTTAGAAACAGTGCTCTCTCATTTTGGTAAAATAATGACATGTCACTTTCTGAGACATTCATCTATTTAGCTAGCATTCAGTAGGATATGGAGATTAGAACCTGAATAATTCATGAAAGGTAAAAGAGTCTTGTATGTTCATCCTTTTAAAAATTGTTTATTATAGAAAATATACTTTTTATTAAAAAAAAAAAGGAGAATGATTTTGGGTGGTGGTGTAGGGAATGGTCCTGCCACTATCTTGAAGAGGTAATCAAATTGTATGGGTTCCTAGACAGTTCTTCTTGATATTGTCAATGGTCCAGTTGACTATGTGCTTTCTTCCTAGTGAAAAGGAGGCATTGATTTTCCATTTTCCAAGCACTAACAAGGCAGTGCTTTCCATTTTGTCATTCACTGTCTCCCCCTCCCTCACCCCCTTCTTTCTGAGTGCCTGTGTCTTTCTATCTGTTTCAGTGTCTCTATGTGTTTAAAATGATGAAAAAAATGTATGTTATTATCCAGAGTGATGCTTGTCAAGCACCTCAAAGGCAGTTGATGTAGCAGCTTCACTAGAAGAAAGGGAGGGATTTGGGGGAGGGGGAGGGTTAATCATTTGGCTGTTAAAAGGCTGCAGAAGGGAACACAAAGCTCTGCCCACCTAATAAATGCCTGCAGACAGCCAGTGAGGAGGGAAAAGTTTGGGAAAGAACTCTATTTTTTTGTCTCAGAATGTGGAACTTCTGTAAACACTTTGGAACCTCCTCCCACTCCTATTGTATAATATGCTTATTCATTTAGATTTTCAGGTTGTTTGTGTATTTGCATACGTCATGAGCCACACAAATAGGTACACAAATAAGAGGAGAAATAAAACGTTTTCTAAGTAAAACCTCCAAATCCGCAGTTTCTTTGTGTCCCTGGCCCGATTTTCCTTATCCAGCTGTTAGTCATTTATAAGAAGCTGCTCTTGTAATTGCGAGCGAGTTGAGATGTGATGTATGCAGCACCACATGCACCTTAGCTTTACAGTCATATCTTTCGAGTCATTTAGACTCCCAGGAATCATGCTCATAATAAACAGCTTTTTATTGCCAAAAGCCGCTGTTCTGGCACTAGAACGACAGCCCTTTGATAGATGGGCCGGGTAGTTTTTTGTGTTGTGCTTACTCAGAGTTGCTAGTAGGAAAGACGAAGGCAGCAAAGGGGGGACTTTGGCAAAGGAAATCTTATGGGTATACTGAAACAGCAGATCAGAATTCAGAAACAAGAACGAGAGCTGAAATGTGATTCTCTGGGGCTTGGTGTAACATTCATCTCCACGATAGAACTGTGCGAGGCACTCACAGGAGCCTTGTTCCGATCTCGGAATCCACTAAAAGACCATGAAGCAGCGGAGCCCAGCAAGCCACCAGGAAGTTTTGCCGGAGCTGATTTCTAGGGGATTTTCCAGTGCCTAGGAGAATCCTGCTTGCCTTGATCTGTATGGAGGAGGGCTCGAGTGTCCCATGAGGGGCCCCCTTGGAAAATCCATCTGTGCAGAATCCAGGCTCTGCTTCTCTCTGTGTGCTATTTACCAAAAGGCTTTTATCACCTTTGCTGATTTGCTGGTGTGATTTCCATGTACTGAGTCCTGTGTAGGGATCCAGGATGGATTGCCTGTGCATTGTCACCACAAAGGTAGGATAGGAAACAGGGCTGTTGTGTGCAGCATTTTTGTATTATTATTCTGGTCCTGTAATTAAACAGCTCTAGTAGGTACTGCCCGTTCATGAGAGAAAATGATTAGTATAATTTACTTTGCTGGGCATTTTGTTCCCTAACAGGGTCTGAGGGTCCTGTCTTTATGTGATTTCAACTTCTTAAAGTGATATTGCGTGTTTGTGCAAATGAAAGGAGAATTTGCCTGTGTTTCTAATGGTAGAATTTGCTTTGGCATCTATTTATAGCTCATAAATGAAATATCTATAGTAGTAGTGTAGTTCACACATCACGATAACATAACATATCAGGGTAGTCTTTCTGAGTGTGATAATTAGCTTTTCATTTAAAAAGCATGTCTTATATGTTTGAAGAAGCCAATCAGCTTTACTGTGGCTTGACATATTGTTTCTGATTGGAGAATTCTGATATTTTGCATTTCAGTGATTTTTTTAAAGAAAAAAAGTCTTGAAGCCCTGATTTAAAATAAACAAACACAATATTTAATATTTAACTGATTCTCTCTATTTTGATTAGGAGTAAAAATATTTGCATTATTGGAAATAGAAATAAAAGTAGGAATGGAATAAAATCAGTAGGCAATCCTTTTCTGGACATATTTTACAGAAAATAGCTAAAAATTTAAAAAGCATTTTATTTTATTCTGTCATCAGTTCTATATGGTGTATTTAAATTTCATAAACTCTGGTTATTTTAAGAGAAATTATTATTTTTAGAAGAAACTAATTAAAAGACATTTATTAGTTCCCTTTTTATTTTGCATGTAAGCGTACCATGAGTTAATTTGGGCCATATCTTTTAGCATCTCACATTGATTGGATACCCATTAGACACGACAAAATCAATAGTTTAGTACAGATTTACTAAGTGTACATTTTCCACTGTGATCTCCTTTTACCACTAAGGTCCCCATGGTATTACCTTAAATATTTTACTTTTACAAATTAAATTCCAAAAAGTCTCAGTGGATATCTTCCCATAAGGCCTAGTATCATATGGCAGCTTCGGTTAACGTTAGTGGATTTAAAGCCTAAAATCTAGTGGGTTTAGTTGACCAGTCCTCTAAATTAGATGAATACCTTATTTTACTTTTAAAAATTGCCAAGCATGTCATTTATTTCCAGTTAAGTCAGTAAAAATAAACTGAAATAAATACTTAAAAAGCTAAGTGGGAAATTATATGTTCTTATGTAACCTACGAAAGGAAATATACTCTTAAATGTTTTACTCTTCCTGATGTGTTACAGTTGGTGTTATTTTTCTTGAGAGAATACTGTCAAATCTGACCTACATGTATTTTATCATTATTTATTCCCAAATTATAATAATTTCAGATACTGTGAAACATAATTAGTACTTTTAAAAGAAGTTATCAAAAGTTATTAATTAGAACTCAAAACTGGAAGTATATTACATTGAACAAATTAAATCAATACTGAAATGCAAGTTCCTTCAATTTGGAAAACATGATCTAATAAATTAATATGTCATGTGTCTTATATTTTCTTACCAAAATATTGATTACCACAGGTACAAAGGTAAGAAAATATTATTATTTTGCTTTAAATGCTAAATAAGAGATAAATGTCATTATTCCAGTTATTTTGATTTGTCATATAAGTTCTATGATTCAACAGAATATGCACTCGTGAAATTTCATGAATTTTCTTAATTATATTCATGAATATTTCCAAGGTAGGGTATACAAGATCTTTAAAGAAAAAATATACTTACAAAAAAGTCACATTATGATGTTACTATAGTAAATAATGCATAATTGATTCAAAAGCTGAACATAGGTAAGGAGATTCCTAGAGGACTTCTGACTGCAAATCTTATCTATTTTATCTACCGCTATTGATACTTTACTCTTTTTTTCTAAGTGGTCATGCCCTTGGGATGCCCTTGCTCCACTTTCCTTGGACTTTTGACAGGAAACTTGCCAACCATGTAGAAATTTTAATTCTATCTTAGTCCAATCCTCATGTTTTTCTCCTCCAGCAATAAGCCCACCTTCTAGCAACTCTGGCTGAGATACTTTCTTCAATTCTTGCTTTATGGAAGCTTTATGTGAGACCATAACTGCTAACTATCCTTATGTGTCCTAGACTCTACTTCATCTACAGTACATCTCAGTACCACAGTTGACCTCTGTCAAAGTTTTCAGTGATAGGGACACAAATATGTCCATTGGTAATAGCATCTTAATTCCTTCTTCCCTTCCTGCCCCAGCATGAAAGGCACTTACTGTCCCTTTGGGGATCCTCCTAGAACTCTATGCCCACTCAGTTTTCCTGCTTCTCCTGCTATTACACATACTGTAGAAGTATATTCCTGTTTATGTCTTTGTTCCACTTTCTTCAGAATGAATATTAGAAGACTGAGAGAAGACATGCTTATAAATCGAGAAAATATTGCTGCATAATAGCAATGAAAAGGATCTATTAGACGTGCTGGAGAAGCATTTTTATTTTTTCTGCATATAAAAGGACAGAAATGACTGTAGCAGACTTTGTGATAATCTAAGCCCTGTGATAAAATAACCCCACCCTAGATCTCACTCCATATAACTCAGATTGCTTAAAGTCTTAAGGGCTCCAGTCTGGTTATACTGATTTGCAGTATTCAGATTTGGAATAAGATAATTTAAGCCAGGGAATCATCAAAGCAGCCATAAATACAGAGTTTCTGCCACATGGATCCCAAGGTCTTGTCAAATGTTCAGACAACTCATTTTCATATGAAGATCGAGTCATCCCTTTTTTTCAAATGTTTCTGTCCAGTTACCATTTCAACTCTTTTGTTACAGATATCACTAGAGAAAAAAACATGTTTTAGTGTGAAGAGAAGGACTCTGGAGCAAGACTTGAATTTAAATTGTTGTTTTGAAATGTATTAGTTTTAGGAACTAGATAAGTTGTTTAACATCCCTGAGCCTCGATTTCCTATTTGTAAAAAGAATATGATATTACCTATGTTTAGATGATGTCATGGAAAAGAGTGTAAAGTGCCTAGCACAATTTCTGGCATACGGAAAGATTTGTATCTAGGATAACTTATTGAGCAACTCACAATTTATATCTCTAATGAATCTCTCTGTTTGAGTATGATCATTAAATAAATGAGGTCATCTCAATAGCACTGATTAAACACAATTTAGTCACTAATGCAACATGTTTTATATAGTGAAATTCCCTAAATATTTTTGAATAATTGAAAGATAATAATCCCCCAAAATTTGACAACTAAAATGTAAGGAAAATAATGTTAGATTATGTTAAGGAAGAGCCATGCTGTTAGATGATTGGCCAGTAGGGAAATAGTTATGGATGACAGACAGAATATTCTGGAATGTCATGAAATGCAAGCAGTCAGTAGAATTTTTCTTTTACTGTGTAGGAATTATAAAGTTTCATATGTAATAGCATATAGGGTTTTATATAAGGACAGAAAAAATGTGGAAGTCTAAAAAGTCAAAATATTAATAAATCTGTACTTTCTGACTTTGGACACCCAGAGGCATGTCAGCATCAAATGAGTCAAATCTGTCAAATGAGTGTATTTGATTGCATCTCTGGGGTCTTTTCTTTTCTATCTCTAATATAATATTATTCTAGAGTACATTATTTCTGCAAATAAAATTATTCAGGTTAACTAAATATCTTAAAAAGTAGTAGTGAGAATCATACATTAATATCATTTCAGTTGTTCATTAACTTATATAGAATATATAAACATTAAATAAGTTTTAGAAAGTAATCTACAAATAAAACTACAATATGTTAAATTACCACTGTAAATTTGTTAACACAGGCATGATGGCACTATTAATTTTTCTTATGTTTAACAGGTTAATATGCATAATAAAATTTAAATAGCAGACTGAAAAGTGGACCAGGCAGCATAAAAGAAACTTTTATTGATGTTGTTAATACTACATCTGTTCTGTAAATACATTTTCACTCTTTGTCTATGTCAATGCACTATCTTTTACAACAGTAAAGTCACTCAGAATTTCTAAAAGGAAATAAGAGTTTTTGCTAGACATTTAAAAATATTTTTATCAAACTTAGTATGATATTGTTTATTATGACCTTAATAGAAAAAAGTGGCATGTTGTCATTTTGGAAATGGACTCATAATAGAAATATTTATAAATATAGTATACAGGGAAGCTAAAATAATTTTTATTTTTTACCTGAGCTTTATGCAGAGAGCATGAACAAATCACCAAGGCAACAAATGGTTTTCTCAGTGGTCCCATGTTCATAGACAAAGCTATTTATTCATGCAGGTGTATAGTTCCTCTCATAGAAGCAGCATACCCATTCATTCATTTTATTCATCTAACAAGTACTCATTGAATGCCTACTATGTGCTTGACCTACTAAAGGTCATGGGATACAATGAGCAATCTGTTCTCATGGAATCTTTTGTCTAATGAGGAAAACAGCCAATTATAGAAATAATAGTGATGTGTGATAAGGAAGTGAATATAGGCTGCTATGGAAATGAGGACAGGGATATCTAAAGAATGTGATGGGTTTGGTTGCAAGGTAGGCGGGGATAAATATCAGATGAGGCTTTTCTAAGGAAATGACAAGCTGATTGGCAGAATGGAGGGCACAATGAAGTGGGAAAAATATTTTAGGCAAAGTTCAGTGTGTGTGTGTGTGTGTGTGTGTGTGTGTGTGTGTGAGAGAGAGAGAGAGAGAGAGAGAGAGAGAGAGAGAGAGAATTGCACATTTGAAGAAAGAAAGGTCAGTGTGGCTGGGATATAAGGTGTCCAAGATAAGTAATAAGATACAAAGGATGCAGAGGTTAGGTGGGGCCCAGTCATAAATATCAAGACGTTGAGATATCTATGATCTTAAAGAAAATATTATTTTTCATCCATCATTAACACTAGTTCCAAGTCCTAGTTTACCCAGACTTCTCTCCCATTTCATTCCTCTGATTTGAGCTCTCTCCTATTTTCTGGCACTTTTCCCATCCTTATACCTGTTCAGTAAAAATAATGATTTCCCTTTTCACTAGCTAGATGACCTCTGAATTGTAGTTTTATCATCCATAAAAGGGGACCTATCTCACAGGGTTGTTTTCAGGATTCAGTGAGATGAGAAATATAAAATGCTTAGCATATTACCTCGTAGGGGGTAGATGCATTATTCTCTGTTAGGGTCCACAGTTTCCCGATCTTCCTATCTGTCTTTGATGTGCTTATCTTCATATCTATCCTGCCAGTGACACTGGTTCTGATGCCTGTTATCCCAACCAAGTATCTTAAAGGTGGCATGTCTACTGAACAGAGATTGGAGGAAGGGGCTTGAGAGACCAGAGAAAATCTATTGAGTGACAGATAGAGGCAGAAATACAGCTAATATTAATAATAGGGAAAACTTAACACAATATAGGCTTTTTCTAGAGAAAAGCAGGGAAAAGAGTCAATGTGAAGAGATTCCATAACTGTTTCAGTAACCTGGGATTGACCATTTTAATAGCATCAAAAACCTTGAAATACTAAAGCCATTAATATAATAGCTTAACTTTTCTTTATTAAGTATTCCATCCAGCTGCCAGAATAATCAACATAATACATAAGCCCAACAGCTTCACTTTAATGTGGAAGCCCTGCAATAACACCCCATCAGAGATGAGTAGCTGTCCAAATTCTTAACAAAGTATACAGTTCTCTCTTGACTTAGAACCTTAATTCATCTCTTGTCTTAAATCACTATGCCTTATATTTTACACTCCAAGAATCTGAAAAATGAGTGGACCAGACCATGTTTTAAATCTGTGTTACCTTCACTGACTTTCATTAAACTAAAGGAACATTGGCCTTGATGGTTCCCCTCTATTGGTTTTTTATTTTTTTTTTTATTTCATAATATTACAGGGGTACAAACATTTTTCTTATATGAATTACTTTTGTACAGTTTGAGTCAAAGTTAGAAGTGTGTCCATTACCCAGATACTGTACACTGTACACATTAGGTGTGAATTAAACCATTCCCTCCTCCCCTTCCCACTTGCTTGATTTCCATTAATTTTTTTTTTTTTTTTTTTGAGACAGGGTCTTGCTCTGTTGCCCAGGCTAGACTGAGTGCCGTGGAGTCAGCCTAGCTCACAGCAACCTCAAACTCCTGGGTTCAAGTGATCCTACTGCCTCAGCCTCCCGAGTAGCTGGGACTACAGGCATGTACCACCATGCCCGGCTAATTTTTTCTATATATATTTTTAGTTGGCCAGATAATTTCTTTCTATTTTTTTAGTAGAGATGGGGTCTCGCTCTTGCTCAGGCTGGTCTCAAACTCCTGACCTTGAGCGATCCACCTGCCTCAGCCTCCCAGAGTGCTAGGATTACAGGCGTGAGCCACCACGCCCTGCCTAAATTTTAACTTGATATGTCCACATTAGTGTTGATCATTTTGTCCCAATTTAATAGTGAGTACATGTGGTGTTTGTTTTTCTATGCTTGTGATATTTCACTTAGGAGGATAGTCTCCAGTTCCATCCAGGTTATTACAAAAGGTATTAGTTCACCATTTTTATATGGCTGAATAGCACTCCATGATATACATATATCACATCTTATTAATTCACTCATGTATTTATGGAACTTGGATTGTTTCCACATCTTTATAATTGTGAATTGTGCCACTATTAACATTCAAGTGCAAGTGTCTTTTTTATAAAGTGTCTTTTTTTTCCTTTGGGTAAATACCCAGTGGTGGGATTGCTGGATCAAATGGTAGGTGTACTTTTAGTTCTTTGAGTTATCTCCATACCACTTTCCATAGGGGCTGTACTAGTTTGCAGTCCCACTAACAGTGTATAAGTGTTTCTCTTTCTCCACATCCATGCCAGCATCTGTTGTTTGGGGACTCTGATAAAAGCCATTCTCACTGGAGGTAGTTGATATCTCATTATGATTTTGATTTTGATTTCCCTGATGATTAGAGACATTGAGCATTTTTTTTCATATGTTTATTGACCATTAGTCTATCTTCTTTTGTTTTTTTTAATTTGTTTTTAAATTTCAGTATATTACGGGGGTACAAATGTTTAAGTTACATATATTGAATTTGCCCTACCCAAGTCAGAGCTTCAAGCATGTCCATCTCCCAGACAGTGCACACCACATCCATTAGGTGTGAATATACCCATCCCCTTCTCCCCATTCCCATCTGCCTGACACCAGATGAATGTTACTACTAAATGTGCACATAAGTGTTGATCAGTTAATACAAATTTGATGGTGAGTGCATGTGGTACTTGTTTTTCCATTCTTGAGATACTTCATTTAGTAGCATGGGCTCCAGATCTATCCAGGATAATACAAGAGGTGCTAGATTACCATTGTTTTTTGTGGCTGAGTAGAACTCGATGGTATACATATACCACACTTTATTAATCCACTCATGTATTGATAGGCACTTGGGTTGTTTCCACATCTTTGCAATTGTGAATTGTGCTGCTATGCTATATACATTCTTGTGCAGATGTCTTTTTTATAAAATGTCTTTTTATCCTTTGGGTATATGCCCAGTAATGGGATTGCTGGATCAAATAGTAGTTCTACTTGTAGTTCTTTGAAGTATCTCCATATTGCTTTCCACAGAGGTTGCACTAGTTTGCAGTCCCGCTAGCAAGTGTGTGAGTGTTCCTATCTTTCTGCATCTACACCAACATTTATTGTTTTGGGACTTTTTGATAAAGGCCATTCTCACTGGAGTTAAGTGATATCTCATTGTGGTTTTGATTTGCATTTCTCTGATGATTAGAGATGTTGAACATTTTTTCATATGTTTGTTGGCCCTTAGTCTGTCATCTTTTGAAAAGTTTCTGTTCATGTCCTTTGCCCACTTTTTAAGGGGGTTATTTGATGTTTTTCTTGCTGATTTTCCTGAGTTCTATGTAGATTCTAGTTATCAGTTCTTTATCAGATATGTAGCATGAGAATATTTTCTCCAATTCTGTAGATTGTCTGTTTGCTCTTATGATAGTTTCTTTGGCTGTGCAGAAGCTTTTCAATTTGATCAGGCCCCATTTATTTATTTTTGTTGTTGCTGTGATTGCCTTTGGGGTCTTCTTCATAAATTCTTTACCTAGACCAATGTCTGTAAAGAGTTTTTCCAACTTTTCTTCTAGAATTCTTATAGTTTCATGCCTTAGATTTAAGTCTGTTATCCACTGTGAGTTGATTTTTGTGAGAGGTGAGAGGTGCAGATCCTGTTTCAGTCTTCTGCATGTTGCTATCGAATTTTCTCAGAACCATTTATTGAATAAGAATTCTTTTCCCCAGTGTATGTTTTTGTCTTCTTTGTCAAAGATTAGATCGCTATATGAGGATGGTTTTATATCTAGGTTCTCAGTTCTGTTTCATTGGTCTATGTCTCTGTTCTTGTGCTAGTACCATGCTGTTTTAGTTACTATAGCTTTGTAGTATAGCTTGAAGTCTGGTAAATTCATGCCTCCCAATTGGTTCTTTTTGCTTAAGATTGCTTTTGCTATACAGGATCACCTAAAAATGATAAAATCCATATATGACAAACCCACAACCAACATGATACTGAACAGGTACAAATTGAAAGCCTTCCCACTTAGAACTGGGACTAGACAAGGTTGCCCTCTATCATCACTTCTGTTCAACATAGTGCTGGAAGTCCTAGCCAGAGCAATCAGACAAGAGAAGGAAGTCAAGGGCATCCTAATGGGGCCAGAAGAGGTCAAAGTATCACTTTTTGCTTACAATATGGTCTTATACTAGAAAACCTGAAAGATTCTGCTGTGAGACTACTAGAATTGATAAACAAATTCAGCAAAGTGTCAGGTTATAAAATCAATGTATACAAATCAGTAGCATTTCTATATACCAACAACAATCAAACTGAGAACCAAATCAAAGACTCAATACCCTTCATAATAGCAATAAAGAAAATAAAATGCCTAGGAATATTTTTATAAAGGAGGAGGAAGACCTCTACATGGAGATCTATGAAACACTGAGGAAGGAAATAGTGGACATAAACAGGTGGAAAACCATACCATGCTCATTTAGTCTGCAGAATCAACATTGTTAAAATGTGTATACTACTCAATGTGATCTACAGATTCAGTGCAATTGCTATTAAAATACTGACATCATTTTTCACAGATCTAGAAAAAATAATTCAAGCTTCATATGGAACCAGAGTTTATCTTCTTTTGAAAAGCTTCTGTTCATGACTTTTGCCCACTTTTTAATGGGGTTATTTGGTGTGTTTTTGGTGATTTGCTTGAGTTCTTTGTAGATTCTTGTTGTTAGCATGCAAATGTATAGCAGGCAAATATCACATATATAGCATGCAAATATTTTCTTCTATTCTGTAGGTGTCTATTCACTCTGTTGTTTCCTTGCCTGTGCAGAAGCCTTTTAATTTAATCAGGTCCCATTTACTTATTTTTACTGTTACTGTGATTGCCTTTGGGGTGTTCTTCATAAATCACCTAGGGCAATATCTAGAAGAGTTTTTTAACATGTTCTTCTACAATTCTTATAGTTTCATGCCTTAGGTATAAGTCTGTTATCCATCATGAATTAATACTTGTGAGTGGTGAGTGGTGCGGATCCTGTTTCAGTCTTCTACATGTGGCTATCCAATTTTCCCAGCACCATTTATTTAATAGGGATTCTTTCCCCCACTGTGTTTTTGTCTACTTTGTCAAAGATCAGATGGCAATATGAGGATGGTTTTATATCTAGGTTCTCTGTTCTGATCCCTTGGTCTATGTCTCTGTTTTTGTGCCAGTACCATGCTGTTTTGGGTACTATCACCCTGTAGTATAGCTTGAAATCTGGTAAAGTGATGCCTCCTGATTTGTTCTTTTTGCTTAAGGTTTCTTTGGCTATTCAGAAATTTTTCTGGTTTCATGAGAAGTGTAGAGTTATTTTTTTTAGTTATGCAAAAAAAGAGTCATTGATATTTCATGGGGATTACACTGAATTTGTAAATAACTTTGGCTAAAAGAGACATTTTAACAATGTTGATTTTGCCAATCCATGAGCATGATGTGTTTTTCCATTTATTTACACCCTTTGTGATTTCTTTCCTAGTGTTTCATAGTTCTCTGTGTAGAGGTCTTCTGCCTCCTTGGTTAATTATATCCCTAGGTATTTTATTTTCTGTTTCTATTGTGAAAGGTATTGAGTGTTTGATTTGATTCTCAGCTTGACTGTTGTTGGTATGTAGGAACACTACTGATTTGTGTACATTGATTTTGTAACCTGAGACTTTGCTGAATTTATTTATCAATTCCAAGAGTCTCTTGGCAGAATATCTGGGGTTTTTTAGGTCCGCACCTCTCACCACTCACAAGTATTAATTCATGATGGACAAGAGACTTAAACCTAAGGCATGGAACTAAAAGAATTGTAGAAGAATATGTTGAAAAAACTCTTCTAGATATTGCCCTAGGTGATTTATGAAGAACACCCCCAAGGCAATCACAGCAACAGTAAAAGTAAGTAAATGGGACCTGATTAAATTAAAAAGCTTCTGCACAGGCAAGGAAACAACAATAAGATCATATTGTCAGCGAAGAGCCATAATTTGGCTTCTTCTTTCCCCATTTGGATACACTTGATTTTCTTCTTTTGCCTGATTGCTCTGGATAGGACTTCCAGCACTATGTTGAACAAAATTGGTGACAGTGGGCAACCTTGTCTGGTTCCAGTTCTAAGTAGGAATGCTTTCAATTTTTCCCTGTTCAGTATCATGTTGGCTGTGGGTTTGTCATATATGGCTTTTATAATATGGAGGTATGTTCCATCTATGCCTATTTTGTTGTTTGAGAGTGTCAACCATATCCTATTTTGAAGACTTCTTCTACTTACTACTCTTCTGTCTAGATGACTCTTCACCTTACATGCCACTACCTTTCCTGAAAAAAATTATGTAGTCTTGTATGCTGTCATATTATCCCATATTTCCATGTATAGCAACTCACAATTACACACTGATTTGGGTGATTATTTGCTTTGTGTCTTTCTCCTGCCTAGACAGAAGCTCAATGAGGAAAGGAACTATGTCTGTTTTTCTCATTTTTGTATAGATACTAGCTGGGACATTGAAGGAACTTGAGGAATTTAATTAAAACTCATTTACTCTTTAGACCAACCCAGTGATCTTTTGTATTGTAAAGGTGAGGCACATTTACACACCTAAGAATTTTCATAGTGGGATCCAAGCTCAGGTTTTTTGGACTCTCTAATATTTGTGTTCCTTTCCACTATCAGAGTTATTATTTAGTTAAAGTATACTCTTGATATTATATTTTTTTATTTTGTTCTTTCCTTCCCAACCTAAATATCTAAATAAATAAAAATAATGCACGTATATAATGCTTAATTTAAAATTATTGACAATTAGTTATCGATTTGTATTTTTTTGGACACATATCCATAGCCTATAAAAGAAAATTTTAGAAATAAAATAAAATTTTATTATGTAAATTATACCAATCATTTGTTAATACATCTCTAGTAAATGGTTTTTCTGCCAAACCTATTTATCAAGATGTTATTTCACATTAGTCCTTCTTGATTCTGTGTTTAAAAGCCACGCATGCGATGAAGAGCTATGAGTTTGAAAAGATTGTCCTTTATAAGATCCTCACATAAATCTTATTTTATGAGACAAATGTGGGTTTGCAGAGAGACCAAACGTGAATAAAATTTTGCAAATCAAGTAATATTTAAAAATTTATTGTTCTCCAAATTTAAATAAATCACATAACTGTCTTTATAAAGTACAAAAGAATTCATCATTTCTCTTTATTATTTACACATACGATTTTCTTAAAGCAGATTAGGCGTGATTACAGCTGCCTGAGAGAGCTATCTCATTGCATGTATGGATGTCTTGCTAAGAGCAATTTGGGAATGCACATTGGATTAAGACTCAGAAAATATAGACTTGAGTTTTCCATTTATTATATTAGTAATTTTAGTCAACTCAGTTTATCCTCCCTGTACCTTATTTTCTCAAGTCTGGAATGGGAATAATAATACTGGTTTATCAGTACTTCCTGCATAGGATTTCTGCGAAGAATTAAATTAGTTTATATATTTGAAAAATATAAAATACTATGTATAGTATGAAAAGGATGGGTCTAATTACTGACAAGAGAAGATCCTAGTATAAATTGGGATATTTTATTACTATTAGCATTACTGTATGGTGGAGAAAATGAGAGATGTGTTCATGTATGTTTTAGAACTAATTTTATGTGACACAGGAAAATTGACTTGACATGTTGGAGGTCCCTCAGAGAATTGAGAGTGGGGCTGTTGGACAGCAATTCACAACAACCACTGAATTGGCTTAGAGTAGTAGAGTAGCATGGTGTTTGAAAGTAGTCTTTGGAGCCAGATAGATTTTTACTGGAGTCATAGCTCTACCTGCTATTAGTTCTATTGTCTGGACCAAATTACTTAATTTGCCCAAATCTCAGTTTCCTTATCTACAAAATAAAATAACAGTAAGCGCTTAAAGGGTTATTGTGAAGATTAAATGCAATATTCATTACCCCAACAAATATTTACTGAGTATATACTACGTGTTAGACATTATTTTGAGCAATGGGGAATATAACAGTAAATATAGTCAGAGAAGGTCTCTGCATTCATAGAACTTACACTATAGAATAAAGAGATAACCTGTTAATAGGAATGCAAAAAATAAACATAATTTTAGACAATATAAAAATGCTTAATGCAGTTTGAATAGATCAATATATTGTCTTTTTTAATTTCAGAATATTAGGAGGGAAGAAACGTTTTGGTTACATGATTTACTTTCTTGCAGTTTGAGTCAAAGTTATAAGTATGCCCATCAGCAAGATAGTGTGCATTGTACCTGTTAGATGTGTATTTATGTGCCTCCGTCTCCCCTCCCACCTGCATGATTTCCATTGAGTTTTACTACCATATGTACACATGGGTATTGATAGATTAGTTCCAGTTTAATAGTGAGTACATGTGGTATTTGTTTTTCCATTCTTGCAATACTTCCCTTACAAGAATAGTCTCCAGTTCCATCCAGCTTGTTGCAAAAGGTATTAGTTCACCATGTTTTTATGGTTGAGTAGTACTCTGTAGTATACATATACCACATTTTATTAACCCACTTATATATTGATGGGCACTTGGATTGATTCCACATCTTTGCGATTGTGACTTGTGCTGCAATAAACATTCAAGTACATATGTCTTTTTGGTAGAATGACTTTTTTTTCCTTTGGGTAAATACCCAATAGTGGGATTTCTAGATCAAATGGTAGGTTTACTTTTAGTTTTTTGAGGTATTTCCATACTATTTTCCATAGAGGTTGTGCTAGCTTGCAGTCCCACCAACAGTGCATAAGGTTCCTTTTTCTCTGCATGCACACCAGCGTCTGTTGTTCTGGAACTTTTTGATAAAAGCCATTGTCACTGGAGTTAGGTGATATATTTGGAAACCACTGAAGTTTCAACTTCTCATTTTATATGTAAGAAAAACATTTCTTTCTTATGTACAAAGTGTTCAGTGTTATTTACTATATTTAAAGCATATAAAATCTGTCTAGACTTTAACATTGATTGTATAGAAGCAGTTCAATTTGGTATATTTAATAAGATTTGTCATACTTTTGAATGCAATATCTACTGAAGTCTCCCTAAGTAAATCTTACAGATAATGATGAAACGAAACTTCAGAAATTAGCTTGGTGAACAAAACAAACTATTACTACTATTACAAACTTTTGGAGGAATAAAGAAGCAGCAAATAAGTTTGTATTTGTTTGAAAGTGTATGACAATATTTAACTTAGAAAGATGTTACATTCATGATTGAGTTAGATACATAAAACATTCATAATTGTAAACAGGGGTCAAAACCAATAATGGAAAATCCTGCCATATCTATTAATCTAGAAGTGTAAAGTTCATATGAGTTTCATTTACATATGACTAAACCAATAATAAGTGGGTGAAATACAAAAAACCATGGATTGGTGTGATTACCTGTAGTTAAGGAAAATGCTAAAGGTGATATACTCTTTTTTTCCCTATTTTTGAAATAAAGTATTGTTGGAATTGTAATTAGAAAAAGTAAAGAAATGCTATAATTATAAAAATCCAGAAATGGAGTAGAATGTTGGATGAATAAAGGAGACAGGGGGCTACTTTAGACACGGTGAACAGAGAAACCCTCTTTGAAAAAGTTTTGGAAGCTTAAGAGGACAAGCTTTGTGAAGATTTTGGCAAAGAACATCCTAGATAAAGGGAACATTTAGTGCAAATATTAATATTTAATATAAACATAAATAGGGCTTGGTATAGCAACTGTACATGCATATAGCAAATAAATATTAGGTGTGGATGTTTCTGTTCCTCTTCTTTCTCTTTCATTTTTTCTTTTCTGGGAAGCTGATATTTAAGGATAAATTTCACAGTGAGATCATTAATTCAATTAGTCAGTTACCACTCTAGTGGCAAATTTCTATTTCTGTAGTCATGTTGATGGGGATTTCTTCTGGCTTCAGTGGCCAGATATTTCCAAGGTTTATAGATCGTCACTGGTGAGAGAAAGATGGCAAATTACCAGATATGAAAGCCTATGAAAATAACCCATCCCCCTCATACATCTATTCTAATACTCCTACCCACACATATCCATTTCTTTGTTTTTAAGTAATTGAGTTCTTGAACTAACCTTTTAAGGACAACAGGTTTTGTGAGAAATTGATTTTACAATAAATTAATAAATTATTAGAATTTGAAGTTCTATTTACCCATTAAGTAAACCTGTCAGAAATTCCATGAAAATGTCTACTCTCTGGAATCCTCCAAGCATAAATCATTCTCCTGCTGTATTCTCCGCTCAGTGGCTAGTATGCCACCACCCTAGTTGTCATGGTTAGAAAAGTGACAGTTTTTCTAGATTCTTATTTTTTTTGTAAAGCCTGAACAGCCCAGTTCCTGTTCATTCTATTTTCCGTAATCTGTCTTTCATTTGCCATTCCATCTTTTTCAGATTCTTACTGATTCTTATATGGATTTCTTTAATAAAATCCTTATTAGTCTTCCTGCCTTCCCTATCCTTCCACCCCTATACATTTTCCACACTAACTGGGACCTTCCTTAAAAAAGTATACACACACGTGTATGTGTATGTGTGTGTGTATGTATATACATATATATGTATATTATATGTACATATATATAAAAAATATATAATACTCCCACACATATATACACATACACGTGTGTGTATACTTTTGTGTGTGTATATATATGTGTGTGTGTCTGTGTGTGTATATGTATATGTAGTTTGTATGTATGTCAAAGCTCTCATTAAAATCCTTCATGGGTTCCCTGTCCCCTGCTGCTCCATTATTCAAAGTGTGGTCTGTTCACCAGCTACAATGGCATCGCCAAATAATAAGATCCCTAATTGGTTCGTATCCCTACTTTATTTTGCACATTAAGGTTTGAGAATCTCTACCCTACAGGGTAAAGTTTGCATTGCTTATGCTGGCACTCATGGCTGTATTCTATCCCTTGTCTAACTTTCCTATCTCAGATCCCACTAGTCTTCATGCCTTAGTCAACTAAAGTCAATTATGTTTGGTTTCACCAAAGAATCTGAATTCTGTCCTGTTTCTTTGTACCTGCTTTTCCTTATGCCTGGAATGCCTCTCAAGTCCATAGCCTGACACTTGCCTAACAACATTCTTAACCTTTAAGACTCAGCTCAAATGCAGATTTCTCTGTAAATTCTTTCCTTGATACTGAGCTACTAGACTGAACCAGCCACACTCCATGTTCCCAGTACACTGTCTGTATCTTTGTAATAGCCTTTATCTAGTTACACACTTAGATTTTATATGTGCCTATCTCTTGCTAAAAGGTGAACTTTGTGAGCACAGGGAAAATTCTTAGTCATATTTATGGCAGACTACCTACCATGGCTGGCAGGTATACCATAAGTGTTGATTGATTCTTTTATTTAACAGATATTTGATAGATATTTCATTGTTGAATAAGTAACTGAATGAGTGGTTGAAACGCTTCCTTCTTCTAACTTACACACACACGTGTGTGTGTATATATACACATATATATTTTGTGCATGTATGTGCACTTTACAATAAATAGTTGTAAAAGAAATATTGATACTCTAATGGATAGACTGCTCAGCTGAGAGACAGGCAATTGATAGACTTATCTGTGAACAGTATGTAAATGTTCTTAAATGACACTTTAAATGTCATTTTAGTGTAAGAACAATGAACTAAAAGAGATAAAAGTCCTCATATACACCAAGAAGAATGGCAAGTAGATCACATCTATGATAAACGAACTTGTCGTGATCATAATTTAAACTTCCAAAATGCAGGTATACAAATACTTAGAAATCAGTTGTATATTTTTATTAAACAAAAGGTAAAGCAGTCAGATCAGGTTTTCAGTTTGATAAAAGAATGCCATGCCAACTCATGTCTATTTAACTTCTCAGTAATTTAATATAGCGTGATACTTAACCATGTTTTGGGGGAAAATAATTTGAATTTGTAATATGTATACAATATATTTATCATAAATATACTATAAAGTCATAGTAAGTTTTTACTGTGGAGTATATTTTACTCTGAAAGCATTAAAATGAGTCAGAAAACCATGAAACAGAAAATTTAAAAATGATTTTATTCTCCTAAATTATCAAGTCATGAAAGAATTAGAGAAATAATAGTGTTTATTACCATTTTTTAGAAGTAGTATGTATTATGTTGCACTCAGCTTTCAGGATGCAAAGTTGTCTAGGAAGGGGTTCACAGCAATTCTGCTTTTTTTTGTTTAACACTGGTTTGCATTTCAGAGAATAAAGTATATTAGTACCAACAAATGGCTTTACCCCAAATAACCTATAAAAGAAATTTTAAAAAACCATAATAATGAATATTACTTTGAATTTGTTCAACTATCCACAGATTATGCCATCACTATGCAAAGGGGTCCTGAATGGATATTATGTTATTCCGTGGCTGAGATCTGAGTTAAATTGCTTAGGCACTTTCAGATATTCAGATATTCCTTTAAAACTATTCTGAGACCCCTAGACAGAAATGATTCAGAATAATTAAATATACCACTTTCCTAAGCAGCAATATATTCAGCAATAGAGATTCTCCTGGAAGACCACTTAATCACCTTTCACAAAAAGGATATCCAAAAGTCAGATTTCAAGATATAAATTATACCATTTATTATCCACACCAGCAGAAATTTTGTTTATCTGAAAACACGGTTCATAAAGTGTTAATATTTTTATCTTACCCCTCTCATATTTCATATTTTTACAATGAGATATATGACCTTTTGTGCTGTATTTATAATATTTTAAAATAAAATAAATTATTTATTTTCAAATACCATTGTGAATACAAAATGAGGGAGGGAATTTCAATGTTATTGATGATAAAAATTATGAAAATCATTTGCTAAAGAAACCATAAATAAAAATGTACATTTTTAGCAAAATGAATTTTTCCATCCTGGTCTTTGTTATGAATCTTCTCAGATTTCCGGCTACAGTGTTTTCTTGCAAGTTCTTTAAAATAAAATAGTCCTGAGTTAATACACATGTAATTTACTCAGCAATCTGAAGCTCTGTTTAAATCGAGGACATATCTAATTGCTAGTTCTTCCTGGCTGACTGCTTGATGTTGGCTATGGCACCTGATCTACAAAAGTCTGCACCCTCTTTCATTGACTAATGTTTGTCAAAAAATACATATTCATAGGTGTCAAGAAGACAGGGCACATATTCAGGTAATATCCATTGACTGCCTTCTTTGTGTTAAGTTTTGCCAGAATTTTAAGTATCTAAGAAAATCCTCTAATATGAGAAAGTTCTGTGAGTTTAACTTGATGGCATTCCATTTTTATTTTTCAGAAAACACTGTCCAATGTATATGTATTTTTTTTTTTTTTGCCTGCTGCTCCATGGGTTGGATGTATATGTATTTTTTGAAGTTCAGGAAGATTATAAGAACAAATTGACATGAATTGCATATTTAATAGGTTGTAATTATGTCTTATCAAAAGCTCAACTTTTTAAATCCTTTATTCTTTGGAAATATGGTAATTGTCCCCTTTCCCATGTAGTTAATTATAAATTTCAGGAAGAATTAAGTCTGTTAAATCTCTTCACTTTTTTTCTTTGTCTCTATGGTAGCAGTGAGAATAGAAGTGAATTACTTTCACCTTGTTTCTGAATGGCGTTTTTTTCCTCAAAAAGTTGACTTTATTTTGGGTCCTGGAATTTCAGGTATTTTTCATTAGCTGTTAGCTTGTTAATCCAAGAAAGGTACCTTTACAGATAAATTTTAAAATATGTTGGGAAGAAAAAAGCTTATTTTAGAAGTCATAGTCTTTTATGTTTCTGTAAGACTTTGTAGTTTATTATATAATAGATAAGATCTGCCAATGAAGAATATTCATTTACTGCAGTAGTAGATAATGTCCAAAATTTCTTTCTTGCAAGGAGAAAAGTATAATTGTAGTCCATTCCTCTTTTCTCATCTTATTAATAGGATACAGTGACAGCCTGCAAATATTAATTACATTTAAAGTATTTTACAAAACTATGTTTTTTAAAAATCTATGTTTACAGGCATAAATTACTCAATTGCATTTAACTATGCATAGTGATAATTCAACTTTGGAGATTTGTAGAGCTTCAGAGAATATTGGGACATGCCTCCACAAAATGCTAAAGTGTCATATTATATTTCTTAGAAATATTTACAGACCGATGATTTCAAGTGTGTGAGTTTAGACTGCATAATCAATTTTGGCTCCAAAATTAAAATTGAAACAGCTGTATTTCAGGTATGCTTTCCATCTTCTACATATTGACAGAAAAGTTACAAACAAAACTAAGATCTAAAGTTCTTGACATTTGCTAAGTACTTTCTTATACTTTTGCTCATTTAATTTTCATAGTAATCTTATGAGATAAATATTATTATTTTATACTCAGAGGTGAGACTATAGACTTGAAGAGCTAAGAGGCATAGGAGAAAGATCCCAAATAATAAAATAAATAGTAATATTATATAAATTATATATTTATCTTATTACCATTAGAACATGTATCAGACCCTGGGCTAAGTGTATTCCATGTATTATATAATCCTTACAATAATCCTTTAAGCTGGATATTATTCTCCCCATTTTATGGATGAGAAAACTGCAACTCACAGAGAATAAAAAACTTACACAAATCCACAGATTTAAAAAATGAAGACTCTGGCATTCTAACCTAGATTCAATGGTTTCTTCATGGTATTACTCTCCTCTACTACCTCTCAGGGTTAATGTGATGATAGAATGATCTAAATGTCAAGTGCTTGGCATCTAACAGGTGCTCAATAAATATTATTTCATTATACATCTAGGAACTGTATAATGAGTCCAAGTCCACTGTCCTCTCCCCATTGATACCATGAAATATCAAGTCACGATAGTGGTTTCCATTTATGATCTTTAAATGTGATCAGCCTGAGGATTCAGAGCCTATCCTACTCATCATAGTTAATCTGGGTAGCTCGGTGCTTAGAATATTATATTAATGTAGAGTGTTTAATCTTCTTATGCACTAGTTAGCCATAGACTGTACCTATGTTAACCTGGGCAAATGTCTGCTTGAAGTCAAAAGGGATTTTGAAAAGTGTGAAGATGACTCAGCACCACCATCACTACCCACTGAAAACCCCTTGTTCTCACCATCCTATGGAGAATAGGTCAGCAGCATTTTCTTCATTTACAAAGGAGGCAAATTCATGACTCCCCAGCATGGCTTCAATTTTAGTAAGGATTTCCTCAGAAACAAATTAGGTCAACTTATTTTAAACATCTTTTAAAGCCTGAGAAAATAAAAGGAAGCAAACGGAAGGATAAGCCCAGGAAGGGATGAAGTCATACATTGAGGAATATGAAGAATTATGCCAAAAAATGAATGAGAAAAGTTAACACTAACCATGAGTATGTTTTGTATTTGTAATTGATACATTGAACAAGGAGAACTCAAGGGGTATAATAATAGAATCCACTTTATTTGAGAGTCCCCATTGTTTGCTTAAAATGACTTAGTGTCAGTGGTCTTTACTCTGTCCACAGAATGAAAACTTGGGTAGTTCAATGACTTTCCAGTAATTTACAGGGAATAAAAAGTCCTACAATCACTTAAAATCACAAATACAGTCTCAATTCTGTAATTAAAATTGTGCACTCCCAAATATTGATCAAAATTCTGAACACTTTCCAGATTAAAGATTCTGTCTTTCCTACTATGGGAGCTTCAGATAAGACATCTGCTTTGGAGGAAGGGGATGCTATATACTTCTCTTTTCTTCTCCTTTCTTTTTACTCTAGCTGGTTATTGATCCCTCCAGGTTTGGAGCATAAGAAAGAAATAAGAAAAGGAGAGCAGAAAAGTTCTTATTTAACTAGGATTGCTGTGATTTTTGACCTCTGAGCCAGACGTGTAATGATAATTAATGATAATAATGACAAAAACAAGGAAAATTACTTACACTTACATAGTGCTAATTATGTATGGAAATAGTTTTAAGTGCTTTACTTATTTTAACTTTTTAAATCTTCATAACTTAGGCAAAGTGAGGTTAAGCAACTAACCCAGGTCACCTAACTAAAAAATGATGGATCTGTGATTTTAACCCAGGCAGCCTGGCCCCAGACTTCTTCCCTTGTGGCTACTTTTATGGGTCTTTGGAAGATTCCCCTCTGGGTCCCTCTGACGAAACCTCCTATAGTATGGATTATGCATTTCTTTATCCCCAAGTTTCATAGCAGTCCACCCTACATAGAGATTTGTCTTGGCGGACGTCACAATGACTCCAGAATGAATCTTTTGCCTTGACAAACTGTTAGAGCGCAGACCAACCCAGGTGAAACCACTTCGCCTGATTCACTAACCAATTTGCCATGTTATTGCACTGGATAAAATTCTCATGTGGGAGTCAGATCCCAGTAATAAACTGGCCTCCCAAACCCAAAGATGTTATATCAAACTGTAGGTTCAGTCTCATTACAGCCTCTTTCACTAATTGTAGGTGAAAAGTGAGACCTCTCAACTCCTCTCCAAAGAAATCCTCTTCCTTTTCTAAATTTTCAACCATCCAACCCTGTATACCCTCATTATAGATAAATATTCAGAGTCCTGAAGCTGGTTCTCTGTAATTCCCTTTGAAAATGACACACATGGTCTAGCACTTCCTTTGGAATCTCATTTTATCATGACTTGGTGTCTTAGGACTTCAATGTACATTTTGTCTGTGTATTTCTACCTATACTGTATTGTACTTTTGCACCTGGCAAATTAGATTTTTTCTTTTTCTTTAACATCTTACTCTGAAATTACACATCTTTATGGCAAATAAAAAAACTAATTGTATGAAAATCTTTATTTTGCCAAAATAATTTATATACACATCTATACACATATACAAAATATTATTATATGTGTATATGGATCTTTGTACACACATTATGTCCATATATACATTATATATACATGAAATTGATGATTTGGAGATACCCTGGAAATAGTTGTTTTTTTTCAAATTTTTTGAAAATTTTCTTATCTTTTGATATGCAAAAAAGTATACTGGACTAGAAGTCAGAAAAGATGTTCTAATAATTTTAGTAATAATAAGCTCAAAATTATATTTTATGATAATACTTTATAATTATTCATTGCATTTCTAAAGTACTTTACAACCCACAGTCCATTTGCACACACATTATTACATGTCATTTTAGTTCTGCCATGCAAAATGCACTTAGTTCTGTCCCTTGGGCCTCACATATTGACCTCTTTTTCTTCATCTATCAAACATCTAAAAGTCTCAGAAAGGATGAGAAAGACAGCTGAAGTGCTTAATCAAAGACTAAACTCAGGAAAGCCTTTTGTGTGTTTTAAAGGATTAGCTCTAGATCCCTCCATATTCACTTCCTAGTAGGACTCATTTATCCCACACCCTGCTACCCATTTGGAATTCTATGAAGTAGATATATATGAAGGGAAAGGCTAAAGTCAGATTTTTGTGTATCGTAGAATCATTTTCCTCAATCCCAGGTATCTGAGGCCTAGAACTGAGATATTTCTTGACCGAGGGCAATAATGCTTTGACTGTGCACTATCAGATGGTGCATGAAGTGTCTTTAGCCTGGAATGCCCTCTTCTTATACCTTTACCTCCTAAAAGCTTTATTGGAAAACTGAAATATCTTCCCTGTAAGCCCTTCCTGACTTATTCAGCCACAGTTCAATACTTCCCCATTTGGCCTTAATTTCTTTGCTCAATTTTCTCTGACGATTGCTCATTTCTTACTCCTGCCCCAAGAATGGGTGCAATATATCTTTTTTTCTGCCCTTGTCATAATTAATGTATCCCATATCAGTAGCATTGTTTTATAACTGCATGCTTATTAGTTTGTTTTTTTCCTTAGACTGAGTGCTTCTTTAGACAGATACTAGGTCTTGATATATTCTTATTCCTAATGTCATAGCTGGCACATAGTAATTGGCCAGTAAATGTTTGTTGACCAACTAAATGAATAAATGAATAATCCTAGTATTTAACCCTGTCTTAAACTTAACATGTTGTATTGTATCTCCTAAAAGGCTGGGAGCTTTTGCAGAGTAAGGATTACTTAAATTTTTATATCCCTAAATTTTTATCTTTATATTTACCTAGCAAGATACCTTTCATGTAATATACGTTTGATAAGTGAAAGATGAATAAATGAATGAATATGTGTATAGTCCTATCATGGAACACTTCCCAATCCAGAAAACGAAACTATGATTATGAGAATTATTTTACTGTGAACTATAAAAGCACAGAACCTTTCAGCTCTTACTGTCCGTTCAGAAAAACATGCTATTTTGAATGAAACATTTGGGTCAACATTTTATTTGGATGAATCAGTTCTCACTTTGCTGCACACAACTTTTTCTGAGGATGAGATGGCTAAATGTCTAGGTAAGCACTTTGTAAACTCCAAAGCACTCTAACAGTGTATAAGCCCCTGATACACAAATAATTTCCCACTCTTTCTGGAGATGGAATGGGTTAAGAAGAAAATTTTTAGAGTTTTCTTTGCCAAATGTTTGTCACTGTTCAAATTCGTTATAGTTACATATTTATATAATTAATCTGAGGTGTAATTGGTCAGCATATTTGGCTAATTTTCTTAGAATATTATGGAATGAAATATGTCAAGTTGTTAAATTCAGAAAAACACAACCAAGGAAGATGAGAGACTTGGAGATATCAACCTGTCTATTTTTAAGAGACCAAAACCACTGAGAGTTTTGTCTCTTAAAAGGACATGTTTTTTAGGGTTAGCATTGCAGATCTCTGAATCCTGGTTGAGTAACGTATTAATAAGACACAGTTATAAACCTCCTGGGTAGAAAAATGGAAGAGAAGGGGAAGAGAAAGCTCTATCGTTAGGGAAATTTGTTGCCAACTTCCGTCTTAAATTATTGCTTGGAGAGCTGGGCTTGCCCTTGAGTGAATTGTAATGTTGCCCCTTGATTTTTGGCTTATGAATTTAACCTTGAGGTAGTCTTGAATGTGTCCTTTCCCCTAGCATTCATACCAGTTCTAGCTGGCCTTCCAAGGGGTTGGAATCTACTAAGTAGGAGGTACCCCCAAACTCTATCATGCCACAGTATGCACATTAAATATTTTTTTAAAAAGTTGCTGAAGAATTAAAATGAAGGCTTCTAGGAAAAAAGAGAATTTTAAACCCCTTTACTTCTTCACCTAATGTGGCAGTTCCTGTGACTCATATTAGATCTTGTCTTCTTTAGAGGTAAAGTGGTAGATAAAACATGAGGTTGGGGCGTTCCATAACCACATTTAAGCAGAAGGCTCTTTTGAGACTATCTGATCTAGTGGTTCTCAATCTTTGCTATCACTGGAACTCACAGGGAAATAACCAGTTTCTGTTGGTATTACTAAGGTGCTCACAGATGATTCATCAGTAAATCAGAATGATAGAGGCTCTCAACTTCAGGGTACACACTTTGGTAGAGGGAGCATATTAAATTCTTGTAGGGAAAATGAAGTTTAGAAAAGATTTTCAGCTAAATTTGACACTCCTCCCAACATTGAATCATGGGTCTAAGACAACCCTCTCATTTTACAGATAAGAAAAATACGTTTTAAAGGGTTAAAGTGAGTTTCCCAAAGTTCCACAGATAGATGGGAAAACTTTACTGATCCAAAGTTCTGATTTCTATTCCAATCCTTTTTTTTTTTTTTTATCCTGGCCACACACCGTGGAGTAAAAAATAATTTATGTTTACATGGTTTCTGTCTTCAGTAGGCCATTTTATTTGTCTGGCCCTGTGTAATAATATTGTTAATTTGCTTAGTTAAAACACTAATGGGAAGACCTTAGTGTCAAAAATCAGGTCATAATGGGATAAGAAATAGACTCACACAGATTTCCACCTTTCTTTAGCCCATGCTATATATCTATAGAAGTTTAAACACACCATATTTATTCACCCATAATTTTATGTGAATACAGTTAGCCCTTTGTATCCATGGGTTCCATATCCATGGATTCACTCAACAGTGGATCAAAAATATTAGGAAAAAAATTGATAGTTGTATTTGTACCGAATACATACAGACTTTTTTCTTGTCTTTTTCACTTAAACAATATAGTTTAACAACTGTTTACATAGCATTTACATTATATTAGATATTAAAGGTAGTCTAGAGATTAATGTATACAGGAGGATGTGTATGGGTTATATGCAAATGCTACACCATTTTATATAAGTAATTTGAGCATTAGTAGATTTTGGTATCTGTGGAAGGTCCTGGAATCAATCCCCCACAGATACTGAGGTAGACTGTACATCTATTCCTTTACCCAGGAATAGCTCACTCATTAATTGAATTTGCTTCTTTGCCATGTGCTCTATTAAGATATATACTATCTAGATATAAAATAAGCTTATTGTTACTGTTAATAATAACAAAAATTATGAGTTATTCCAAGGGAGACATTCCTCACCATTAAAATTTGGCATTAATTATCATAATTGAAAATAATTGTTACCATTTTAATTATGCTTTCAAATTTCAAAAAGCTTAACCCCACATGTAGATAAATTATATTTGTTTATTTAGCTTAAACTTTAAAAAACAGGATAAAATTGCCCTGTTACTTTGTGTGTTCTCATATTTGTAGCATCCTTACAAATTGTAATAATGATCTGGGGTGAATCTATATCTTTTGTCTGTGAATAAGGCAAGATACTAACACTGTTTTACAGATTTGACTACCAAGAGCATCTGATAGCAGCAAGCATATGTCCACGTTGAGCTTGAAATTGTGGTCCCCTTACACCAGTCTAGTGTACGTATGTACCCTGCTGGTGCTGCATGTCATATTTTCATTCAGTAAGAAAGCTGATCATGGAGATTGGTGATCTAAGTTTATTTCTATGGTGTCTTTATCCCTAATCACTCCTACAGCACTTCAGGGCTTAATGATGCCTTAAAAATAGATCACCTAAATAGAGGTTGTTGTGAGAAGCTTATAAATTTCACACATACATACACACACAAGTTCTTAGCATGATAGCGGTACTGAATTCAGTATTTTATTCAGTTCAATCAGAAATGTTAGGATCACTGATAATATGAAGTCAGATTGGATTATGACAGACATGCCTTAAGTCCCTTTAAACAGGCAGAAAATCAGAATTACCTGAGGCAGCTTCTTATAAAAGGAAGACTATTCATAGGTACCAGAGTCAGCCAGATTCTTGCTGCAATTATAGCTATGTGGTTTCTAGTAGGGTCACTTTTAGATAAGTTGCTTAACCTTGTTAAGCCTCAGTGTTCTCTCCTATAAAGTGGACATAATGCTTCCACCCATGCATATTGTGGGGACTAATGATAATATAATGCATCCAGAACAAAATGTGGTATATTTAGTAGCTCAATAAATCACAGTTGTGATTTTTATGATTATTAACATTATTAGTATGCCTATATTATCATTGAGTGTACAATAAAGGAAATTAAAGATAAAACATGTTTTATTATTATAGAATCCTCTCCCCACATCTTTAAGACTAATCAGTTCTCATTATTACAGAGATGGTGTAGTATTTTTGGTTAAAGGGAATCATTTTATTCTTTCTCAAAGCCAATTATTTAATAGAAGTAAATTTATAGGAATTACAACAAAAGAATATGTTAACTGAAGATAAATTTCTTGTGTAGAAAGAAGTACCAGGAAAATGGCTTAGAATGTTGAAACTCTGGCTCCTCGAGCAGATTATTTCATTTCTCAGCATCTCAGTTTTTGATGTGACAAGAAGGTGTCTAAGATCTATCCCTTCCAACTGTACGATCTGGAGTTCTATGAAATACCCTAGAGAGAATCGCCACCACTAGCTTACAGTCTGGAAGGGTAGACAAAGTCTTTCTATACATTGACTCAAGGGATCTCATAGGGGTACAGTGTGTATCAGTGTTGTCTGGGAGCCTGGAAGAGAACAGAATAGTTCAGCCTCTCTGGGTTAGGAGAGTTCTCAAGTGGTTTCTATTCAGGCTTAGAAGTCCAGATGCTGAGAAAGCCTAGTACCAAAAACCTAATCTTTTCCAAAAACCTGAAAAAAAAATCTAGTCGTTAGAGTAATAAAAAAAAAAGCAAAGTGTATTTTCCTAAGAGTAGAAATTATGTACCTAGTTTTCTTGTAGCACTGCACCAAAAAATCATTCTCAAAGGCTTCTGCTATACTTGTAAATATGGTGATAAACATATTGATAATAAATATGTCAGCTAGTGTATATTGCTGCACATAATATATAGAATATAACACCATTTTTACTTATTTGCAGCAAAACCAAAGCAAATGCCCAGCTCAGAATTGTTCAGTGGAAGCCCCTGCTTGGATGCCTGTCCACCACTGTACTGTAAGTTTGATTATTACAAGATTGGTTATATTGGAGGAGAAATGTTTTTATATTTTGGAATAACCTTAGTGGAATGAGCTATAGTACTCTGAAATTCTGGAGTAGAGCTAATCTTTTGAAAGGAGAAACAATGTCTTTTGAGAAAGCTTTGCATTATAAAACAATTCTTGTGATTAGGGATTCCATGAATGTTTTCGGAGTTAGGAGAACTTGCAAAGAATTTCTCTAAATGGGTTATTGATGAGTTAGATTTTGATGGTCATTAAAATAAATATATTTGCATATATATTTTTTTCTAAATAGCTGCATATTCAGCAATATTTGATTTTAGATGCCTTAGAGAAGGATGCTTTCTCTTCTGTCATTGTGTTGACTGCTTAATAGTGGTGAGTACACAGACTTGCAATTTTCGAGTCTGTTTAGTGTAATAATAGTCTTTGCATTTGTGTGGAATCTTCCATCAGAGAATTTTCAAGTGCCTTAGAAACAAACAGGTACTATGTCATTATCCTTGTGTTACAGATGGGAGACTTAAGTGCAAAGGGAGTAAGAATAGTGCATCAGTTGTAGAGCTGGGAATAGATCCCAGACACCTACCTCATTTCTGATGTGCTCATTCTACTACACTGTGCTCTGAAGTAAGTGAAGAAAGTGGCTGATTTGGATGATACTCTCTTATACATACATTGCCTGATAGAAATGACAGTGGTTTTCCTGAGAATTGTATGTGTTGTAACAGACAGTTTCCTTGTCATGAAATAATTTGTGTATAATGGGGACAAGAAATTAGGAATTTAATTTTTGGACATTCTCCTCATTTGACCCACCTTTCAGGCAATGTAAAAGTGATATGTGGTGCTTCCTAAATATCTTTATCTATGGTTGAGATACAAGGTGCTGAAAGATACAGCTGGACTTGTGACTGTGTTGTCAGGCATTAGACCTGGGGGAGTCTGCTTTTCATGCAGATTGTGTAAGAGATGAAGCTTCTTTCCTTTTGGTTTTCGTTTATCTGCGGAAGGAAGAGAAGGTGGGATCACCTTTAGTGAAAGAAAGATGATGATGCTAAATTAGCCCCTCTGACCATCTGCTCACAAAAGTGTGACATTTTTATTCTCCAAGTCACTGACAAGTCTGGGCTGCCTCTGTACTACAGGAATATCAGGGACTAATAGATGGCTACATTTAAGACTCTTCCTGAAAATCACAAGTCAGAAGTGCCAGCATTAAAATCTGATTCTCAGTTCTGTGGTCAGTTGAGAACATCAGAAAGTAGATGTTTCTTTTTACTTCTCCCATGGAATTGGGAGCTGCTGGTTTCATAAATTTCCTTTGACATTTACTTAAAAATAATTACATCTCCCAATGGGATAGACATTTTTGGAAGGAGCTGTGCAACACACACTGATTTTCTTTCACTGGAGGTAACCCCCTACCCATAAAAGTGGACTCCCAGTGGCCACATTTGGGCTATGTGAGCCTGCCCCTGGCTATTATTGACGGATCCAGGGATAGACACCTAATCTTAGCAGGGCCAATTGGATTATCTTTCCTGGGGATTTGAAATTTGTACTAGGACTATACCAAACTGGTAGTCATCAATATCAAATCATATGGATGGTGATACTATGGAAAAAATTCTGTGAACCTTAGTTGTTCAGCCCCCTGGAACTGCCCTATATCTGCCTTCTGAGGTTTTACTTAACCAGATCTCTGTCTGATTTGTGAAAATATCCCAATAACTTATTAATAATAAGTTACTTTTTTCCTGAAATTATTTAGATTTTATTTTGCTTTATTTCATTTGTTTATGGTTTGTTCTTTGATTTACTTGTAACCAAAAAGAAAAAGAAAAACCATTAACTAATATACCCAATGAGCAACATTTATTGAGCCCCCACTAGAGCTAATGTAATGAGTAGCACTTGCAGACATGAAGAAGTACTCAGGGCACTGGGATTTTGATAATTTATAATAGTCTACTCATTCCAAATATTTTACTGTATATAGCACTTGGGTACATTAAAAAAATGACCAAAGAATAATTAGATGATGACTTAATTCACATTACATAATGAGAAATATGGGTAGTTAATTCTACGGTTAGTATATACATATTTATATAACTAAAAACTATATATGATATGTAAAGTAATTCTGGTATTAATTTTCATTTTCTTATCTCTCGGGAAATAGTGAAAATCTTAGTCTTATGTGTTTAAGAGAATGTCTGACTATCTCAAATTCTCCAAGAGCTGAAGCAAGTTATAAATAAATTAATACATATTTATATGCATAATTAATGGAT
This sequence comes from Lemur catta, assembly GCF_020740605.2. NCBI lineage: Eukaryota > Metazoa > Chordata > Mammalia > Primates > Lemuridae > Lemur > Lemur catta. The sequence continues at coordinate 48,140,629 of NC_059134.1, forward strand.
GGTCTCTATTATCTTTGTGCATTTTTCAAGTTCAGTTGATTCTCTCCTACATTTCTCTCTCCCCTGCCTTATTCTTGCTCTTTGGTATTCTACTCTGGAATGATCGTTTCCTTGTAATTGGGCTTTATTACTTTTTGCAAAAAAGTTTTGGTCTTTGTGTGTGCATTTGTCCCAACTTCATTTAAAATGCAGAGCATTTATCATTGGTTTGCCTAAGAAAGCTTCTCTTTCCAAATTACTTTGCAAATGCCTGTCACCAGTTACATAGTGCCTTAAAAATGGCTTCTATTACTGTTCGTTTAGTCTCTTGGATTTTCTCTTTTTTGGCACTCCACGCCTATGTTGTAATGAGTCCAAGAGGTTTTTTTTTGTTTTGTTTTCTTTTTTTTAAAAAGACTTTTCCTTTTAGCCAGAACTATAATGTACAGATTGGGGTTCAAGTAGAAAAAAAAATTTACCCCCAGTAATTACCCAGAAACATGGACATAATTAAATTTCCTGACTGACTATACATGAATTATCTTCCCTAGTAAAAGGTGTGGCAGTTTAATTGTTTATCTCTCATTGTATGGCTATATTAATTATTAGAACAATACTATTACTTAACCCTATACTTTAAATTTAATTAGATCGTACACCTCATTGATTTGTATGACTATGAATATGAACAAAGTAGTTACCTGAGCCCCTGCCACTAGTAAACAATTGAGAAGATGCCCACAGGTTCTGGGAATCCAGTGAAGAAAGACAGATCTCTGAATATGGGGTAAACTAGGCTAAGAATTAGTTCCTGGCACATGGAAAAAAAAATAAACCTGGACTTGACCAGCTGCAAGAATCTTGAGTGGCTGTTGCATTGCAGGACATATTTCTGGACCACTCAGTACAGCTATGTCCTATGTATGTATTTAATCATTTTGAGGAATATTCTCAAACTCAATGCTTAGTTATTGGGCATAATTAGATATGGCTGTAACTGTGTGATTTAATTAATTAGACATATAATACATGATTTAGCTGGAATAATTGTTTTGCTTCTTTGCACATTTGCATACTCCTCAGTTACTGGAAATCAAAGAATAATGCCTATAGAGGAGTTTCTAAAAGCTAAGTTGAAAATAAAGTTCCTGCTATTACGGAACTTATCATAGCTATTGCTATATCTGTCTATTTCTATTGTTATATAATATCCACCCATAAATAAATATATGAAATATTGTCAAAAATCATGCAAGCATTTACAAATTAGAACATTACATTCTGAATATATCAACTCTCATTTACTTCTTCAAGAAACATTTACTGAGCACATAAGTTGTAACCAATCCTTGGATTTCTCAATGTAGAGCAAGAAACAATATGTGTACACAAGTAATAATTATACTTGGTAATACACTCTATAATAATGGTCTGTACAAAGAGCTATACATTTTAAGAATGGAAAATTACTTCAAGATAGATTTTGGAAGACAAAAGATGCAATGTTTTAGTCATAGTTAAGGGTATAAGCTTTAGAGTTGAATGAGATTTGTGTTAAAATACTAACTCTGCCACTTGCTAGCTATATGACCTACGACAACTTAATCTTTCTGGGTTTATGCACACAAAAGGATATTTTGAGATTTACATGAGATAATGCATAGCAAGTGTTAACCTAGTACTTGGCACAATAGTAATTGCTTGATAACTGCTAGGAGGAAAGAAAGAAAAGGATAGGTCATTCCACAAGGGAGTAGATGGGGCAGAATGAATTGATGAGGAAGAGCATAAAAAATAGGCAATAACTTGTTATTAATTTTGGTTTACTTATTTAGATTTATTTATGAGGGCCCTTTCTTCAAAAAGGGATTCAGGATGGGACAGGAAAAGTTTCTAGGAGTTAATATACAACTCTTTTAAGACTTTGAAAGCAGAAATCTTGCAGCTTTTGAACATAAATGTTTTGATCTCTGACAGGAATTGATGATGTAGGAGTGTATATTAACAAGAGATGTTTATATTCTGAGTAACAACATAGAGCCATTTTCAAGGAGTGGGGCCAGGTATTTCTTTTCATTTAAAAACATTTTAACATTTCCCTACTATGTCTCTCTAGATTATGAAAGTAATTTTTTTCTTTTAGGGGAAATCAATAAAAACAGACACTCCTCATATAAACCAGAGGAGATGTTCTTTTAAAGTGTTAATTGTTTCAGCATGTTCTCCCAGACTGCCTCACATTATCCACAGTCGGGATCATTCACTCTAATTGAAACCAGTTAATACAATGTGTTGTAAGCTGTTCTGCAATAATCCTAAAGGGTTTTTTTTTTTTTTTCCGATATAGCTCCTCCCCACCTTTTTTTTTCCATAGTTCATTACGTGACCTAATTTTGTATATAGCCCACATAAAAACCGAGACCATGCCACTCAGAAACATCTAACTCTGTTATAAAATAGTGTTGTGTCTGCTCTCTGGGTGTTTCCAGGGTTCCTATGAACACAGCTCCTGCTGGGCTAACTCTGCTGCTGGGAAATTACACCCAGGATGGCTTTGACGAGTATTGTTTCCAGAGACTAGATACAATTTTTATTTTTTAGGGCAAGGTTTTCATACTATCAGCAGTTCCCTTATAGAAAGAAAAGTCATTATCAGATGATCATAGTTTTAGGAAAATTACAGAAAATTGCAGAGTACGGGACCTTAAATTGGTGAGTGCTGGGATTAGACTGCATTTGGCTATATGGGTGGTAGTCATAGGGTTGGAAAAGAATCCGGAGGGGAAATTATCTCAGAAAAAGCATGATGTACTTTAAGAAATATGAGCTCTGTGGAATGGCTCTGATTTCAATTTTGCTGTAGTCAGGGGCTCTAAATCAAGGAAACTATGAAGAAGATGAGATTGATACAACGGATACATTGCTTTTTCCCCTTTCTTCTGGTCCTTATAGTACTTTAGACTTACACCAATTTTCCTCTCTAGTTTTAAAGACTCTGTTGGGAACTGCAGTACTCATATAAAATAATTTTGTTACATTGATCTGTGAAATATGCCCAGAAAGGGAACCCGCATTATATATGGGGGAGGTGGCATTGGTTCATGGGAGAAATGAAAGGTCATTCCCAGTGAGCACACATAAAAATTGAACAATGAATAAAATGGAAGACACACAAGCACGTACCTAAGCAGGTCCTGGGCAAAGAGATGGGATAAGCAAGTCCTGAGGTTGCTAGCGAGATCTGAGAAGCTAAATGGAGGAATAGTGTATAACCGTCTGGAAAGAAAAAGCAGGCCTACAGTAAAGTTGAGGTCAGCAAAGTTTATGTTCACTGTCCCTAGCTTTTTCTTTCTGTACTTTTTAACATTTTCCCTAGAATTCTGTCTTTACCCAACTTGACTGATTTTGAGGCCTCAATATTCACCCACATCTTTCTTCTACTTTCTCTTTTGTGCCACTGAACCAAAGATCTAATAGAACATGGAATGAATATAAAACTTTATAGTATTATTCTTATGGGCATTTGGGATTTTTTGTTTATTTATTTGTTATTGTTGTTTTCCATTAGTGTTCTTAATTTTTTTCACAGCTTTACTGAGATATAATTCACATACCATACAATTACAAAATATACAATTTAATGTTTTTTAGTCCATTCAGAGTTGCACAATTATCACTACAATCAATTTTAGAACATTTTCATGTTCTAAAGAAACCCCACACCCATTAGCAGTCACTTTCCATTCACCCTTCCCCCAAGCCCCTAAAAACCACTAATCTACTTTCTGTTTCTGTGGATTTGTCTATTCTAGACATTTTCTGTAAGTGGAATTATGTAACATGCAGCCTTTTGTGACTGGCTTCTTTCATTTAGCATAATGTTTCCAAGGTTCATCCAAGTTGTAGCATGCATCGGTTCTTCATTACTTTGTTTTGCTGAATAATATTTCATTGTATGGGTATGCCACATTTTGTTTATCTGTTCATCAATTGATAGACATTTAGATTGTTTACCTTATTTTATATTATGAATAATTCTACCGTGAATATTCTTGTGCAAGTTTTTGTGTGGACTTGTGTTTTCAATTCTCTTGGGTATAAACCTACGAGTGGAATTGCTGGGTCACATGGTAACTGTATGTTTAACTTTTTGAGGCACTGTCAAACTGTCTCCCAAAGCAGTTGCACCATTTTGGATTCCTACCAGCAATATATATGGGGGTATCAATGTCTTCACATTTTCAACAACACTTACATCATCTATTTTTTTTTTATTATAGCCATCCTAATAGTTGTTAAATTATGTCTCCTTTCGGTTTTGATTTGCATTTACCTAATGATTATTGATGTTAAGAATATATTCATGTGCTTATTGGCCATTTGTTTATCTTCTTTGTAGAAATGTCTATTCAAATTCTTTACCAATTTTTAATTCTTTTGTCTTTTTTTTAAGTTATAAGAGTTCTTTATATGTTCTGCATAGCAGTCCCTTATCAGACATGTGATTTGCAGATATTTTTTCCCATTCTGTAAATTATCTTTTTATTTTTTGATAATGCCATTTGAAACATAACAGTTTTAAATTTAGATGAAGTCTAATTTATCTCTTTTTTTGTTATTTGTGCTTTGGTGTCATATCTAAGAAGACTTTGCATAACCCAAGGTCACAAATATTTTCTTCTATATTCTCTTTTGAGAGTTTGATAGTTTTGCTCTTGCATTTAAGTCTATCATCCATTTTGAGTTAATTTTTGTTTATGGTGTATATGGATCTCCACGTGTCCCAGCATTGTTCATTGAAAAATGTATTCTTTTCCCTATTGAACTGTCTCTGCTCTTTTGTTGAAAATCAACTGACTCTAAATGTAAGTGTTTATTTATGTACTTTCAATTCTATTCAATGGTCTTTATGTCTATCCTTATGCCAGTTCCACACTATCTTGATTACCGTAGCTTTGTAGTAAGTTTGAAATTGCATACTGTGTGATCCTAACTCTGTTCTTTTTAGGATTGTTTTGGCTATTATGAGTCCCTTGTATTTTTATATGAATTTTAAAATTAGCTTCTCAATTCCTGCAAAAACCAAAGATTGACATTGACAAAGATTGACATCTTTGACAAAAGTTTCATTGACTCTGTAGATCAATTTGAAAAATATTGCCATTTATCAATATTAAGTCTTCTGATCCATGATTGTCTCTCCATTTATTTAGGTCTTCTTAAATTCTTTCTACAGTATTTTCTAGTTTTCAGAGTACAAATTTTGCTCTTCTTTTGCTTAATTTATTATCAAATATTTTATTTTTTTAATGTTAGTGTAAACACAATTGTTTTCTTACTTTTATTTTTGAATTAGTCATTGATAGTATATAGAAATACAATTGATTTTTGTTAATTGATCTTGTACCTGCACCCTTGATGAACTTATTAGTTCTAATAGCTATTTAATGAATTCCTTAGGATTTTCTATACACTGGAGATCATGCCATCTGCAAATAGAGATAGTTTTACTTTTTCCTTTCTAATCTGGACCTATTTATTTATTTATTGCTATTCTCTGACTTTGTAAATTTCTTTTGTTTCCATTCTGGCTCTGCACCATCTTACTCTAGCCAAAAACATGATAGGTTTTGTTGGTTGGTTGGTTACCCCAGAAAGCAATTTAATGAATGCTTCACAGATGTTTCCTTACATTGGCCTGAGGAGGTACAGATGTCTAACTGGATGCCTTTTATTTAATTTTCTTGCCCAATTAATTGACTTGGCTAGAATCTTCAGTACAATGTTGAATAGAATTGGTAAGAGCAGATATCCTTGTCTTGTTCTTGACTTTAGAGGGAAAATATTCAGTCTTTCATCATTAAACATGATGTCAGCTGTAGGTTTTTTTGTAGATGCCCTTTAATTAGGTTGAGGAAGTTCCCTTCTATTTCAAGTTTGTTGGGTGTTTTTATCATGAAAGGGAAGTTTTTGATTTTTTATTTGTTTGTTTTTATATTTGTTTTAATACTTAATTTTTTTCATTTGCTGAAAGAATGCATTGGTCTTCTGTTGAGAATATTAAGCATCACTTCCCTAGGATTCCTGAAAGAATAATCTACTTACTCATAATCCACAACTGACTTTGCCACAGAATGTCTTGAGGAGCATTAAGCTCTGAGCCATTTTCCTATGACACAACACCGTTAATGCTTCTGGGTTGCATACCTCTGGCAGTACTTAAAATACTTTCATAAACTTCATACTTACTCTGTGTGGAGTAGGAAAGGTATTCTTACCTTGTTTAACAGATGAGAAAACTGAAGTTCAGAGAAGTAAAATAACTTTTTTGGCACCACATTACTGGTACATAGGGGAGCTGGAATGAGTCCTCTGGATTCCCAATCTAGCTCTGTTTCCGATACTGTTTCTGATATGGTTAACAATATCTCTTTGGATAAATTGATGCTGTTGAGTTTGCTGTAAATAATGATGAATTTAGATGAGACTGGTATTTTCAGTAGTTGTGTTTTGTGTTATGGAAGGTACCATATGGATTCTATACCTTGCAATTTTGGACAACACTGGAGCACTGAGCAACCATCTTGGCAGCCACAATAGCCTATTTGAAAGTCTTCCTTCACAGTTGGAATTTGTAATATCATCTAATATGTTGGAGAAAAAAAACATGTATATAGCCACTGTGTAAAGAAAGCTATAAGCCTTACTATTTAGAAATTTAGTTATGTCCTTCCATTAAGAGTGAAGGAATTTTAATAGTAGGTTTTCTTCAAGGGGATTGCTAGGATCTATCTCCCCTCTTCTTGGTTTCATCCTTTGCTGCAGGAATTGAATATGAAATGTTCTCTCAGACATGGTTTCATGACAGAGCTGTAAGCTACAACATTATTTTTCACAGGTTTGTGGAAGGGTACTAATATAGAATATGGTGATTTAATGATTTGTAAGTTATTGGAAATACAAAATGCCATAATGGGATGGGTTGATGACTTTTCCAATTCAAGAGTTCTGTCTCCATCCAGAAAAGTTCCAGGAAGAATTAAGTATTTATTCTTTATGACATTAACTTATAGGAGCTTAAGCTGTATTTACTGAACAACATTTTACTTAGTATTAATATACAGAAACCTCGGTTATGTGGTAGGTAAGGAGAGTCTTCTAGAAATAACTAAAAATGGTGCTGAAGTGGACTAAATCAATATTTCAGTGCTCACAACTCATTTCCTGAGTACTTATTCTATGATTTCACTGTTCTGTCTTCCTAATATTTCTCAGGTGTATGTATTTGAACACGAGGGACCCATAATGCCTTATTTCCAGGCCTTTTTAGGTACATCTCTAATAAGCATGGCTATCTTACTACCTAACCCATTAGAAAATTCAAATAATGAGAGCAGGTATATGAAAATTCGAGAGAGGGCATCACTACAGCCTGCTATATTAGCAGCCATGAGAAATGGTAGCTGACAGTGAGGAAAGACATAAATTTTAAAAGTAAGAACAAGTTCTTTAACTCTTTGAGGAATTCATTGGTGGGGGCATTGGTATATTATAGCATTATATCTTAACTGACATTAATGAGTGTTGATCATGAGTCAACACATAAAAAACTAAAATAAAAATGTCTTTTTTTCCTTTCCACTACCCAGTAGTGGAATTGCTGGATCAAATTGTAGGTCTACTTTTAGTTCTTTGAGGTATCTCTATACTGTACAATGCATACTATCTGAGTGATAGACACACTTATAACTGACTCAAACTGTACAAAAGCAATTCATGTAACCAAAATGTTTGTACCCCTGTAATATTCTGAAAAAAATTAAAATCATGTCCAAAGCTGCTTTGGAAAAGACATTAAAATTATCTTTGTGTTTTTTAACTATGGCTACTAAAAAGTTTTACAAATTAAAAAAATGTTCAAAATGCAAAAATATGTGATGCTTTAATAACTTTAATTCTCTGGAATATTCACATTTGTAAGCATCTGTTTCTTTGACAGTTCTGATAGATGACCAGATAGTTGGTATATTTCAGCTTGTATAAACTCCTAGGGTGGTGGGTTTCTTTCTACTCCAACCTGAGTAACTGAAGTATTGGCTTGAGTTTGTGGTGGAAACATTGGTAGTGTTGAGGAAAGGAGAAACTGACAGCAAAACATGGAGCCCTGGTAATATGTCAAGGATATTTGCCTTGGGTGGTGTACTGTGACTGATTATTAATAGTGCATTGGCATGTATTAGCATTACATGGGCTTTTCAGTGTGGGTAAACATTCTTCCTATTGAACTTTTCACCCATCACTTAAGAGGACATACTGCATTATAGTAAAGACGTGTTTTTGAGTCAAGCCATGTGACCTTGAACAAGCATTTCAAAATCTCTTTGCCCACTTTCCTCATTTGTGAAATAAGAATAATATTATGCCTACTTGCAGGATTATTTTCAGAATTAGAGAAAACATATGTAATATGCCTAAATCAGTTCCTGGCTTATAGTAGGTATTCGATACATGTTTTTTTTAATTGTTATAAGATTATTATTATCATCAGCACTGGAGAACTCTGAAGGTGGTTACAATTTAAGATCTATGTTGCCCCTCAATAGCACTTGAACAGTGTACTCTCTGACAGTTTGGCCTACTTTCAACTTGCCTCAGATAGTATAAGAAGACATCATTGAAAGGTACAGAATTTGGATCTTTATATGAGTTAACTTTATTTTAAAAAGAATAAAGGTTTGATTTTTTACGATAGTTATTTCTTTTACAATTTCTACATCTTTGAAAGGTATTTAATAAGTCAAAACCATAGCTGTATTTGTTTTGGCTACTTGAATTCTTGAAAAGTATTTTGGGAGGATAGGGTCCAGCTCTGGGTGGTGAAGGAGCCTCTGGGAACATATGTGATTGATTTGGTTATGGAGTGCCAAGTCCAGTGTAGTTATGATGGAATCCTTTTCCAGAAACAAAGTAAATGGATATCTTATGAACTCTCCTGGGTGCCCATTTTTAACTGTCATATTCTCTTTTATTTGGTTTTGTTAGATTACTGTGGAACAAATACAGGCACCATTAAATGCTCTTGATTTGGGTATTGGTGGCTATTCATAGACCAGCTACAGATATGGGTACATGAATGACAGCTCTTCCAAGTGAATAATCACACTTGAAAACCTCATACTGCATATGTATCTTTAAAAGACCTTTTTCTATAATAATATTCAAGAGATGGATATGTCACATAATTTAATGTTAAAACAGAAGGGCATACGATATATGAACAAGAGTGTACTTTTAGTAGTAATGATTACAGGATTTTAAAAATATTTCTCCTTTGAATTTTTTTTTGTACTTACAACTTATCCGTAATGAACCTAGAAGTTCAAAGAAATAACAAAAGTATTATTTAAGTGCCTAAATTATACAAAACAAATATGGAGGCTTTCTTATCAAAGACTTCTTTGCATCTGCTTACTGTTCTTTTTGTGCTGCTCTTCTGATTGTGTTCATACTCTGCTCAGACTTGCCTCATTAGATTTAGCCTCAGTCCAGATAGGAAAAGTTATTCTATGAAGCCACATCTGTAGCTACAGTCAGCTTCCTACCACCAGTACAGAGCAGGAGTTAATGCCAGACCTCTCAAAGCAGCCTCCAACTACCCCAGACCTCTGCAGAATTGTATAAAATGTTTGGACAAACTTTAGCCTGAAGAAAACTTTTAACAGCACTTGACTCAGACATGGAACATTAATTGGTGCAACTCTTCAAGGAAATCCAGTTTGGCAACAGACAGCATGGTCTCATGCCTGCTTTATAAAACAGCTTCTCCCAACCTGGGTTAATGGACTGGCTCTCTGGCTTCAGCAACAAAAGGTACAATGAAAGCATCTAATCAAAACCCCAAACTTGAGAATAATTGGAGTGGGTGGAGAAGGTGCAGGTTGTGTAACAACCACTCTTCCATTATAGCAATGAGGAAAAATGTGTATAAACATTTGAATATTTCATTTGCTAACCCATATATTTTCAATCAACTCAGAGCAAACACCTAATTAAAATAATAAATGCCATTCAAAATCTGAATTGGCTAAACCTCTCAACCTATGGGGGAAAAATAAACCTGCTAATTGATCTTGATGGCTATGTTAGATTGCATTTTGGTAGAGTAAAAATTTTGTATAATTTAATATCCACAACTTAATTAAATATGTCCTATAAATATATTTTCTCTAAAGATGCTAACACTCTGATGAAAGAATCAGTTTGTGCAATAGATTTGGTCATACACAATTGTTCTTTAGGTTGTGTCAGCATTTTCATTAGAAAGTTGTACTCTATAACTTGGAAGCAAAAATGCATTCTGGGCTAAAACTTAATGTCCCAAATCTTTTTCCAAAGGCAGTTTTGTAAAGTACACATGAAATGGAAGTTTTATGACTCTCTGAAAGCTCAAGGTCTATAGGAAGACCTATACAAAACCAAAAAAAAGAATCTCATCCAATCTAGTCCCTGTGAATTAGGACAGCACATAGAATCTGGGAGAGAAACTGGGCGGTGGAAGGGAATACAATCCTGTCTGTCACTGACCTGAAGAATCAGGGTACTTAGGTTTAATTCTTGATTCCACTGTGCGAAGTATCCTGGAAAGTTCATGCACTTTGGAGTCACCCAGAACTGGGTTAAAATTCTATCTCCACTTCTTACTTAATTTGTTAAATGTCTTAACCCCTTTGAGTTATCAGTGTGGATTGAATGAGATGACATATGTAAAACTTCAGCACACACACTGTTCATTCCCTTCTCTTATGGTTTATGTTGTTGTTTGAAGCTATTCACTCACTTTTCCTCCATTGTTTAGAGTACTTATTCTGAGAGTTTATTTTTAAAGAATGGGGTTTCCTTAAATTATGTTGCCCAAACATAAAATCCTAAGTCAAACAAGTGGTAAAATGAATTCTACTTCATCCTTTAAGAGGGCAAAATATTGCCCAGAGTGTAAGGACAGCTCACATAATTTTAGAGTAGATAGAAAATCACCAATTTTCTCCCCTCAATCCACCAGTCTAAGGACTTTGCCTTCTGTCTACCATGTAGACAGAATAAGTCAAAACTGCCCCAAGTCAACATAAGCAGGTGTCTGGTAGGCCTGTGGTTGAGGAAAGTCCTTGGCAACAGTAATGTGGCTTCTTGTAGGACACAGGGAAATGTTCTCTTTATAAATATTTGAAGAAAAAACAGACTGTAAAAGAAGGGGGATTTTAAATTTCTTGTTCTCAGAATTCTCCTCTTGCCTATAACTAGTTTATCACTGCAACCTGTGTTAAACAGCCTGAGTCTTCTGTAGCACATCACCATTATTCTTTCTGCCTATACAAATCTGTTTCTAAATTTATCTTTTCTTTTTTCTTCCTTAACTAATTCAGTACACATTCACCGCACACCTTCTATTTCTCAGGAGCTGTACTAGATTCTGTAAATTCAAACAGTATGGGAAAACAGACATAGTCCCTATCCTCAAGGAGGAAGCAGCAATAAATTAAATAACTGCATAGATGAAGATAAAGTTGCAATTGTGATAAATACTACAAAGAAGATATACGTGTTGTGTTGGGAGTGCATTTGAGGAGGCATTGATGTAGAGAGGGAAGTCAGAGAAAGCTTCCTTAAGGGAATGCTAATTAAGCTTAAGTTTAAAAAGTAAGATCCAACTTGGGGAAGAGGGAAGTAGAAATCCACTCAGGCAGAAGGAACAGCATATGCAAAGATCCTATTGCAGAATGGAAAGTGTCTCTTCTGAGGAACTGAAAGGCCAATATGGCTGGAGTGCAGAGAATAGATTAGGGGGAGCATGATGGGAAACAGGATTTGGGAGGGAGACACAAGTCAGCCAATGTTTAGGATTTCACTAAAGTATTATAAGTAAATCAAATAGAGGGGAGAGAATTAGATATCATGTTCATATCTGAACTTTAAAATTATCACTCTGGCTGCTATGTGAAGAAGAACAAGTAGGAAAATGGAAAAAAAGAGTGTTTTTAAAAAACAAAACAAAACAGAACAAGAACCTAGTTATAAAGCTTTTTTAGAATTCCAGGCAAAAGACAGTGATAGCATGAGTGAAGGTGATGGTGGAGACTAATAGATATGATAAATCTGAGATATTTGGGAATAAATGTGCCAGAGCATGGAAATGAATTGTATACAGGGTGGTAAGAAAATGGACAGTATCAGGAATGACTTCTAGCTCCCTGGCTTGCATAACACAATGAGTAGATGTGTCATTTGCTGAATTTGGAGGTTCTGGAAAAGATTCATATTGTATATGGTAGTGGGAGGGTCATGAAATCTATTCTGGACAACTTAAGTTTGAAGAGTCTTTAAGACAGAAGTAGAGATATCAAGTTGGCCAATGAAGAGGGATGGGAGGTTGGTACCTGTTATGAAAAACTGGGTCAAGGAAAGCTTTGTTTTTTTTTTTTTTCTGCATGAAAACTTAGCATATCTAAAAGCTGATGAGACTGATAAAACAACTGAATTAAGGGCTGAGAAGTATTCAATAGATTATTCAATAAGAAAGTCCTTGATAGAGGAGTTTCAATAAAATTGTAGGGATTGAAAAGCAAATAAGAGGTAGAATGTTTACAATATAGGCATGCCTCATTTTATTGCATCTTCAGTTTATTACCCTTTACAACTACTGTGTTTTTTACAAATTGAAGGTTTGTGGCAACTCTGCATTGAGCAAGTCTGTTGGCACCATTTTCCAACAGTATGTGCTTACTTTATGTCTTGTGTAATTTTGCAATTTTGGTAATTCTTGCAATATTTCAAACTTTTTCATTATTGTTATATCTGTTATGGTTATCTGTGATTAGTGATCTTTGATGTTACTATTGTAATTGTTTGGGGGCACCACAAACTACAATTGGTAAAAGCTGTGTGTGTTCTGTCTGCTCCACTGATTGCCTGTTCTCCCATCTCTCTGCTTCCCCTCAGGCTTCCCTCCCTATTCCTTAAGGCCCAGCAATATTGAAATTAGGCCAATTAATAATCCTACTATGGCCTCTTATTGTTAAAGTGAAAGGAAGAGTCACACATCTTTCTATTTAAATCAAAAGCTAGAAATGATTAAACTTAGAGAAGAAGGCATGTCAAAAGCCAATATAGGCCAAAGCTAGTTCTCTTGCACCAGTTAGCCAAGTTGTGAATGCAAAGGAAAAGTCTTGAAGGACATTAAAAGAGTTACTCCAGTGAACACACAAATGATAAGAAAGTGAAACAGCTGTATTGCTAATATGGAGAAAATGTTAATGGTCTGGATAGATCAAATCAGCCACAATGCTTTCTTAAGCCAGAGCCTAATTAAGAGCAAGACCCTAGCTTTTTTCAATTCTATGAAGCCTGGGAGAGGTGAAGAAGCTGCAGAAAAGTTAGAAGCTAGTAGAGGTTGGTTCATGAGGCTTAAGGAAAGAAGCTATCTTCATAAAATAAAAGTGCAAAGTGAAACATTAAGTGCTGATGTAGAAACTACAGCAAGTTATACAGAAGATCTTGCTAAGATAATTGATGAAGGTGGCTACACTAAACATCAGATTTTCAATGTAAACAAAACAGTCTTCTGTTGGAAGAAGACACCTTCTAGAACTTTTATAGCTAGAGAGGAGAAATCAATGCCTGGCATCAAAGCTTCAAAGGACAGGCTGACTCTCTTGTTAGGGGCTAATGCAGCTGATCACTTTAAGTTGAAGCCAGTGCTCATTTACCGTGTCAAAAATCCTAGAGACCTTAAGAATTATGCTAAATCTGCTCTGCCTGTGTTCTACAAATGGAACAACAAAGCCTGGATGACAGCACATCTGTTTACAGCATACCTTACTATAGTGTCAATCATAATCCTGAAAGACACAATCCTGAAAGCTATAATCTGGATGTTGAGAGTCGTGAAAGATCAAAATCCCTAAAATCTAAAATCTAGAAAATCATAATCCTAAAAGATTAAAATTCTGAAATTGAAATCCTGAAAGCTGAATTCTGGGTTAATGCATTTTCAGTTATATGCAGGATAGCTGCATCATGTTAGGCAGAACCATTACTATGTGATTATCTTTATTTGGAATTAAGCATAATTTAAGGAGGTATATATATGGGTGCCAAGTTGATATGGGGTAGATTTATGGATTTAATGTTAGGTGTCAACTTGACCAGATTAAGGAATGTTAGAAATCTGATAAAACATTATTTGAGGTGTATCTGTGAGGGTGTTTCCAGAGTGGACTATGTGAGGAAATTCTGCTCTAAATGTTTTGAGGATTATTGAAGTGAAAATGCAGGCAAAAAATACAAGAAATCTCCCCTGCCAAATTATTTAATCATGTATGACTTCTGCCCCATTACACATAGTGCCAATGCTTTTCTTCACAACACACACTTCGTCAGAGGATAAAAGTAATTCAACAAGCCCAGTCAACTTCTGAACTAAAGACATTTGCTGATATAGAGGTTCCTGCAATGTTACAAAACGTATTAGAGTTGACAATGCTGGGGGTTAGGGGCACCGATCCCTCATACAGTTGAAAATCCCCATATAACTTTTGACTCCCCAAAACTTAACTACTAATAGTCTACTATTGACTGGAAGCCTTATCAATAACATAAATAGTTGATTAACATGTATTTTGTGTGTTTATATATTTTATACTATATTCCTTTAATAAAGTAAGCTAGAGAAAAGGAAATAATAAGAAAGAGGAAATATATTTACTATTCATTAAGTGGAAGTGGATCATTATAAAGGTCTTCATCCTCATTGTCTTCTTGTTGAGTAGGCTGAGTAGAAGGAGGAAGAGGAGGAATTGGTCTTGCTGTTTCAGGGGCAGCAGAAGAGGAAGAAAATATGTGTATAAGTGGACTCGTGCAGTTCAAACCCATGTTGTTCAAAGGTCAACAGTAAATGGTGAACTGCTCTTGGTTAGGGATTTGACTGTTGAAGAAAATGAACTTCTTATGCTTCCAACTAAATCTAACAGAAAATCTAGGGCATGCTTCACTTTGGCTAATGGATGGTCCTTGCAAAAGTGTCCCTGTTGCTTCTTGTCAACTACATGCAATTCATGTCCCTGTTGGATCTCAAAATTTTAGAACTCATACACTGATTTGTATATTAATGAGTGAGAAAAGTGAAGCATTACAAAGTTTCAAATGCTTATTTAAAGATTTGGTGGACTTTGCAAAAGAAAATAGATTTCAAATGAATCCCCAAACCATAATGACAGATTTGGAATTACGTGCAATCAAAGCTTCTAA
The DNA here is from genome assembly GCF_020740605.2 of Lemur catta. NCBI lineage: Eukaryota > Metazoa > Chordata > Mammalia > Primates > Lemuridae > Lemur > Lemur catta. The sequence continues at coordinate 48,155,908 of NC_059134.1, forward strand.
AAGTCAATTTCAAGGCATTGCCAAAAATGTTTTTTTTTTTTTCCTTCCAGCCCACTGCATTTGGAGGAAAATTCAGATGAGTAGATTGGCCACGCAATACAGCAATGACACAAACTTTAGTTTAATATTGCATCATTTGTATGCATTGGCATTCCTCCCAGCTAATGAAATTCCAGGGGATTTTAATGAATTAAAGCTACATTTGCCTGAAGAAGCCAGTGAACTTATTGACTTTTTCAAAAATAATTGTATGCATCATAGGATAAGAATGTAATGGTGTTGCTGTTTGTTCACCAGTATTGTTCTGTGGCTCGTATATGAATGTATACAATAAACTTCTGCATACCCCAAACAATAGAGAAGCATGGCACAGAAGATAGGAAAATATAATAGGGAATGTTGGTTTATATCAAATTATAGAAGAATTTCCAAAAGAGCAGCGCCAAGTAGAAAATGAATGTGTGTGTTTTCTCTGAGGACACCCATGTGTTAAAGGAAAACAGCAGCTATTTATTGTGATGCAGGACTTAAGAATACAGCTAATAATTGGGAAAGTCAACCTGCTTTTATGGACTACCTTCATGCAATTGTCCATAATCTATTCCTGTAATATACTTTTTCATATGTTACATTTTCTTCTATTTTTTAGTATTTTGTTTTTCTTTGTTTTTCCCACTATTTAAAATTTACACGTTTTTAATTTTTGATGGCTTAAAGTTATGCTTTATTTTTGCCAACTTGAGAGAGATTTATGTACTATTTCTTTTTTTAATTTCAAAATATTATGGGGGTACAAATATTTTTGGTTACATGGATCACTTTTATAATGCTTGAGTCATGGTTATAAGTGTGCCCATCTACCAGATAGTGTTCACTGTACCCATTAAGTAGGTTACTGCTCATCCCCTCCTTCCCCCTCCACCCTGCTTGATTTCTGTTGAGTTTTACTTCTCTGTAGGCACATGTGTGTTCATTGGTTAGTTCCAATTTAATAACAAGTACATGTGGTGTTTGTTTTTCCATTTTTTAGATACTTCATTTAGGATAATCTCTGATTCCATCCAAATTGTTGCAAAAGGCATTAAGTTATCCTTCTTCATGGCTGAGTAGTATTCTATGGTGTACGTATACCACATTTTGTTAATCCACTCATGAATTGATAGGCACTTGGGTTGATTCTATATCTTTTGCACTTGGGGATTGTGCTTCAATAAACATTTAATAGGGAATGTTCATTTTATCAAAAAGACGTGCAGGTCTCTTTTTGATAAAATGACTTCTTTTCCTTTGGGTAAATACTCAGTAGTGGGATTGCTGAATCAAATGGTAGGTCTACTTTTAGTTCTTTGATGTATCTCCATACTGTTTTCCATAGAGGTTGTACTAATTTGCAGTCCCACCAACAATGTAGAAGTGTTTCTTTCTCCCTGCATCCATGCCAACATCTATTATTTTTGGACTTTTTAATAAAAGCCATTCTAACAGGAGTAAGGTGATATCCCATTATGATTTTAATTTACGTTTCCTTAATGATTAATGGTGCTGAGCACATTTTCATATGTTTATTGGCCATTTGTCTACAATTCTCTGTGCTATGTATTTCATCTTTGCATTGTTTCCAATACTGGAGGTATAAATTGTGTAAAGATTTTTAGGGAGTTTTAATTCATTTAGTGCATTTTTTCAAATTTTACTGTATGAAAGTGCATTATCACAACATTGACTTTGTAAGAATTGTGTGCATACATAAAACATTGAAACTTCCTCAATAAATGAAGAGATGTCCTTTTTGTACACCTTCATTTGGAAAAGATAAAATTTCTCAAGATCTCATCTATTTGGGCAAATGCATATGAGCTGGTGACCCATCATAGTTTTAGATCAATCTCATCAAAAGGCTTAGGTTGTCTGTGATAGTATTTTAGATGACTACAGTTATAAAGCTAGGTGCACACAATCACCAACCATAGTGACATGTATTTATACATCTCCTTTTTTGGCTTCTTTATCAATACAGTTAATCTGTTCATAACTGTTATGCCCATGTGAGTGTCTTTAGTACACATGAGTGTTTATGGTTGCAAAAATATGTATGTTATTATTGCCAATTTAATTGTGTGAAGTGGCCTATGAAGTGTTCTGTCATGTTTTATATGTTTTTCAAATTCCCTTTTAAAATTTAAATAAATGTTTTTTAAAGAATTTAAAAAATTATTTTTCCCAGAATTATATTTTTGGGATTTTAATCTTTTAGGATTGTAATTTTCAGGGTTTTGTACTTTTGGGATTTTGATCTATTGGGATTTCAACATTTGAGATTATGGCAGTCAGTACTGAGTCGTTTGGGATTATGTCTTTCAGGACTGTGGCCCAAATCTGGTTTTCTGAATATTTTAAGCCAATTATTGATACTTACTGATTAGAAAAAAATGATTTCTTTCAAAATATTACTTCTTATTGACAAAGCATCTAGTCACTCAAGAGTTCTGATGGAGAAGTACAGGATATTAATGATGTTTTCACACCTGCTAATACAGTATCCATTCTGTAGGTCAAGGATCAAGTAGAAATTTTGATTTTCAAGTCTTGTTATTTAAGAAATATATTTCATAAAACTGTAGCTGCCATAGGTAGTGATTCCTCTGTGGGTAAATTGAAAACCTTCTGGGAAGCATTCATCATTCTGGATACCATTGAGTACATTTTTGATTCATGGGGTAGGCCAAAATGTCATCATTAATAGAAGTTTGGAAGACACTGATTCCAACCCTCATGGATAACTTTGAAGAGTTCCCAGCTTTAATTGAGGAAGTAACTGCAGATATGGTAGAAATAGGAAGAGAACTAGCATTAGAAGTGGAGCCTAAAAATATGATTAAATTGCTGCCATCTCACGATAAAGCTTGAATGGATGAGGAGATGCTTCTTATGGATGAGCAAAGAAAGTGTTTTCTTGAGATGGAATCTACTTCTGGTAAAGATACTGATAACATTGCTGAAAGGACAAGAACAGATTGAGAATATTGTATAACCTTAGTTGATAAAGCAGTGGCAGGGTTTGAGAAGATTGACTCTAGTTTTGCAAGAAGTTCTATGGGTAAAATATTATAAAACAACATCACATGCTGCAGAGAAATCTTTCATGAAAAGAGGCGTCAATCAATGTAGGACATTTCACTGTTGTTTTGTTTTAAGAAATTACAACAGCCACCCCAACTTTCAACAGCCACTTCTCTGGATCAGTCAGCAGCCATCAAATAGGGGACATTTCATACTGGGAGCTCAGGGCAAAGATATGATTCCTTGTTTTATAAATGGTTTTATATAATAAAATATAGGAATGGACATTTCTACCTTATCAAAAAGATTACTTCATTTTATTCTTAAGACTTGATCTTGGTGTTGTCTCTTTAAAGTCTCTTCTGACCTCCAGTCCCTCCATTGAGCTCTACCAGATTATTGTAGCATGGATCACATGGAAGAATACTTGAATATTTATATGATTTCCTTCTTTATTAGTTTGATTCCTTACAAAAAGTGGCTATTACTTAGCTTTAATTTTTCAGAGGTTAGCGTAGGGTCTAATATATAGAGGCTCAGTAGAGGTTCTTGAAATTCAAATGAAAGGAATTCAAAAGGCTAAAATAACAGAAATTAATATTAATTCTCTTGATTACCTTTACTTTATGAAGATCTGGTTATCACTCAGTTCTCTTTGTCTCACCATTTACCTTTGCTTTAGCCAGAAAGTGGGTATTTCCTTTAATGCTTCCCTTTCTCTTGCCCTCCACATTCAATCCAGAATCATATTTGTCAGATCTAGAATTCACTTATCTCTATCTTCACTGATACTACCAGAGTCCACACCACCACCATCTCTTACCCGACTACAAACAAGACTATTATAACTTGATCCCTTCATTTTCATGTGCCCCTCCCCCAACAATACACTGTTCACACACAAACACACCAGCCTGAGTAATCTGAAAATATAAATCAAATAACTTGCCCATCTCCCTTACTTAAAACCTTTAATGGCTTTTCATTGCACTAAGGATGTATTTCAAACTCTTTAACTTAGTGTCCTTAAGTTTCTATATAGTTTGGCCTTTGCTTGTCTCCTCTGGTTCATGGCATGATAGTTTTCCCTCACTATTGGTACTAGCCACCTGGTTTCCTTTCAATTTTCTAAGGCTGAAGGGCTTCCTGCCTAAGGACCTTTGCTATTACTCTTTCATATGCCCAAATATTCTTCTCCACACACTGAAAGATTGGCTCCTTTTTGTCTTTACATTTCATCTTAAATGTTATCTTTTCAGAGATATCTTCTCTGTCTACAGGTTCTTCCTAGAGGGGGTGTCTCTCCTCCCCCTCTCTTTTCTCTGTCTCTTTTTCTCTCCCTTCTTCCCCGCCCCAAGTTACTTATTTTCCTTCAAAAATTCATGTCACAATTTGTAATTGTATATTTATTTGTTTACTTTTTTATTATATCATAGATTGTAAGGTCCGTAATGGCCAAAAATTTGTTTATTCTATTCATTATATTATACCTAATACCTAGCACAATGTGTGAGGCATAGAGTTCATTAAATATTTGTTTAATAATGGATGCATCAACAAATGAATAAAAATGAGTGAGTGAATGAATGAATGAATGAATAGAGCAGGAGGAATGAGGTAGCCTGACCTCACATGGCTATTAATGAAATAACATATGAAAATGCACATAAAAGTATTTGAAAAAGCCAAAGACATATACAATTATTAATCATTTATATTATATAAAAATTGCTGTATTCTGTATACTGCATTGTTTCATTGCTTCATATTTAAATTTGCTTTTGTGCTATAAAAAAAGATTTAGGGTATTTTGCAATTTAGATTTTCTTGCCACTCTTGCTAAGAAGCAGCCTATTGGTAAGCCATAGTCAATTAATTGAAACAAACTGCTTCATAAAAAAAGTCAAATCTGATGACCTTTGGATGATTTGTGTATTTATGTGTGTATGCACATAGTAATGTATACTAGTAAGATGCATAGGGCTTATAGGGAAGTGTGATGTAGCTTTTCTTCTTGATCATGGAGTACTGATTTAACTTAATTGAATTGTTTATCTTTAAACAGTGAGTCCAATTTTGGGAGCTACTAAGTCTTCATGCCAAGACATATTTGGTAGCATTATTGTTTCCACTGGCTGCTCTGTCTTCCTTCAAATGTTTTTTTTTTTTTTCTTTGCCTAGGTTTTCTTTTACTTTCAAATTTCATATCTCAGACTACCTAGTGTAGTGCTCAAAGTAGCTAAGGATAACTGTTTTCTCACTCTTCTATAACTATTGTTTTTTATTCCTTGTTCCATAAACTTCGGATTCTTGAGAATAGCTTATTTGATCAGTAAGATCTTATGCATAGTGTCAGAAGTGTGGGAAAACCCTCAAAAATTAGATAAGTGCAACACATTTCACAATTGCAGATACGGAATCAAGATAAGTGTCCATTAACTGATGAGTAGGTAAAGAAAATATATTTTATATATACCATGGAATAATACTGAGCCATAACAAAGAATGAAATAAATAATGTCTTTTGCAGCAACTTAGATGAAACTGGAGGCCATTATCCTAAGTGAAGTAACTCAAGAATAGAAAACCAAATATTGTATGTTCTCACTTATAAGTGGGAGCTAAGCTATGGGTACATAGGGTCATACACAGTGGTATAATGAGCATTGGAGACCCAGATGCAGGGAGGGAGGAAAGGGGGTGAGAGATGAAAAATTACTTATTGGGTACAATGTATACTTTGGATGATGGGTAGCTAAAAGCCCAGACTTCACCACTATACATCTATGTAATAAAAAAAAAAACAAAAAACACTTGTACCCCTAAGTCTATTGAAATAAAAAACATTAGATAAGTAACTTTGACTCAGTTACACTAAAAATAGGCTCAAATTTATTATTCTTGATGGATTCTAGACTGTTGGTACTACTGATTTACACTGTAGCCTAAATTAGATTTCAACTATGGAAAAAATGTCAGAATTATAAAAATCCAGTCAGTTAGAAATTATAGAAATATGAGTTATTAAAAATACCTTATTAAGGGTATATCTTCTATTTTTCTAATGTACCTAAGTTCAACTGCAAGAGATTTTTTTTTTGGTAAAGGCATTATGAACTATAGAATATTCATGATTTATTTGTTTTAATTATAATTTTTCTCTTTGCAACCTAACCACATAGAATTGACAATAATGCTGCTAAGACTATTCACTTATCCAGTGTGTATGTGTGTATAAATATATATGCATATATATAATCCGTTATATATAAAGCACTTTTCTAGGAAGACAATGTAATGAAGTGTTTAAGAACACTGACTTTGTAGTCACAGTTCTGTCTGACCTTGAGAAAGTTGCTTAATCTTTATGCAACTTTGTTTATATAAAGTTAAGACAGAAATAAAATGTTTTCTTCACATTGATATAATTAGATTATGTAAAACTCTCAACATAGGTCATGGCACAGATTAAGTACTTAATAAATGATAACTGTTTTTAGTCTAGTTCCTTTTCTTTTTTTTTTTTTTTTTTTGAGACAGGGTCTTGCTTTGTTGCCCAGGCTAGAGTGAGTGCCATGGCGTCAGCCTAGCTCACAGCAACCTCAAACTCCTGGGCTTCAGCGATCCTACTGCCTCAGCCTCCCGAGTAGCTGGGACTACAGGCATGTGCCACCATGCCCGGCTAATTTTTTTTTTCTATATATATTTTAGTTGGGGAGATAATTTCTTTCTATTTTTTTAGTAGAGACGGGGTCTCGCTCTTGCTCAGGCTGGTCTTGAACTCCTGACCTTGAGCGATCCACCCACCTCGGCCTCCCAGAGTGCTAGGATTACAGGTGTGAGCCACCGAGCCCAGCCTAGTTCCTTTTCTTATTCCTATTTTTAAAATAAATATGATTAATTTAATACAATTGTTATATTTTATAAGATGATATAAAATAAAAATTAATAATTTTGGTGTAGATGTGGATGAAAAGATGCATTGAGAAGATGCATATAGACATGGTACTTGATAGTGATCACCTTATCACAATGATATCATTTAATACTTTTCAAGTAAGCCATTTTGTTGTTGGCTATTTTATTGAACCCAAACTTGCCATCATGTAAATTGCACCCATTTATGCTTGCTATTTTGTCCACACAAACACACTCTATTTCCACTTCATGAAAGCTTGAAATTATATGGCATGGTCATGGAACTGAGTATTGTCTAAATAGCCAGAGCAAAGATTGCAAGGTGCAAAATCTGCCAAGAGGGGACATGTAGGTGCCAGATTACAGACAGCTTTCTATCACCAAGATATCTCTACTATAAATGGCACAAATCACATGAAACAAAAATGCATAAGGCTAACTTTGGCAACTAATGTGATAATAGGGTACCCTTGTTTGGGCAGTCTTGGAATCACTGCCTAGATTTAAGCACCATGTGTAAAGTTGTTCTGATCTTTACATCATGGCAGATACAGAATTAATACAGGGAATTATGCCATGTCCTCTATCCAAATTTATTTCTTTACGTATATGTTTAAAAAATTTGTGGGCCTGGGCTCCTAAAATTGGACATATATTTCTGCCTGGAGAGACATGCATATGTAATATAATATCTTGGAGTACTATACTATGCTATGATAACATGTTTTTCTTTTTTTTTTGCTTTTTATCAATGGTGGAGGTGGGTAAAGTGTAGTTCACTTTATTAACAAATAATAATTAAGCAACTATGTGTAGACACTCAATGGATGTCTCCTATGTTACAAAGAAATTTATGATTTAATTGGGAAAGGTAAAATACAAATACATAAAAAGAAAATTAACAATTATAGGCAAGAAATTTTAAGTTAAAAGGAAGGGCCCTGAACAATTTTTCTGCAGATATTCAGAGGAGTAAAGAATGAATTCTAGTATCATCAAACACCCTTGAGATAGTATCTAGGAGTTTTTATACACTTAAGACTAATTTTAGAAATCAGTAACTAAAAAGACTTGCATAGAATGATAGACTGCTTTGTTGAGTTAGGATGACACTATGGATTGATGGCAGTCCAAGTAAGGTGCCATACAGCACCAGAGCAAGGCTGCAAATGCCAACATCTATTTCTAAATAATACAGTGGACAAAGTTGTCATCTTACTCTCTTTCTATTGTAATATCTTAAGAAATTGTCTATGAACAGAAATGTGAAAAAGTACCCAACAGAATTAGAGTCAAAACTTCCTTGGGAGGCAGATATACAAAGTGTGAGTGGTAGATAGGCCTTCAAACTGCAGACCAAACTAGCAGTTTTCAGAGAACACATTATTTTAGCAACTCTAGTGGTATTTTCATAGCTTCTAGGGGCTACCATGGACATTCAAGATGATACCATTTTGAAAAACTCATGTTCTTGCTATTAATAATTGAAACGTCCCTTGCTCAATTCAGTTCAAGAGTGCAGCTAAGCATTGTGCTGGTCACCAGGAGTGTCATGGTGAACTACTCTCTATCTTCAATGATCTCACATTTTTGTCATCAGATGTAGAATGATAAGCTGTATCTATCTAGTTGAAGGATAATGGGAATAGATATGGATTTACTCTGACAAAAGTGGCACCCACTATATAGCTGCTCACCCGTCCTTGGATTAGCTGATATCATCCTCATCTGTCAAAACCATGCTGACTGGTCTCAATTTAAATTCATATTACTTATATCAAGGGGGCTCTGAGTGTCACCCTTAATCATATTTTATATTCTAGCTCGTTTACTCTCAACTCTGCTAAATGACTATTTTATACCTTCACTTCCTCAAAACTGTACTCTCACTCTCAGCTGAAGTACTTGCTTTGTATTTCACTAAGAAAGTAAGAGAAACCAGGAAAGAGCATTCACCAACTCCTGCTTCCACACTCTCTGACCTGCCTGCATCTATACTCACATATTCAGACTTGCCTTCTAGTACCCTACTTGAGGTCACCTTCCACACCTTGTGTGCTAGGTCTCATCTCCTCTTTCCCACAAAAAGACATTGTTCCAGAAATTCTCTACTCTCTTTCCTTTTTTTATCTATCATCAACTTTTCCTCTCCTATGGATGACATCCTTTAGATACTTCCTAGAATATCTTTTCTTAAAAATTGTTTTATCCCACATGCCCTTTCAACTGTTGCTCCATTTATCTATTCCTTTTTTATAGCAAAATCCCTAAAAAATATCCATATTCCAATTCTGTACCTATAATTTCTGTCTTCTCATTCTTACTTGAACCCATTTTATTTAGGGTTTCATTTCTACTACACTACAAAATCACTCTTGTCTGGTCACCGAGAACTTCCATGATGACAAATCCAACGTGTGAATTTTCAGTTCTCATCTTAAACTACTACTATTTAATAGTCCTATCTCTTTAACAACTTTCTTCATTGGTTTCAATGCCATTTCTCTCTCTTTCCTGTTTTTTCTACTCCTACCAAAGTAGCTTCCCTGCTTTTGCTCTTGACCCCGATAATCTATTGTAAAAATGCAAGTCAGATTGTGTCACTCCCGTCAACCCTCTCCTAGATTCCTACCTCAGTGAAAGGAAATGCTGAAATCTTTATGGTTGCTTTTACAGTCCAACATTTACCCCTTCTTTATGTCCTACTACTTATCTTTTTTTTTTTTTTACTACACTTCAACCATGCTGTCCTCCTTGGACATTTTGGGCATATTCTTGCCTCAAAGCCTTATACTTGCCTCTTCCTCTGCCCAAAGTGTTCTTCTTCCAGATTTCTACATAGATAGTTCTCTCACTGTCTTCGGGGTCAAATTAAGGCTTATTATTAGGACCTTTCTTAATGTTCCTGTATAGTACCCTTCCCCTATCTCCACATGCACTTCCTGTCATTTTCAGCTTGCTTTATTTTTCTCCATAGCACTTACCACCTGATATACTAGATTAACTTATATATTTGTTTCACTGTTTCCCGCAAGAGAGTAGGCTCTATGGGACAGGGAATTGATTCATCATTTTGCACAGTTTTATTCTTTGGGCATAGAATAGTACCTGACTCACAGTATGTGTTCAGTATATGTTTGTTGAATGAATGAATCTATAAAAGAAAGATAATAATACCTGAACCACAATTGAAGTGAGGATAGAATAGTATACCATATATTAGCCCAGGACTATAGCACATTATCTTTTACTGCTTCTTAGGTTCTACATGATTGTGGAATGCTGCTAAATAATTCTTATACACAGTAGAACCCTGCTTTGTGGAAATTAAAGATGGCCTGTCTCAGTCATAGAAAATGTAGAATATCCCTCTGAATATAAATAGAAACTGCAGACCAAGTACTGGTCTACATATATAGACAGGAAGAAAGAACTTGGATTTTCTTTCTTTTTTTTTAAACATATTCCCCATACAGAAATAAAAATAGTGTCAGCTTTGAACTTGAAAATTGACATTACATGTGCAGTAGCACGTTCTTCATTTTTTGTGTGTAATTTTTTACAATTATGATGTTAAATATATTTTTAACCTATAGATTTGCATTAATATTGAGTAAAGTTCCAACTTTCCATTCAGTGGCATTTAAATTTTTTAATTTTAACTTTACATCTGATTTTGTTCAAGTTCCAGCAAAGAAGTTGGAGGGAAAAACACAACTTAAAAAATTTTAGCAAGTAGGCATTTGGAAATTTTATTGCCAAATAACTCCAGTAACATAGGCTTTTTAAAGCAGTATCTTGGTCTAAATGTGTTCCTATCACTCTTTTTAGTTCCTATGTGGGCCTCCTAATAGGAAATCATGTCCTAGATGAAATATTACCCTCCTGTAAAGAATCTTTCTTTCCACCCTAACCCATGGTTAGATCTAAGTGCTCCTTTTCCCAAACCCTAATCCACAACACTTTTTTTTCATGTGATCATTATGATTATATTTTCATGCAAACACAGTTTCTCATATGTTGATTTACTCATACAGTCAAAAAACTTGAGTTGCTGAATCTGTGCTAAGCAATGTCCTGGGTCTTTGGTTAAAAAGATATGTGAGATGTGGTCTCAGCAACTCTTTCCTATTATTAGACTGTGTTCTCTTTGAGGCTCAATAACTGAGCCTCTTATCTTTCTATGCCTGGCAATTAGCATAACACTAAATAATTATATGTAGAATGAATGAATGTCCTCATTACAGCAGGAGTTCCTGAGAACATGGTCATCTCTGTGTCTGCAGTGCTTACTACAGTATCTGGCACACAATGAAAGCTCAGCAAATATTAAATGGAAGTCATTACTTCCTGATTGTAGGCACCTGCTGATTCACTGTTAGCAGTTGAAATGGAGGCTACATAAAAGCTTAGAAAGTGGGAAAAGCAAATCCGAGAATTCTTAGAAAAAGGGCTCAATCCCAATGGGTCTCAGGATCCTACTTCCTAAAACTTCAGACAGAATATTCTGAGACAGAAAGACTTAATATAACATTTAGTTGAATCCCACTTATGTTTATTATGTGCCACCTTATATGTCACAAGGTGGCAAGAAGGTACAACTCCAGGTAGATTTATAAGTGGTACTAATGAGAAGCTGGTAGTAAACAGATCCAAATGAATATGAAGACAATAAGAGCAAAAATATCCATTACCATCATTTATTACCAGGAGTTCTTTTTTAATAGTTTTGTTGGTATTTATCTCTGTAATCCTCATGGTAATCTTGTAAAATGGGTATTTATATTCCAATTTTATCAATGAGAAAAGTTAAAAATTTGCTAAAGGATATATAGCTACTAAATGGCTGAGATGGCCTTTTAATGTAAGTCTGTTTGGTATAATTGCACAGACTTTTTCCTCTGAGTCATTTCCAGTGAAGCTGAAAATCCAATATTGTTGCCACTATCATAGAGGAGACAAGGGACATCTTGGAGTGACCTGGCAAGGAATTCTTTATGCTTTCATATCCCTGATTCTTCCCACACACAGGATGAAGTGATTTAGGGGCCTGTCAGTAGTCTTCATGGATATATCAGTTTTTAATCTGTCATATGTTAATATTGCAAAGGGAAAAATATATAATTTTCAAAATTTTTAAACACATTTGGTACATCTGTGATAAAATTGGTTCTTTTGGCCATATTTGCTCCTCATGTTTTAGTCAGAAGAATACAAGTATTAGTATCTTAATAATATTGCTTTTGTCATTCCAAAATAAAAAATTTCTCATTTTTGACACTAATCTGAACAGAATGGCCTCATTTTTAGTGTATTAGGTCATTTATTGTTTTATAGTCTAATGGAATATGAGCCCTTTGTGACCCATCATCCAGGATATCTGTTGATGCTATTGAATGAGGAAATGTCATTTATCTGAATGACTGATAAATTTTCTTAGCCAAATTTGTGGATAGTATTTAATGATATGTTGTTAAGGAAAACTGTTGACAGCTCACAGGCTTTACTTTTTGCAACAGAGTTTATTTGTTAAAAGCATGGGCTTTGGAATCACATAGACTTGGTTTTATATTCTTTTTCTTCCATGAGCTTTGGGGACCTAGGACAAATTGCTTGTCTTCTCCAAGTCCTAATTACCTCATTACAAAGTATGATGATAGTAAAGTGTATTTCATAGACTGCCATCAGAATAAAATGAGGGAATGCTTGTAGAGCCCTTGGCAAGGACAGTATGTTCAATATATGTGAGCCATTATTAGCCTTACTTAGGAAATTAAATAAGGGTCGTGTTTCTCAAAATATAGTTGCTAGATTCCTGTGTCAGGATCACCTAAAATGTTTGTTTAAAAAGTTAGATTCCTGGGTCCCAGTCTAGACCTCCTGATTCAGAATCTCTTTGTGGGTAGAGTAAGCATAGAATTTATACAGTAGCACTCATCGACCTCATGCATATTGAAGTTTGAAAACCATGGCCACAGGAAGCATTGAGATAGTGGTGATGATTTATGTTCTGGTTCAGCCACATTTATGAGTGACTGCTATATGCCAGGACCTGCCTTTGGCACAAGGGAAGTGAATAAGGTGGCCAATTTTTGAAATCAGAAAGCAAGAGAATAACAGTTATTTTTTCTGTAGCAGGTACAATTGTAACACTAATAACAATGAACTGAGAGGGAATACAGTTAATTTTGTATTCATGTTTTACTGAAAATCTATAAATGCTCACATATCCATCTTTGAGTGATATAAGGATACTTAGATTAAATGTTTTTTCATCCAATTTGTGTTTTGAAATGGACTGAAATGTGCAAAGAAGTAATTTTCACCTGCTTGATGGATTGCATAAAAACAGGGTAGGATGATTTTTGCTTTTTTTTAGAAAAGAATTTTTAGAGAAATTTTTTTATTTCTGTAAATAGGATAGAGATGTAAGGATAAAGAACTCTTTACTTTCAAATCTTGGTCTAGTCTATTCTAGTCATAGGAATCTCCAGAATTTAAATTGCTCTTGAAATTGGACTTTAAGGCATGTTTCGTCCCTAGAGCCCTGTGTTTTTCAAGTTACAAAGATCAGTTTGTGTTTGAATTTTTTTTTTAGTGTAGACATATGGCTGTCATATAATTTATAATGATGGTTTGGCATGTTTATAGTTGTTATCAGTGGAGCATTTGCACATTTCCAGAAAAGGTAAGGATCAGATTCCATCCAATTCTTGAGATGCCTATCATCTTGTCACTTTTGAATAATAATTAACATTCATTTACCATGTTATTATCTATAAAGTGGTTTTTCCACATACCACATATTCTCACCATAATAGTCTTTTTTAATGATTTACAGCCAAGTTTGCTTTACCTTAGGGTCATTTTATCTGGCCTAGCTTAATCCCCACCCCAGTGCCTGTGTCATCCTAATGGACACTCTTTTTTTGTATACCTATCTTAAGTTGCCGTGAACTAACCATTAAGGTTTAGTCTCAAAGTCTGGAGACACAGTAGTAGAAAAAATGAAGATAAGAATAGCAAATTCCTGTCTCCAATAGCTAAATGACTAATGTGCTAGTGTTCTGAGAGCTTTATATAGATTAATTCATTATTAATTCATTAAGTCTACCAACTCTATGCATTAGGAATTATTGTTCATTTTACAAATGAGGAAACAGAGGCATAAAGAGATCAGGTAACTTCCCCAAGGTGACACAGCTAAAAAACAGTAGTGCTAGGATTTGAGCTCAAGCAAACTGGCTCCTGTAGTTCACGTTCTTAACTACTATTCTTTACTCCTATCTGATTTTGAATAGGAAGACAACTTCACAAACAGTAAAAAGTGATAATACTATAGAAATTTTACAAAGCAAAATCCATAAGGGCTGTGAGACTTTAGAAAAGGGAAAATGACTTGGGCTAGAATAGTCAGAGTAGGCTCTATGAAAGAGGTGGGAGAAGATTCATTCCCTGGAGAGTGGAGAGTGAATCATTACATATAGTATAGTAGGTAGTGAGACAACGTGGTCTTTGTAGTAAAACAGACCTGGGTTCAATTTCCAGTCCCTATTCTCAGCTATGGGACATTTGGCAAATAGCCTCAGTTTTCTCTCATCTACAAAATAGTAATAATAGTGCCTACTCCACAGATTTTATATTTAGATAGAAAGATAGGGAATGGAAAGATGGGGAGGTAGGATGCTGGAGAATAGGCAGCACAAAAATTGGAAAAGCAGAAATGTTTGTAGAATAACTTGGGAGAGAGCAAATCATCTTATCTAATGGAAGAGACAGGATCTATATAGGAATAATGAGAAAGAGATTTAAAAACATTATTTGGGACCATGCTGTAATAGAAGTCTTTTAATGAATGTACTGCTTAAGGATTTGGGAAGCATCCTTGGTTCAGCCTCCTTCTACTTGGGTAACTGGGCATGTTACTTAACCTGTCTCTGCCTCAGTTTTCTCCCCTATAAAAGGAGAATTAAGTAAAATGAAATATGTAAAAATTTAAGCCCAGTGTGTGACACATACTTAATTGTCAAATAATGTTACATATTAATATTATAATGTATTCAGCAGGAAAAGTATTTATTTGTCCAAGGGAGTAAGATAATGAAAATGATGTTTTTACATATTCTGCTAGCAGTGTATAAGATGAATTGGAGTCTGAGCCAGGAAAGCCAGAGTGTGAGGTTAAAGGTATCTATTAGATCGGGCAGGCAGGGAAAGCTGAGGGCAGTTGAAAATAGTCCAGCAAGGTGCATTTGGAGTTCTGACAGCTAGATAGGAAACTTTGTAGCAATCTAAGTGTGAGTTAATGAGGGGGTGGGTAGGGTGGCTTCAGTGGGAATGAAATGAAAGGGATGGCTATGAAAGGGATTGTAAAGGAGACCCTACAGGACTGGGATACCACCTGTTAGAAAGGCAGTGAAAGAAAGAAAGGCTGCAGGGAAATATGACTTTGTGTTTTTGAGTCCAAATGTTGACAGGTTGAGTCGACAAAAGGAACAACCAGGTAAATATATTCTATTGAATAAGAGGTTCGTAATATGTGATTGAAGTTCTGGGGACAACACATGGCTGAACGTAGAAATTTAAAGGCAGACATTGGAAGTGATTATTGAGGCTATAATTCTTAATGGATTCTCACCAATGAATAAAAATATTTACCTATCTTTTTAACAGTGTTAAAAGAAAAAGTTATATTTTGTTAATTCTATGATACCAGTGTGTTGCTGTCTAGGTACCATATTATTAAAGAGTAACAAATGACAACTTGAGGTATATAATGGAAACATATAACCAGGGGATGGAGAACTAGATCCCTTGAGAAAAAAAAAGAGCTTATATAGTGAATGCATTTTTTCTGGAGGAGATGTAGGGTGCATATAAGGCTGTCATGTGCAAGAGGATGTAGACTTATTCTGCATATTCAAGAGGACAAAGGATGGAATAAACTGGGTGCGTTTTCAGTAACAACTTCTTCAAGAAACTTATGAGCTTCCCTTAACTGGTCACATTATAGGAGAGTTGAGATGAACACTTTTTAAAATACCAGAAAGAGGAGATATACCTTATGATCAGGACAACTGAGTAATTTGCAAGAACTCTACAAATACTATGGTTTTACGATTAGGCTTACTGCATAGAAGGAAGTGAGGGACAGCATATCCCTAAAGTAACTAAACAAATATTTGAAAAAGGTAAGAGGAAGTGGAAAAAATATTCATTTTCAGTTGAGACATAGTGACTAGAGTGGTTTTAGCAGGAAAATAGTGAGAAAATGAGTGGTGAACTGTAGGCTCTTCCTGAACACTTTTAAGAAGAAAAGAAGGAGGTGGCTGCGAAGAAACATCTCTCATAAGAATGAACTGATGGTGACTTTTGCCCAGGTTGGTTTCTGTCCAGTGAAAGCATAAGCAGGAGTTAGGGCAAGGCCATTTTGGCATGAAGTTAGGAGAGAGAAAAAAATTTCATGATAGGTTACTGAACTGTTACTAATTTGTAGAGTACCTGAGGTAAAGGTAGCATAGCAAGGTAAAGACAGCCTTCCACCCATTTATTCAATACTTAGCAAAATGCCAAATATTATATACTAGATTACCCTCATACATATATATGCACATATATACATATAAATATATGCATAATAAATACATATGCATATGTATATGTATATGTGCATGTATGTATATATATGTGCATATGTGTATCATCTTATTTAATTCTAATATTAATTTTGAGAGGAATATATTACCTCCATTTTACAGATTAGGAAACTAAAGCTCTCTGAAGTAGTCATTGTTCCGATTCTCATAAGCTAGTAAGTAGATGCTAATGGTATTCAGATATTCTTCTGCTTAATGTCAAAAGAGCATGTTCTTCCAAGAAAATTGGATATCTAGACTGTGAAACCTGGTTTCAAATCCTAAATTTGCCTCTACTTAATTGTGCAACTTTGGGCAAGTCATTAAACCTAACTGGATCTCTGTGTGCTCCTCTGTGAAATGATGAAAAGATACTTGCTCTGCCTGTGAGTTTCTGTGAGAGCAGAGATGAGAAGTTCCCAAACCTGGAGCCATTAAGGAGTTTTAAACAAGGGAGGAATATGATCAAATGTGCTAAATGATAGGTCTAGTTAGTAGTGTGGAAGATATATTTGAGAGAGATCAAACCTCAGAGAGAGCCCTTAAGAAGCAATGTTTCTGATAATAAATAATGAACTGTTTTAGGGTAGTGGTATAAGCGATACAGAGTAGAGGACATATTAATACTAAAACAATATTTACTACATTATTTTTTCACCATTTTTTATTATTTCTCCCCATCATCCCCTGGAGACTATGGACTTTTTAGAAACTTTTGTCCTAATTGATCCCCCTTCCACCAAATTTTAATACCATGGATATAGTGCTTATGTCTTTACGTACAGTATGTATAGCTGTGCTTTGTACATAAAAATATTTTTCACCCTGTATTACAGAGAAAGAGAGAGAGAGAGAGAGAGAGAGAGAAGGAGAGAGAGAGAAACAGACAGGCTGGAAACTCAAGGTGAATTTCTACGTTGCAGTCTTGAGGCAGAATTCTTTCTTCTTTAGGGAACTTCAGTCTTTGCCCTTAAGGCCTTCAATTGACTGGATGAGGCCCTCCTACATTGTGAAGAGTAATCTGTTTTACTTAAAGTTAACTCGTTGTAAATGTTAATCATATCTAAAAAATACCTTCACAGAGACATCTAAAATAGCATTTGACCAAATAATTGGGCACTGTAGCTTAGCCAAGTTGACATAAAATTAACTGTCATTGTCCTCTCCTGCAGAGCCAATTTTTACTCCATAGGGGGTGATATCCCTTTTGAAAATACATAATTAGGAGATAAAATGGCAGGACATACTGTATATTAGATTGATTTATTGTTTAGATGTATGAAGCGAGAGACAGAAAGGCGTCAAAACTGATTTCCAGATTTCTAGGTTGAACAGCTGGTGATGCCCTGTGCTGAGAAAGGAAAAGCAGAACACAGAATAGATCTGATATGGAATATGATGAGGTTTATATACCAGGTGTGCATTTTGTAGCGCTCTTTAAGCATATTCATTCACAAGCCTCTCTAACTGCTTATATCTGGAATTGAATAAAAATTATTAGAAAATCTAATGAAAAAATAAAATGTTTTTTATATAAGCTCAGTGATAGCATGATTTCCTCACTTTTAACATTCAGGCCTAAAAGACCCTCTGAATATATAGTATTTTACTTCTTATTTTCATTCCACTACCTAGATTATAAATTTCCTTAAACAAAGAATGGGAAAACCTCATTTAGCTGCTTGCAAGGTAGAGGGACATACAGCCTAACAGTAGTTAAGTCTGTTCTTTATAAGTTAAAACTACTTTGTTTTGTAGGAAGAAATCTCCTAAGCCGATAACAATATAAATCTTTAAAAATCCTTTTAGTTATAAGGTATACTATTTTTCAGTGGGATTGCCGTGTTATGTATGAAATCTATGTTGAATTTTTAGAAGCCCTGTAAAGTAATGTCAGCTCCATGTAGAGGATTTACTGCTCCATTACTTAATATTGGGAAAATAGAAAAAGAGTGCATATTTTGTAATAATAGCAAAAACCATAAGCAGTGGACTGGGGGATTAATCCCTGTCATAATCTGTGTTCCCTAGAAAACAACTCAAAACTCTGAGATTTGTATGTAAGAATTTATTAAGGAATACTAGAAACTATTCCTGTGAGAGGTAAGGGAACCAGAATTGGGCAAAGGGAGAAGTTGAAATGAGATACAGTTGCCACAGAGGCCTCTGTTAATCCTACAGGGAAATATGGAGATGGCATTGCTGTTTAGAGTTGTTTCCATTGAGGCAAGGTTTGCTGAGTTTTTGTACCCCACATCAAGTAGCCATTGGATGCAGGTTGCCTAGAAAAAGGGAAGCAATTTTGGTCAAGGCAGCTTCCTTTTTTTTTTTTTCCTTTGCCCCGCCCCTTCTCAGGGCAGCTTCCTGTAGAGGAACCCAGCTGTGAGGCTTTGTGGCTAACACTCCTACCAACTGGAGAAATGGGTACTTTGATCCTGAAGGGGAGATCTATTTGGTACACATCAGAACCCACTACAAATCTTTAATGTAAGATTTTTGTTTAGTTATCACCATTAGCACTTGTACATGTACTTTAGCACTACATTTAGAAATTTCACTTATTTAATTACTAGATGCCTATTTAATTAATTTAATTAACTATATGTACATGCATTTCAGGATTTATACAAGTTCGATGCCCATCTCCACTTCTGCTGGCAGAGTCATTTTTTAAGTTCTTAAAATGTATACTGCTTAGAGTCTTTATTTTTCTGTTACATTGTTTACTCATCTCAAAAACCATAACCCAACTGTGATAAGAGTATTAACACTTTCAGACTTCTGGTTTCAAAGGTTTCAAAATCAGATCCATGTGAAATGCCCCCTTTTATTTTACAGATCTGCCTCTTCCATTAACTTAGTGATATATCACTTTCAAACAACTCATTTCTATTACCTTATATTAGATCTCTATGAGGAAAGTTAAGAACCAGATTTGCAAATAAACACGATTTAAAAGTCTTTTTCTTGCCCCTAACAAGCTATATGAGCTTGGGTAAGAACTTACTTGAGTGTCAGTTGTTTTTTTTTGTCTGTAATATTATCTATCTTTTAGAGATAGAATATTTAACACAATGTTTAGGACATAATGGTCTTTCAACAGATGGTGCCTATTGGTAGTAGTATTTTCTCAACAACCCTGTATAATCGGTAAAGCCCCAATTTGCAGATACATTTAAAAGTAGAAAATACTATTAAAAAACCAAAATACCTTTATATAGAATTTTTTACCTGAAATGCAATAATCAAACCCTAATTGACCCTAAGTTCTCTGCTACATTTTTCAACTGTTGCACTGATAAAGATTTCCACCAATAGATATCAAACTTTACCTTTCTCCATAGCATAAAGGAGCCTCAATCTATTTTCTGAATTGCTCAGAGTACATTGTAATAGAGTCTGAACTCTGTTTAATTTCAGATAACTAAAATGAAAAAGGCACAATTTTAGGCTTTGTCAGTGTACTAATGGAAAACCCGGTATACTTACTTTACTATAACCTCCAAAGTGACCCCTCTTTTAACAAGTTATGCTCATCTTCAATCTTCTGGTTGTGCTAACCTCAAATTCTGCAGCTGAGTCATACAAATATTGGATGTGCTGAAATGAGATTGGGGGAAATTTCTAGAGGCACATGATACATTAGGAGTAAAGTGACTTAAGTATTGAAATGCTTGCCTGAGGAAGAGATTGCAAGATGGAATGAATTGAAATGATACTCAAAGAGAAAAACTGTTGGGAAGGAGGTATCATTCACTTTGTCTAGTTATTTTATGCCTTAGTCTTTATAATGTTTCTGTCCACTAAAACAAAAATGAGAAAAATACAATATAGAAATATGGGATAACTTAGTGATGGAACTTGTAGCTCACAATTTCTCAGGATTTGACCAATAGGATTCATTTTAGTGAAGTTTGAAATTGCATATGTCCCTGGGAAAGACAAAAATAAATGTTTACATCTTAATTATCAGCTTTTTTTGACACGGGAGAAAATACTAAATTTCCTTAGCTTTTAACTGCTTTACTCTTTTGAGGCTTGACTGACATGTAACCCTTTAAAAACTTGCTTCCTTAGGGAATGCCCTCAGAAGTAGCGCATTGGTTGCAGGGGTCAAGAAATAAGTTGCAAATTTTGTTTCTGTAACTAATCTAGGCCAAGTGACTTTTGAGCAAAGAACATAGCAAAAGAATTCAAATCATGTGTATGCCTTCTTAAAATAATTAGTAGTATAAGGATGCCCTTACAGAAAGAGAGGAGTCACAATAACCCAGACAGAAATTTCAATTAAAAAAAAAAATAAAGCACAGGCAACAAAAGCAAAAATAGACAAGTGGGACTAAATCAAACTAAAAAGTTTCTCAACAACAAGGAAAACAAAGTGAAAAGGCAACCTATGGAATGGGAGAAAATATATGCAAATCATATTACTGATAAGGGTTAATATCCAAAACTTATAAGGAACTTCTACAAGTCAATAAGCAAAAAACAAACAAAACAAATAAACAAACAAAAAAACCCAAATTAAAATATAGGCAAAGAACTTGAATAGACATTTCTCCAAAGAAGGCATACAAATGGCCAATAGTATAGGAGAAGATGCTCAACATCACTAAATTGCATTTAAGGAAATGCAAATCAAAGCCACAATGAGATATCACAACACATCTGTTAGAATAGCCATTATAAAAAAAAAACCCAAAAAACAGAAAATAACAAGTGTTGACAAGGATGTAGAGAAATTAGAACCCTTGTGCCCTGTTGGTGGGAATGTAAAATGGTATAGCTGCTATGAAAAACAGTATGGAAATTCAAAAAATTAAAAATATAATTATCATATGATCCAGTGATTTCATTTCTGAGTATTCATCCAAAATAATTGAAAGAAGGATCTTGAACAGATGTTCACATTTCCATGTTCAGTGTGGCATTAATCACAGTTTCCACAAGGTAGAAGCAACCTAAATGTCCACTAATGGATATATGGATAAAGAAAATGTGGTATGTGCATATGAAAGAATATTATTCAACCTTAAAAAAAAGAAAATCCTGTCATATGCTACAACATATACAACACAATTGAAACTTGAGGACATTTTCTTAAGTGAAAGACAAATACTGCATGATTCCACTTATATGAATTATCTAAAATAGTCAAACTGATTTAATCAGAGAGTAGAATGGTGGTTGCCAGGGGCTAGGGAAAGGTGGAAATAGGAAATTTTGTTCATTGGGTATAAAGTTTCAGTCATACAAGATGAAAACATTCTAGAGATCTTCTGTACAACATTGTACTTATAGTTAACAATATTGTACTGTGCACTAAAAATTTTGTTAAAAGGATAGATTTCGTTTTATGCATTTTTTACCACAATTTTTTTTAAAAACCACCATGCTCCAGTCATTTATTTACTTATTGAAATGATTGTATATATTTAAATTGAAATAAAATATAAATACAGAAAAACTCACAAAGTGTATATCTTGATGAATTTTCATATAGTGAACACAATCATCCAGAACAAGAGATATTAGCAAAGCAGAAGCCTTCACTCTGCCCTCTCTCAATCACTGATACCAACACTGCAAAAGTAATTACTCTCCTGACTTTTATCACTATGGATTAGTTTCACCTATCTTTGAAACTTATATAACTTGAATCCTGTAGTATTTTTCCTCTTGCTTTTTTCATTTGACATTATGTTTGTGAGATTCATCCATGTTGTTGCAGTTTGTGTTTTGCAAATTGTTATCACAGTTTGTCCTTTTTCATTCTGGTGTAGTAATTCATTGTATGAATACACCTCACTATTAATATTTATTCATTCTGTTACTGATAGATAGATATTTATTTGTGTCCAGTTTCAGGCTACTATGACTAACTCTGCTAAGAACATTTCTGTAAATTTTTGGAGTGCACTGATATATGTTTGGTTATACAACTAGAAGTGGAATTGCTAGATCTTAGAACAAGCATCAGTTTAGCTTTAGTAGAAAATTATGGAGTTTTCCAAAATGATTATATGAACCTAAACTCCCATGAGCAATATGTGTTGTTTGCAGTTGCTCTATATTTTTTTCAGTAGCTACTTTGGTGGGTATTACTAGTACTGTGGTTTTAATTTTGCATTTCTCTCAATGACTAAGAAGTTTGACAATCTTTTTATACGTTTATTGGCCTGGATTTTCTTTCTTCTATCTTATTGATTTGATCGATTTATATATATTTAATATTCTAAATATGAGTCCTATTTAGAATATTTGTATTGCAAACATTGTCTCCCTCTATTTTTCTTGCATTTTCCATTTTCTAATGGTGTCTTTTGAATAAAAATTACATTTTTAATAATATTGTTCAATTTATCGATCTTTTCTTTATGAAACCATAACTTGCTTTTCGTGTCCTGTTTAGGAAATCTATGCCTACTCCAAATTTGTTGAAATATTTCCCTATATTCTCTTACTGAACTTTTCACATTTAGATTTCAGTCAAATTGAAATTGATTGTGTGTATAGTATGAGGAAGGGGTAACAATTCATTTTCCACCCTGTGGATATATAATTAATTAATTATTGATAAGACTATCTTTCCCCTCATTGAATTGCAGGGTGCCTTTGATGTATATTAAGTAACCTTACGTAATTGGGCCTATTTACATCGTATTCAATTCTTTTGGTCTATTTCTGTGTCCTTATGCAAATTGAGTACTGTCTTAATATATAATGTTTTAATATCTGGTAGTGTAAGTCCCTCAATTTTATTTATCTTCACAATTTTCATAGCAATTTTTGATTATTTGCATTTCCATATACATTCCAAAATCAATGTGTCAATTTCCACAGAAGTCTTTGCTGAGTTTTTTGATTGTGAATTGATTGAATCTGTGGGCCAGCTTAAGGTTTTATATTGTTAAAACTTTGAGCTTATAATTTAACAGCATGATACACGTGTATATGTGTGTGTATGTGTATATTTAGATCTTTCTAATTTCTTTCAATAATATTTTATAGTTCATTGTGTGTCTTTAACATCTCATTACATTTATTTATTGAGATGTGGTACATTTGACACATTGTAAATAGTATCATTTTTAAATTGTATTTTTAATGTTTGTTGGTAATATACTTAAAGAAAGACTATTGGGTTTTTTATGTTGACATAAACATTGTATATAAACGATTTGCTAAATTTACTTATATTAGAGCTTTGTAGATTCTTTTGTATTCACTATGTAAGTATTAATAATCCAATTAATTGAGGATACTGATAGTTTTATTCAGTCTTTTCTAAGGTTTTAATCTTTTTTCTTTTCTTATTAAACTGGCCAAAACCTCCTGTACAATATTGAATAGACATGATGATACCTGATATTCTAATATTAAGGAAGAATATTCTAGCATTTCACATTAATATAATGTTTTAAAAATGTTTTCATGCTAAGGTCATTCACTTCTATTCTCAGTTTGCTATGATTTTTTAAATATTATAAATAAGTATATAAAATACATTTTTTCTATATCATAAATAACTATAAGTATATAAATACATTTTCTGCATATATTGAGATGATCATATGAATCATTTTCTTTTTTCTGTTAACATGGTAAATTGCAATGGTTTATTTTTGAAAGTTAAAATAATTTGTGCTTCTTAAATAAACCCCATTTGGCTATGTAGTGTTATTGTTTTCACATGCAGAAGTTTTACTTTTTTTTTTTTTTGCTTTCATGTTAATGAGAAAGATTGACCTGTAATTTTACTTTCTTTTAATATTTTTGTCATTTTTTTTGTCAAAGTTATACTGGCATCAAAATAAGTTGGGAAATGTGTTATTTTTGTTCTATGGAAGAGTTTGTTTTATATTGACATTAATCCTCGCTTTAATATTTGGAAGAATTTTGGAAGGAAGCCTCTGGGCTGAAGATTTCTTTTTGAAAAGGGTTTAAGTTAATACTCCAATTTTTTTATTAGCAAGTAGAAAGTATGCGTTTCTCTATTGACTGTTACATTAGTTTTGGTAAGTTTTTTTCCCCCTAGGATTTCTCTGTTTCAACTACATTTTTAACTTTGATTGACATGAGGTTGTTTATAATATCTTCTATAAGATCTGAAGTGATCTTCTATTTTTATTCATAGTATTAATAATTTGTTCTTTTCTTTATCATTCATACTCTATGGTTATCAATTTTAAGACTTTTCTTTTTACTTTTTATTGTTATTTTTGATTATGGGTACATAATATTTGTATATCTTTATAAGGTACATGTGATGTATCATTACAGGCATACAATGCAAATGAATCAAATCAGGGTTATTGAGGTATCCATCATCTCATGCATTTAACATTCCTGTGTGTTAGGAATATTCAAATTCCACTGTTAGTTATTTTAAAGTATACCGTAACTTATTATTGATTATGGTCACTATGTTGTGCTATCATATCAAATATTATTTATTCTATCTAACTATCTAACTATATTTTTGTACCCATTAACTATCTCCACTTTATCCCCCTCTTCCTGCTATGCTTCCCAGCCACTGGAAACCATCATTTTACTCTCTGTCTCCATGAAATCAATTATTTCAATATTTAGCTCCCAAATATGAGTGAGAACGTGTGGTATTTGTCTTTCCGTGCTTAGCTTATTTCACTTAATGTTCTCCAATTCCATCCATATTGTTGCAAATGACACAATTTAATTTTTTGTGCCTATATGATATTACAGTGTGTATATGCACCACAATTTCTTTACCCATTCATCTGTTGATGGATACTTAGGTTGATTCCATATCTTGCCTATTTGCATAGTGCTGCAATAAACATGAGAGTGCAGACATCTTTTCAATATATTGAATTTCTATACTTTGGATATATACCCAGCAATGGGATTTCTGGGTCATATGGTAGTTCTATTTTCAGTTTTTTGAGGAACTTCCATACTGTTCTCTATAGTGACTGCACCGATTTACATTCCCATCAACAGTGATGAGGTTCCCCTCTCTCCACATCCTCACCAGCATTGATCATTGCCTGTCTTTTTGATAAAAGCTATTTTACCTGGAGTGAGATATCTCATTGTAGTTTTGATTTGCATTTATCTGATGTTGAGCATTTTTCCATATACCTGTTGGCCATTTGTATGTCTTTTTTTCAATGTGTATTCAAATCCTTTGCACATTTTTAAATCAGATTATTTTATTTTTTCCTGTTGAGTTGTTGGAGTTCCTTCTATATTCTGGTTATTAATTGCTTGTCAGATGGGTAGTCTGCAAATATTTTCTCTCATTCTGTGGGTTGTTTCTTCACTTTATTGATTGTCTCTTCACTTTATTGATTGTTCCCTTTGCTGTGCAGAAGATTTTTAGCTTGATGTGATCCCATTTGTCCAAATTTGCTTTGGTTGCCTGTTCTTAGGGGATATTACTCAAGAAATCCTTTCCCAGATCAATGTCCTGAAGCATTTCCCCAATGTTTTCTCTTAGTAGTTTCAGGTCTTAGATTTAAGTTTTTACTTGATTTTGATCTGATTTTTGCATGTGGTGAGAGATGAGGGTCTAGTTTTCTTCTTCTGCATATGAATATCCAGTTTTCTCAGCACCATTTATTGAAGAGATGTCCTTTCTCCACTGTATGTTCTTGGTGATTTTGTTA
This sequence comes from Lemur catta, assembly GCF_020740605.2. Lineage (NCBI taxonomy): Eukaryota > Metazoa > Chordata > Mammalia > Primates > Lemuridae > Lemur > Lemur catta. The sequence goes on from NC_059134.1 coordinate 48,182,174, forward strand.
AAGATAAGTTTATTATAGAAGTGTGGATTTATTTCTAGATTCTCTATTCTGTTTCATTGGTCTATATGTCTATTTTTATGCCAGTACCATGTTATTTTGGTTATTACAGCTCCGTAGTATAATTTGAAGTCAGGTACTGTGATTCTTCCAGTTATATTCTTTTTGCTCAGAATAGCTTTGGCTATTCTGTGTCTTTTGTAGTTCCATATTAATTTTAGGATTATTTTTTTCTATTTCTGTGAAAAATGTCATTGGTATTTTCACGGGGATTGCATTGAATCTGTAGATTGCTTTGGGTAGTATGGACATTTTAACAGTACTGATTCTTCTGATCCAGGAGCATGGAATATCTTTCCATTTTTTGTGTGTCCTTTTCAAATTCTTTCATCAATATTTTATAGTTTTCATTATAAAGATATTTCGCTTCTTTGGTTAAATTTATTCCTAGGTAGTTTATTTTATTTGTAGGTATTGTAAATGGAATTACTGTCTCAGTTTCTCTTTTAGATTGTTTACTGTTGGCATATAGAAATGCTACTGATTTTTGTATGTTGATTTGCATCCTGCCAGTTTACTGAATTTGTTTATCAGTTCTAATAGTGTTTTGGGGGGGAAGTCTTTAGGTTTCCCTAGATATAATATCATGTCATCTGCAAACAATGATAATTTGACTTCTTCTTTTCCAATTTGGATGCCCTTTATTTCTTTCTCTTGTCTGATTGCTCTAACTAGAATTCCCTGTAGTATGTTAAATAACAGTGGTGAATATAGGCATCCTTGTCATGTTACAGATTTTATAGGAAAGACTTTCATTTTTTTCCCATTCATTATGATGTTAGCTGTGGTTCTGACATACATGGCTTTTATCATGTTGAGGTAAGTTCCTTCTATCCTCAGTTTTTTCAGTGTTTTTATTATGAAAGGATGTTGAATTTTATCAAATACTTTTTCAGCATCAATAGAAATGATCATATGGTTTTTGTCCTTCATTTTGTTGATATGATGTATCACACTGATTGATTTGCATAAGTCAAATCATCCTTGCATCCCTAGGATGAATCCCACTTGATCATGGTGAATAATCTTTTGAATGTGTTGTTGAATGTGGTTTGCTAGTTATTTTGTTCAGAATTTTTGCATCTATATTCATTAGAAATATTGGCCTATAGTTTTCTCTTTTTTTTGTTTGTCATGTCTTTGTCTGGTTCCAGTATCAGGGAGATACAGGCCTCATAGAATGAGTTTGGGAGTATGCCTTCCTCTTGATTTTTCTGGAATAGTTTAAGTAGGATTGGCATTGGTTCTTCTTTGAATACTTGATAAAATTCAGCAGTGAAGCCATCAGGTCCTGGGCTTTTCTTTGATGAGACATTTTTTATTACTTCTTTTATCTCATTATTTGTTTTTGGTTTACTCAAGTTTTGGATTTCTTCCTGTTTCAATCTTAGTAGATTTATGTGTTTAGCTGGGAATTTATTCATTTCTTCTAGGTTTTCCAAGTTGTTTGCATATAGTTGGTCATAGTAGTCTCTAATGATCCTTTTGATTTCTGCAGTATCAGTTATAATGTCTCCTTTTCCATCCCTTATTATATTTATTTGGGTCTTCTCTTTTTTTCTTAGTCTGGGTAAAAGCGTGTCTATTTTTTTTTTTCAAATAACCAATTTTTTGTTTTAAATTGATATTTTTTATTTTGAATGATTCAATTTCATTTATTTCTGCTCTGATCTTTATTATTTCTTTTCTTCTACTAATTTGGGTTTGGTTTGTTCTTGTTTTTCTAGTTCTTTTAGATGAGTAGTTAGGTTGTTTATTTGAAGCTTTTCTACTTTTTTGATCTAGGCACCTATTACTAAAAACTTTCCTCTTATCACTGATTTTTCTGTGTCCCATAGATTTTGATAAGTTGTGTTTTCATTTTCATTTGTTTCAAGAAATTTTTAAATTTTCTTATTAATCTCTTCAATTACCCACTGGTCATTCAGGAGCATATGGTTCATTTTCCGTATGTTTGTATATTTTCAATTGTTCCTCTTGTTAATGATTTCTAGTTTTATTCCATTATGATCAGAGAAAATACTTGCTATGATTTCCATTTTTTTGAATTTTTTAAGACTTGTTTTCTGGCCCAACATATAGTCTACGCTTGAGAATGATCCATCAGCTGAGGAAAAGATCGTGTATTCTACAGTTGTTGGAAGAAATGTTCTGTAAATGTCTGTTAGGTTCATTTGGTCTATAGCACAGATTAAGTCTAATGTTTCATTGTTGATTTTCTGTCTGGATGATCTGCCCAATGTTGAAAGTAAAGTTTTGAGGTCTCTAATGTTTATTGTATTAGGATCTATCTCTCTCTTTAACTTTGATAATATTTGCTTTATTTATCTGGTACTCCAGTGTTGAGTACATAGACATTTAGAATTGTTATAGCCTCTGCATTGATCCCTCTATCATTATATAATGACCATCTTCATCTCTTTTTACAATTTTTGTCTTGAAATCTATTTTATCTGATAGAAGTATAGCTACTCTTGCTTTTCTGGTTTCCATTTGCGTGGAATATTTTTTTCCATCTGTTTATTTTCTATCTATGTGTGTCTTTGTAGGTGAAGTGGGTTTCTTCCAGATGACATATAGTCAGATTTTGGGTGTTTTTTAATCCATTAAGCCATGTTATGTGTTTTGAATGAAGAGTGTAGTCCATTCAAATTCAGTGTTATTGTTGATAGGTAAGGACTTACTGTTACCAAGTTGTTATTTAATTTCTGGTTGTTTTGTGGTTCTTTCTTTCTTTCTTCCTTCCTTCCTGTCTTCCTTTATTAAAAATTATTTTCTCTGGTAGTATGTTTTAATTTCCTGCTTTTTATCTTTTGTGTATCTCTTGTAGGTTTTTTTATTTGAGGTTACTATTAGACTTGCAAAAACATTTTATAACCAATTATTTTACATGATGACAACTCTGCTTACAAACAAATAAACAAGCAAAAGAAATTTGAGAGAAATTCTTCACTTTAATTCCACTCCCACCTGCCTTTTAACTTCTTGATTATTCCATCCATACCTTTTTATACTACCTATCTCTCAAAAAGCTATTATTGTTATTTTGATAGGTTTTTCTTTTAGTCTTCCTCAAGATATAAGTGGACTATATATTGCAATTAGAGCAACAGAGTATTCTGTATTTGGGTCCTTACCATTACCAGTGAGTTGTGTACCTTCATATAATTTCTTATTTCTCATAAACGTTCCTGTCTTTCAGATCGTAGGACTTCTTTTTTTAACATTTCTTTTAGGGAAGGTCTGGTGTTAATGAACTGCCTCAGCTTTGGTTTGTCTGGGAAAGTCTTTATTTCCCCTTTATGTTTGAAGATAAACATAAATATATTTTTGCAGCATATATTATACTAGGGTTAAGGTTTTTTTCCTTCAGCACTTTGAATATGTCATGCCACTCTGTCCTGGACTGTAAAGTTTTCACTGAGAAGTCTGCTGGCAGATGTATTGGAGCTCCTTTATATGTTATTATTTTTTTATTTTTTCTGGCTTCTCTTAGGACTCTTTTTATCCATGACTTTTGGGAGCTTGATTATTAAATGGTTAAAGTAGCCTTTTATGGATTAAATCTGCTTGGTGTTCTATGACCATCTTGTACTTCAATATTGATATCTTTCTCTAGATTTGGAAAGTTCTTTTTTATTATTTCTTTGAATAAAATTTCTACCCCAATCTCTATCTCTACCTCTTCTTTAAGGCAAATAACTCTTAAATTTTCTCTTTTGAGGCTATTTTCTAGATTTTGTAGGTGTGCTTCATTCTTATTTATTCTTTTTTCTCTTCTGACTGTATTTTCAAATAGCCTGTCTTCAAGCTCAATAATTCTTTCTTTTGGTAAGTCAATTCTGCTGTTGAGACACTCTGATGCATTTCTTGGTTTGTCAGTTGAATTCTTAGGCTCCAAAATTACTGCTTGATTTTTTTTATTGTTTTATTCTCTTTGTTAAATTTCTCTGATAAGCTTTTGAATTCCTTCTCTATGTTGTCTTGAAGTTCATTGAGCTTATTCAGGACAGCTATTTTGAATTTTTTGTCTGAAAGTTTACCTATCTCCATCACTCTGTGATTGGTCACTGGTACCTTATTTAATTTATTTGGTGAGGTCATGTCTTCCTGGATGTTCTTAATGCTTATGGATGTTTGTTGAAGTCTGGGCATTAAAGCTTAAGGTATTTCTTTTAATCTTGACAGTCTGGGTTTGTTTGAAGCCATCATTTGTAAGAAGGCTTTCCAGATACTCCAAGGGAATTGAGTGTTGTGGTGTAAGTCTTTGGTCACTGAAGTTGTATCAGCACTTGAGGTGCCCCAAAGCCAGTAATGCTGAGTCTTGCAGACTCCTGGTGGTACTGAGGTGGTGGACTTGGGTAAGATACAAAAGAATACCCTGGAATTCTCTCCTCATTCTCTGTGTTGGGCTGCCAGAGTTGGGGGAGGAGTAATGTGGGCATGTTTTCATGGCCACCAGTACCAGGTCACACTTGAAACCAGCCCAATCTTACCCACAACCAGTGGTGACTGTTTTCTGGCTACTCTGATGTTTATTCAAAGCCCCAGGGCTCTTTAGTCAGCAGCTGGTGAAGCCTCTCAGGATTGGGTCCTTCCCTTAAGGACAGCATATATCCTTCTGGCCCAGAGTGGGTCCAGAAATGCCATCCAGGAAGCAAGGCCTAGACTGTTGGTCTTCTGGAGTCTGCTTGATACTTTATTTTATTGTGGCTGAGATGGTACCCAAGTTGCAAAACAAAGTCCTCTGAGCTCTTCCCTCTCCTTTCCCCAAGTGGAAGAATACTTTCCCTGAGGTATGCTGCCTGTGGTTGGTGGAGGGGTGACACAGGCACTGGCTTGGCTGCAGTTGATATCTCACTGGGCCACATGCACCCTAAGTTCACTGGCACTAAAAGTCAGAAAATCAATTTCTACACAGCGTAAATTGCCCAAGGACTGCATTCTTTGTAGCCCAACTGCCTTAGGAATTTAGTCCAGGCCCCAGGCTGCTTTTTGTCTGCTGGCAGTGGGGCTAGTAGGAACCAGGGTTTCGTGGAGAGGATTTCCCTCTGGCCAGGCTGGTCAAAATGCTCCATCTGTAGGCATCTGCAGAATTCTGCCCTGTACTGTTTTCCCCTTGCCAGTGTGGCTCTGAGTTTCAATTCAAAGCCCCCAAATCACTTCACTCTCCCTCTCCTGGGCACACAGATTCTGTCTCCACTGGGTGTGCTTGGGCTGCTCTGCTGGGGGCTGGGGGACGGGTGATGTAGGCAGTGCAGGATTGTCAGTGCCTCTTTCCTTTATATAATGTTAAAATCAGGTAGTATGATTCACCTGATTTTTGGTTCTTCTGAAGGTGCTTGCTTGCATGGATACTTGTTGAATTTGTTGTTTGTGTGGAGGAACCATCTCTGGAGGTTTCTATTAGGACATCTTGCTCCTCCCCCTTCCTTTTTTTATTAAATCTTTTCTAATAACTAACCAATTCTACATTTATAATTTATCTGTTACTGATTTTTATCTTCATTATCTCCTTCCTTCAACAATATTCGGTTTTATTTCCTGTGTTCTTTTAGCTTCCTGAGTTGGAAAATTTGATTTTTAGGCTGTTTTTTAACATATGTATTAAAAGTTACATAGAAGCTACAAATTTCTTTTAAGGTGTGCTTAGAAGAACAATTATTATTGTTTTATGTATCTAATATTCATTCAGATTTACCCCTATATTTACCCTCTTTTCTGCTCTTCAGCCCTTTCTTCATTTTTATACTTCCTTCTAAAATAATTTTTCTTCTGTCTGAAGAGCTCTCTTTAGTATTTCTTTTAATATAGATCTGCTGGTAGTAGATTTTCTGTTTTTATTTGTTGACATTATGTATATTTTGCCTAAATTTTTGAGTCATATTTTCACTGAATGAAAAATTCAAGTTTGGCAGTCAGTACTTTAATGGTGGCTGTACCTTCCATCATTTTTTATGAGAAATCAGTTTCCAGTCTTATCAAAATATCTGCTTTTAGAGTAAATCTTTGTCTTTGTTTTCAGCAATTTGATTATCATATGTCTTGGTGTTTTTTCTTTGTTCTTACCCTATTTGGGATTTGTAGCACTTCTTTAATCTTTGACTTTCTGTCTTTGCAGTTTTTAATATGTATTGATCTTACTATATCATATAATGCTTCTGCTACTATTCTCTCTCTCCTCCAATTCTAGGAGTCCATTGACACATAGTTGTTTTTTTATCACGATCTATGTATCTTTTATGACATTGTAAAATAATTTTTAACCTTTTTTTTCTCTCAGTGGTTCTTTTTGGGTTTATTTATTAACATTTCTTCCAGTTTACTACCACTGTCCTTTGCTAAGTCATATTTGTTTTTAAACCCACTTATTAAGTTCTTGATTTCTCTTATTGGATTTTTTAGTTCTTGAATTTCCATTAATTCTTTTTCAAGGATCTAGTTTTCTGGAGAAATGTTTTACCTTTTCATGTTTTAAAATTAGCTTTTAAAAGAAACTTTCTAATGAAGAATAACAATCTATACAGAAAGGTACCCATATCTTAGGGGTGCTATTCATTTTCTGAAACATATCAACCATGGTTATTTAAAGAGTCGTTTCTAATAACTGTAATATCTGAATCAACTGTGCACCTTTTCTGTTTTCTATTTTTTATTTTAGTCTTATTTCCTGGCAGGCTGGTAAGTTTTTATTGAATGACAGCTATTATATCCATGTATGAAAAATTGTAGATAATCTGAATATTGTTTTCCTTTAGAGAGGTTTTACTTTTGCTTCTAAAATGCAGGTAGGTAAAGGGAATATCATTTTAATCTAACTATGGGCTGGGCTGAATTAAGCGTAATGTTTCAGTGTTTATGAAGGTGGTCTATTTCTAGTTTGCCCTATCCCTATTCCTAACCTTAACCCTTACCCTAACCTTAACCCTGAAATGTTTGCTAGGGTTTTCCTCATGGATGAGCTCTCAACCCAATTTTTGTCTCTTCAGTATTGTGTGATTGTTAAAAGTTTTGCTTAGTTTCTCAGTGGCTTTATTCTTCTCAACTTCTTTGTCTCTCTCCCTAGCTTTGCTAATGAATTGACTTGAGACAAAAAATAGCATAAAGTGTTAGATTCACTTTGCACTTTTTGTCACTGCTAGACCTTGAATCCTCAAGTCCTGGCTTACTTTTTAACCCTGAACTCCAAGTTTTGTTTTCCCATTCCCTTGAGACTGGCAAAAGCTCTGCTCATTAGCTATTTTGTGCTCAGCTTTCTGCACAGCTTCTTAGCCTTTTGCTCAGCACTGATTACTAATAGGAAAATGTTTTGATGGAAAAAGAAGTGCTGAGCAACCCCCTCAATGAGTTTTCTTCTCTCAGGGTTCTTGGCCCCTCAAGTTCTGTCTGACTTGGTGATTCTTTTATCACTCAAATATTTTTTGATAATCCAGCCTTTTGAGTTATTCTTAGCAGGAGGTTTGAAATACTATAAACTATAATAATCTATCACAAAGTAGAAATTCTCTTTCTGAGTTTCTCTCTCTCTCTCTCTCATTTTAAAATAAAAGTTATAAGTTATAATGCAGAAAAAAAAGAGCATGTAATTTGTACAAAGTCATTCATTTAAATAATTAATGACAGAAATAGTGTTAGAATCCAGTCCATTGTTCTTTACCCTTCTAATTACTGTGTTGCCAAATTTAACTTGTTTTGCTTTTAATAGAGTTAAGGCCTTCAAATATTCAGGAAGATAAATGAGTTATTTCTTTCATTAGATAATTGACCCATATTTTTGTACTTTTCTATCAATTTTACACTTTAAGTCATGCATACTTTTACCATCTTTTTTCCCTATTTACATCTGCCAGGTCTTAAAAAATTAGTATGGATAAAGTCTACATTATTTGCCAACCTGTGTCTTCACCTCACTGGATCATCCATCCTGTGAGGTAAACAGAGCAGATATAATTATGCTTATTTGACAGATGAGACAAATTAGTCTCAGAGAGGTGACATAGTTTTCCCAAGTTTGCAGACCCCTTGCTACAATCTGAATCTCTTTCTTTAGTACTTTTTCCCCTACTAAAACAGATGGCAACTCATCAAGTCTTATGGAAATCATGGAATGGCAGGGCTGAAAGGTAACTTAATGATAATCTAGTCCAATTCTGCCAAATTACAGAGAGAAAAATGAGGCTGTAGAGGTGAAATAGCTTCCTCAGAGTCACATAACTAGGAGGTCACTGCACTGGGACCAGAATTCAGGCCCCCTCTTCATTCCTTTACTTGCGATGGGAAGAAAGACAAACTAGAACAGAAATTACAATGTAGGAAAACAATTTAAAAAACACAATGTAGTGGAGTCAATAAGTTAATTCAAGAAAGGCTTTAGTTAGATACAAGAAAATGATTCTAAGCTCCAAAGATCACTAAACAGAGGACTCTACAATGATGAGAGGCTGTTGGATTTCCATTTACCTGCCAGGTCACAAACAATTACAGCAAGTGAATTCTAAGGACCCTTCCAATGTTGTTAATTCCTACACCTCCTCAAATGGATAATATAATGGGAAGGGTTAAAATTTTTCTCTTCTTTTTAAAATTACTCATAGAAACACAAGGTAAAGGTCCAAAGATGTTCCTCTTGGTAAGCAATTTGCATGCCAGTAAATAAATATTAATGACTCTAGTTTTTATATATGTCATTATGTTGCCAAATCACTTTAACAACTTTAAGTAATTATAAAGAGATAAAAACAGTACATCTTATAAATTCAATACCAAGTTTCCTTTTAGCTTATTTGGTTAAAAAGGACAAATATGGCCCACAGTTTTCAAAGCATATACTGTAAAAAGTACGGCCTTTTATATAAATCCATCTTCTCTTCTAAAATAGTTTTGTCAGTTAATATTTAAATTATCTTCTGAGTTTTAAGTTTCAAACAAAGAGATTACCTTGATTTCAAAGACAACCACCTTGTGGGTAATAATAATTCGTTTTTATATTACAGAGTATAATTTTCTTATTTAGAAATAGACTGTGAACTCCCAAGGATGATATTTGTTCATTTTTTCAAACATTCCCAGGCTCATCTTATTTTTGTCACCTAGGAAACTTCCTTATACCTCCTTGGCCTTTATAATGACATTTTCAACATTAGGGAACACTCTATTCACTTTTCTTGTATATTGATTTTCAGTCCTGGAGCAAATATACTCAATCTTTACTTCTTTATCCAAAAGAGAAATTTTCTAGCCAGTCTTTTAAAAATTTTTGCTGTTGAGAAGTGTCTCTTTCCAGGTTGTTTAGCATTAATTATTTAGAATTTTAAATACATTGTTTATTAATCATTTCGATTGATAAAACATATAGTACAAAAGATACTGAATTCTCTCAAACCACACCCAAAAAGCATAAGTTACCAGATGGTTTTGGGTAGTACTAACACTTATTAGGTACCTATTTTGTGCCAAGTCTATCCTGGGTATTTTCATATACAATTTGTTTTTTTTAAATTTGTATTATTTAGGGGATACCAGTGCAGTTTTGTTACATGGATATACTGTACAGTGGTGAAGTCTGGAGTTTTAGTGTACTCATGATCTGAATAGTGTACATTTTACCTAGTAGGTAATTTTTTATTCTTCATGCACCCACCACGCTCCCATCTTTTGGAGGTTCCAGTGTCTATTATTCCACTTGGCATGGCCATGTATTCCCATTGTTTAGCTCCCACTTATAAGTAAGAATATGTGGATAATGGCCTCCAATTCCGTCCAAGTTGCTGCAAAGGATATTATTTCATTCTTTTTTGTGGCTGAGTAGTATTACATGAGATATATATGCTACATTTTCTTTATCTAGTCATCCATTAATAGACACTTAGGTTGATTCCATATCTTTGCTATTGTGAATAGTGCTGTGAATAATGTACAAGTGTAGATATCTTTTTGATATAATGATTTGATATAATGATATAATGATTTTCCCTTGCGTAAATACCCAGTAGTGTGATTGCTGGATCGAATGCTAGGTCTATTTTTAGTTCTTTGAGAAATCTCCATACTATTTTCCACAGAGGTTGTACTAACTTACATTCCCACCAACAGTGTATAAGCATTCCCTTTTTTCCACATCTTTGCCTACATCTATTGTTTTTTGACTTTTTATTAATAGCCATTCTGATTAGAGTAAGAAGGTATCTCATTGTGGTTTTAATTTATGTTTCTCTAATGATTAGTGATAGTGAGCATTTTTTTCATATGTTTTTGGCCACTTGCATGTCCTCTTTTGAAAAATGTCTGTTAATGTCATTTGCCCACTTTTTAATGAGGTTATTTGTTTTTTCCTTGTTGTTTGAGATTTTGGGTATTAGCCCTTTGTTGGATGTATAGTTTGCTTATATATTTTTCCCATTTTGTAGATTGTCTGTTTACTCTGTCAATTATTTCTTTTGCTATGCAGAAGCTTTTTAGTTCAATTAAGTCTCGTTTTATTTTTTTTAATTTTTGTTTTTGATGCATTTGCATTTGGGGTCTTAGGCATAAATTTTTTTCCTAGGCCAATGTACAGAAGAGTTTTTCCTAGGTTTTCTGCTAAAATTTTTATTATTTCAGGTCTTACATTTAAGTCTCTAATTCATTTTGAGTTAATTTTTATATATGATGAGAGATAGGAATCCAGTTTCATTTTTCTGTATATGTTGATTCAATTTTCCCAGTACCATTTATTGAAAAGGGGGTTTTCTCCCCAATGTTTGCTTTTGTCTGCTTTGTTGAAGATAAGATGGTTATGGTATGTAGCTTTATAACTGGGTTATCTATTCTGTTCTATTGGTCTATGTGTCTAATTTTATACCAGCACCATGATATTTTGGTTACTATAGACTTTTAATATAATTTGAAGACAGCTAATGTAATGCCTACAGCTTTGTTCTTTTTGTTTAATATTTCTTTGGCTCTTCAGGCTCTTTTTTGGTTCCATGTGAATTTTAGGATTATTTTTTCTAATTCTGTAAAAAGTGACATTGATATTTTAGTAGGAATTACATTGAATTAGTAGATTGCTTTGGCTAGTATGATCATTTTAACAATGTTGATTCTTCCAATCCATGAGCATGTGATGTGTTCCCCTTTATTGGTTTCATGCAGAATTTCTTTCATCAGTGTTTTTTAGTTTTCCTTGTATAGACCTTTCACTTCCGTGATTAAATATATTCCTTGGTATTTTATTCATTTTTTATTTTTCTCAGCAATTGTAAATGGAATTGTGTTCTTGATTTGGTTTTCAGCTTGGTCATATTGGTATATAGAAAGGGTAGTGATTTTTTTATGTTGATTTTGTAACCTGAGACTTTACTGAATTCATTTATCAAATCTAGGAGTCTTTCGGGTTTTCTAGCTGTAAGATAATGTCATCAACAAACATAATTTGACTTCCTCTTTTGCAATTTGGATGTCCTTCATTTCTTTCTCTTGCCTGATTACTCTGGCTAGGACTTCCAATACTGTGTCGAACAGAAGTGGTGAGAGTGGGCTTCGTCTTGTTTCAGTTCTTAGGGGGAATACTTTCAACTTTTCCCTATTCAGTATAATGTTGGCTGTGGTTGTGTTATATGTAGCTTTTATTATTTTCATGTATGTTCCTTCTGTGCCTATTTTGTTGAGAGGTTTTATCATGAATGAATGTTGAATTTTATTGAATGTTTTTTCTGCATTTATGAAGATAGTTATATGGTTTTAGTTTTTAATTCTCTGTGTGTGGTAGATCATATTTAGTGATTTGCATATATTGAACCATCCTTGTACCCCTGGATTAAAACCCATTTTATTCTGGTGTATTATCTTTTTGATGTGCTGTTGGATTCAGTTTGGTAGTATTTTGTTGAGTATTTTTGCTTTTATTTTAGTCAGGGATAATGTCTGCAGGTTTTTTTTTTTGTTGTTGTGTCCTTTCCTGGCTTTAGTATCAAGGTGATACTGGCTTTGTAGAATGAGTTAGGAAGGAGTCCTTCATTCTTGTTCTTTTGGAACAGTTTCAATAAGACTGGTCCAGTTCTTTTTTAGTTGTCTGATAGAATTTGGCTGTGAATCTGTCTGATACTGGGATTTTTTTATTGTTTTGGGTAGATTTTTTTATTATGCATTCAATCTGATTACCCATTATTGATCTGTTCAGGATTTCTATTTTTTCCTGATTCAAGCTTGAGAGGTTTTATGTTTCCAGGAATTTATCCATTTCCTCTAGGTTTTCTAGTTTGTGGACATAGAAATGTTTATAGTAGTCTCAGATGATCTTTTGTAATTTTGTGGATATCTTTTTCATTTCTGATTGAACTTATTTGAATCCTCTCTCTTTTTGGTTACTCTAGCTAGTGGTCTATCAATTTTGTTTATCTTTAAAAAAATCAATTTATTACTTTGTTGATCATTTGTATTATTTTTTTAGTCTCAATTTTGTTTAATTCTGCTCTGATCTTTGTTATTTCTTTTCTTCTGCTAGCTCTGGGTTTTGTTTGTTCTTGTTTTTCCAGTTCCTAGAGGTGTGACGTTAGGTTGTTAATTTGTGATCTTTTTGACCTAGTTATTTAATGCTATAAACTTCCCTCTTAGGACTACTTTTGCTGTATTTAAGAGGTTTTAATATGTTGCTTTATTATTTTCATTTGTTTCAAAAAATTTTTAAATTTCTGTTTGAACTTCATCATTGACCCAAAGATTATATTCAGAGCAGGTTGTTTAATTTTCATGTATTTGTGTAGTTTTGAGAGTTCCTCTTGAAATTGATTTCTAGTTTTAGTCTAGTGTGGCTTGAGAAGATACTTGATATGATTTCAATTTTTAAAAATTTATTGAGCCTTGTTTTGTGACTTAAGATGGTATATCTTGGAAATGTTCTATGCACTGGTGGGAAGATGTATATTCTGCAGTTGTTGGGTAGATTGGTCTGTAAATATCTGTTAGGTCCATTTGTTCTAGAGTCCAGTTTAAGTTCTGTGTTCCTTGTTGATTTTCTGTGTCACATACAATTTAATATTCACTGTACCCTTACCATACCTTCAGAGAAAGATTAGTTCTGTTTTAAAGATTAGAAAACAGAGACTTAGAATGACTAGCCAAGGTTATACAGCTAGTAAATTTGGCATTAAGGTCTAATTTTCCAGCCATACTTTTCCATAACCAAGACTATAAAAGTATTCAATCATTTGTCACACCTCCTTATAATACTCATCACACTTGTAATATTTTTTTCCAATATGTTTTCCCTGTTTTAACAAGAGTAGAGACTGTGTCTGTTTTGTTTATTATTATATTCCCATCCCTTAACACAGTGCTTGGCACATAGTTAAACCTGAATGGGACTTGTAGGATGAGCAAGAATTGATGAATTAATGAGTAAAGTTACATTTTTGATTTACTATGTTTAATTTTATAGACAATTTATATAGTAGATATGTCTAAAAATTTGGGCAATTTGATAAATCATCAAGCAGATTCCTTGGGAATGCCAATGCTCTATTTTCTTGCAGAGTTAGAATAGATATCCCTGGTTTTATTGCACATATAGATTTCTTCCAATAGAGTTAAGTCAATCCTGCTGTACTGAAACTGGTAACAATGTGATGATTATATATCAATATGTCCTAACATCCAGTTGAAGGTCTGAGGGATTATTGACAGTCCAGAAACAGCCCTCTTCATTTGCCTGAAGAATGTGAAAATAATAGTAACTTAATGCATTTTGCCTTGTTTAAGAAACATGATAGTGCTTCAAACTTGGCGACTTTGAAATCTGTTGTTCTTCATGGTGCACTGGTGCTTGTCTGTCTCACTTAATCATTGTGCCATTAATCATGCCACCAGTGGCTTGAGGCTTTAACTGGGTACTCAGGCCCAGCTACAAAGAAAATGGGAAATCTATTAAGCCTTACAATAATGCTACTACTGAGCAAACAGAGGCTGAATGCCCAGCAAACCACAAGCTTATTGAGATAAATAGAAAAAACATGAGTTTTACACATTTAAACATGATTGAAAGAATCTGATTTTGAAATCTAGATGGAAATTGAGTGATGATAAGGTTTGACATAAAAATATATTAAGGATATAACAAATCACATAATTTTATATACATCCATTATTCATTGAACATCTTTGATTCTTTATCTTAAACCAGCTTTCTCAGAGAAGAGGGCTCAGAAAACACATTTCTGACATTTACTGCACCAACATTGCACAAAACTCCCTTCACTGCCTTGAGGGAATGTTTGAAACCTATGATGAGAGGAGTAGAATGAGACAGCCATTGGAAATGCCATCTTTTTCCTTCTTGTTCCTTTCTCTCCTTGCATTTTTGGTGGTGAAACTTGAAGCTGGAGGTTATATTCTCTTGGAAGGTACATTTGACTCTGGAAAGTTTGAAGGTCTAGGTAAGTCCTAAAGAAAGGAAAGACAAAGACTTGTTCTTTAGGCCTGGTACTGTTTTCTGCTTTTGGAAAGGAGGATTTTTGCTGTTTTCTTGTTGTGTGGTCCAGCTCAGATAATTAGAGTAAGAGGATAGGCAAGGATGTAGGATAGAGGCCTGTTAGGAAGATCTTTTAAATGTGCATTTTAAATTCCTTCTTTGTTTCCAGTAATGACTTCATGAGCCTTTTCACCCTTAGTCTAGAAGATGTATATGTGCTAAGTGTGTGTGTGTGTGTGTGTGTGTGTGTGTGTGTGTGTGATGACATAGTGGGTCAGTTCTTTCTTCCTGGGAAGGCTGGAGTTGCTAAAATATTCTCTGTATTTTTCATAATTTAAGCATTGTAGCCACTGATAATTGTGAAGATTGTACATTTGGCCAAGATGAAGAGGGACTCTTAACAATTGCTGATAGGTAGAGATTCCCACCATAGATGTGCAGGTTCATGCTGGGTGAATTATTGGAAAGACAATGAGCATTCTGGTAATATATTAGGGATTAGCCAGTTAATGACTCTTTTTTTTTACCTTGATATAACTTGCTTTATTATCATATTTCCCCCACCATTTTTTCTTCTTATGTTCTTGGCTATAAACCTTATGTCTCTTAAGATACTATGAAGCTTTAATAGAACTGTTTAAACTTTGGGTGTTTGGTAGATGCTTAAACTACTGATGGTGGTAATTCTTATGAAGAATACTAGCTTACTTTCCTACTTATGTAATCTAACACTCAATGTCATGAGAAAGTACTGGCAGTATTACTGCTAATCATTTATGTACTACAACTAAATATGATTTGGGGCAATTTCAACAACTATCACATGTTTTTTGAGAACCTAGTACAGAGAGCTACAGGCATCTAATGAGTAGAGGCCAGAGATGCTGCTAAACATCAGACTATGCACAGCCCCTAAAAAAAGGAATTAAAATGTCAGTAGTGTTCAGGTTGAGAAATGTAGATCTAATGGTACAGCAAATACCTGTGGCCTGTTTTCCATGTTGCAGACATAGTGCTAGGTGCTAGAGATAGTATAATCAACACAGCATATTTATTTCCACCTTCATGGAAACATAGTTCCTTTTTAAAGATACACCTTTAAAAGATACTGCTAAAATCTACTAATGTCTTTTCTTAAGGGGAGTTATGAGCTGAGTTCTAGGATATGATATAATTGTTACCAGGGGACTGGCAATAATTGAACTCACCATTTGATGGATTTTGCAAATCCTGAATCCCTAGGTTATTTGCTTTTCTGCGTGTGCTCAGTCTTCACGTGCAGAGGATTGAAAGTGGTAAGACACATGGATCTCTTCTTTAGGAATCATAAAGATCAATGTACACAAAATACATAAGAAACAAAGCAACTGTATGTACACATATCATGGTGGTATAGGGTGATTGACTTTTAACCCTAATCATAGCTTAACTTCTTTATTTAATTTTACTGAGTAAATGGAAGATCTTGCAGCATTATAAAAATAACAAAGAGAATGAGAACACATTATTCATTTCTCCATGTTCTCAGATTGCTGTCCATCTTTAAGTATTTTATGCAAAGTTTTAATTTTAATATGCAAATATTTTTTATCCTGATTTTCTCCCATAAAAATCTGGTTTGCATTTTGTTGTAATATTCACGTTTATCACTTCCAATGGCTCCATTACATTCCATTGTATTGATGGACCATATTTCACATTGTCCCTATTGGTAGACATTTATGCCTTCTATTGTTACAGATGACAAAACTGAAGCCAGACATATTAAATGGCTTAACTAAATAATAGGGTAACAGATACTGTCCAGTCATTTAAAAATTGATATATAATGGATATAGAGAAGTCTAAACATTATTTCTCACATTTCTCTAGACTCCACAGAGTGGAAAAGACAATATGTGATTACAGATTCACAAGGGGTCTTGTTAAGGTCTCTCTCTGGTCAATCTTATATTAATTATTGCAGTAGATTCTTCCCCATCCTTCTTTTAATTTGGTAGACTTTCCTGGCTACTTCCTGTGTTGCATATGAAATATACCCATTTTTCAGGGATTGAGGGCTGTTGTTTGGCATGTTATAAGAAAGACTAATGTTGCAGAGAAGGACAATTAAAAGGAGAAAGACTGTTAGTTTTTTTATTAACATTCATTAATCTTGGAATCTAGTCATTTTTAGTCTGACAGTCTGGTAATAGGTGCTTTTTTTTTGAAAAAGCAAAAAAATTCCTTTGTGTCATATATTGAAGGTCTGAAAAAGGTACTGCTTTATAAAAAGCAGGAAGATACCATCAAACCTGAGAAAACTATCCTCAGTTTCTAGTAAAATAAATTAGTAGACTTAGCAAGACAACTTTTGCACATTTTACTTGTTATGAATGAAAGCTAAAAAATAGGGATCTCTAAGGCAACAGGGGTAGAATTCTCATGGAGATAATAGGTAAAAATCTCACTTAGTGGAAACTGCATTTTCACCTATTAATAAAAAAATGTCTTTCAGTTAGAGACGAAATGTCTGTCTGACATTTACTGGTGAGTTTTTGCAAAACTGTAGTTAGAACATGTACTTAAGAAATGTGAGCATTATCATGAGGCATTCATATTTTTTTATTTCATTTTTTTTCTATCTGAATTTCAAAGGGGAAGATTTTTATTTCTTTCAAAATAATTTCTGTACAGAATTCTGTATTTTTATTTACAAAGTATTTTCACAGAGGCTTTTCCCATTTAGTTCTTTCAGTAACCCTGAGGCATGAGTGACTTTGTTTCCATTTTGCAGATGAGAAAACAGATACTCAGGGAGATTATAGAATACATTATTGTCTAGATCACACAGCTAAGAAATAGCCTACATTTTCACTGAGGCTAAATCTTCTTATTCCAAAAGCTATAAAGTCTGAATTAGAATGCCACAACTTGGAAAAGTCAAACTGATCATTTTTCAGCATAATAACTCTATCTATGAACCCTTGGATTTGAATTTGTAGCGGAGTCTGCAAATTGAAATGTTCTGTTCTTATTTGTTAGCATTTATTTTGTATTTGGATTTCAAAATGTTTACCATGAGAAGTATTATAGAAATAATACTGATGAAATGCCCAAGCTATTCAATGAGGAAATTAAGATACTTACTAAGATCTGGAGACAAAGATTTAAGGACAGAAAGCACTTGGCAAATATAGTTTTAGTGTTGCTAGGCTCTTTTTAAAAAGAACAATGTCTCTGACTGTAAAAATATGAGAATTTCAGACTTGGAAGAAAATTGTATAGAAGAACAAAGAAAATAAAAACCACCTAAAATTCTACCACCCACTGTGTTCTATGGAAAAATACCCAAGGAAACATTAAAATAGAGCTTCTTAGAAAATGTAAACAAACAAATAAAAAAGAACATATTTCTTCACTGTAGAATGCCTCAGAGCATTTAATATGCTAGGATGTACTGTGAATCCCTAAGAGCAGGAGATAATGTGTAGGTTTGGATACTGCATATATAGGTTGGGGAGAAGGAAGAGTTAAAGATTTAAAGGGGTTTGAAATGCAAGTTGTAAACAGTTAGGCTACATGAAGTTTAAGGAAATAATTTATATTAGTCTGATGGGCAAAAAGCAAGACACCTATAAACTGTGAAAAATAGTGCTCATTTTTGGGTATTCTTCTATGAGGTAAGCACTGAAAGTGCCAGCCTTCTTTAAAATAGTTGCCTAGTTAAACCTCACTATGAAATATTAACTTCATTTTACAGATTATGAAACTTATGCCTGTAGTCAAATGCCCTCCTGATTAATTACATTAGGAATAGTCTATCAGATAAATGAAGAATAAAGGTGAAAATATAAAGTTCAATAATCAGGGTCTGGTATATTTTCATAATTATTTTTCTTTTCCTAAATATTTTATTCACAGTAAGAGGACTGACCTTTCCTTCAAGCTAAATCCTTTAAAACATACAAATGGGCAATCATTTTCTATGAAATTATCTTTCAAATCAAGGGGTAGTTGAACATATTGCTTGAGTTTTTTTTTTTTTTTTTTTTTGGCAAAGAACATCAACTTGACTGGTAGACCAAAGTTGCAGACCTACCTTCCTTCCTCCCTCCCTCCCTCCCTCCCTTCCTTCCTTCCTTCCTTCCTTCTTCCTCCCTCCCTCCCTCCCTCCTTCCTCCTTCTCTCCTTCCCTCCCTTTTTTTGTCTTTTATTTCTTTTTATTTCATAATATTATGGGGCTACAAACATTTTGGTTATATATATATATATATATATATATATATACATACATACACACACACACACACACACACACACACACACACACACACACACACATATATAATGCCTTAGCCTGGCCTCAGCCAGGGCTACAAGTGTGCCCTTCCCCCATACAGTGTGCACCACATCCATTTCATGTCTTTGAAATTATTTTTTCTTTACTAGTCAAGGGAATTTTATTATTTGCCACGCCTGAAAGGTTTCTAGCCTATCTTCATATTTCCATTTCTTTTTTTTTTTTTTTTTTTTTTTGAGACAGAGTCTCACTTTGTTGCCCGGGCTAGAGTGAGTGCCGTGGCGTCAGCCTAGCTCACAGCAATCTCAGACTCCTGGGCTTAAGTGATCCTACTGCCTCAGCCTCCCGAGTAGCTGGGACTACAGGCATGAGCCACCATGCCCGGCTAATTTTTTTGTATATATATTTTTAGTTGGCCAGATAATTTCTTTCTATTTTTAGTAGAGACGGGGTCTCACTCTTGCTCAGGCTGGTCTCGAACTCCTGACCTCGAGCGATCCACCCGCCTCGGCCTCCCAGAGCTAGGATTACAGGCGTGAGCCACCACGCCCGGCCCATATTTCCATTTCTATGCTCAAATTTATCTGATTTTATATCTTCTTGTGTCAGAATACAACCTAAGATTTTGGGGGTTTAGTAAGTAAGGGGTGCTATGTGGTATCTGTCAATATGTTGCTAAGGGAACTCCACCTAAAGCTCCTTCCCTGTGGTAGATACACTACTCTCAGATCAGAATCAATTTCTTTTTTACAATAGAGGGAATTAGGCTGGACTTTTGCAAACTCTCTTTGGGATCGTTTTAAGCTATCAAACTTCCATGAAGCAGAAAGGGGGTTTATGGGAGCCAATAAGATGGAGGAAGCAGGGTTGCTTTGAGAATTCTAAGGTGGGACTTTGGCTCTTTTCACTAGACCTGGGCCTCACGGAAGCTAAATTGCAGGTCTAGGTTTAGACCAAGCTTCTCATCGCCATCATTTGCTTCATTTAGGGACATATTTTCCAGTGACATATTGGATCCTTTCTCTGCCAACTATGATAATGATGTTTAAAATTCTTTAGAGAATAACAGACATTTCTAGAGAAGTGGTTCTTTTCTTCCAAAATGCCTTGCCTTCTGGAGTTGTTGAAAAGTGTCATCATCGTTCCTCTTTTCTTTCATAAAATTCAGACTTTCCATGACACCTAAGTTCATGCCCTTGAACTTTAAAAGTACGCATATTTTTTACACTTTTATTTTGTGTTGAAGCCTTGGTCTTTTTAATCATGTTGTTTTACCTTTGAAAGTCACTTTTAATTATTTTTAAGCAGATACAGTAATAAAATATTAACCTGGAATGTAGTGCAGACATAAGTTTGGTTTGTTTTATCTTTTTGTTGTCTAAGGCTTCCTACACCCCTCTTTTTTAATAAAGATATTATATTGCAATAGTGAAAATTTAGGAAAATAGAAGGGAAGAATCACAGTTTAACTACTGTAACAGCAAAGCTATTTTCACTTTTGCATATTCCCATCTGTTGGTCTCTGAGGGGAGGCAATAAATGGCACTCCTCTTCTCTGCCTAGGATTTGAATAATTTGAGAAATAAAACAAAAAAGTGGCAGGTGGAGCCAAATATTACCTTTATTGCTGATTAAACCTAGGTTTGAACATGTAGCTTATTATGAAAGCCAAATGAGTCTGCTAACTAAACCCTGGAAATAGGCAGATTCTCTCCTGACCCTACCCTCTTCCCAACTGCAACCAGTAATGAATGAGGCCTGCTGGCAATAGTGTGAAAGATCAGACCCTTGGAGAGCACTAAAGAACAGCTGCTCCCTGTGGCTCACTTACTCCCAAGAGAAAGAAGGGTGCAGGTGGGCCACACATTCTTGATTTACTTTTTGCCAAAAATGACAGTCAGATAAGTCACCATAGTTTTCCATCCCTAACCCTCACCCAGGGTAGAATGAATTAAAAGGCAGAGAAAGACCAGGTGTTACATCAGTTAGGATCCTGCCACAGGAGGAAAAACCTTGCATGGGAAAGAAGTTATTTCCCATTTCTTTAAGCTTCATGTATTTTTAAAAAGGGAATGAAACTTTTACAAACATTTTTATGAAAATAGTAGTCTCTGACTTTTAGTTTATGTTTTAGGAGAGATTCTGAGAAATGAAATTTTTGAATATGGATGTTTTTCCTCCTTGGAAAATGTTAAGAAATTGCTTTTCTGATGGATTATACAAATTACTTTGTTGTCAAATCCCTGGTTCATAAAGAAGAATTTAAACAGTGTTTTCAGATAGCCTTTGAACTAGGCTCCAGTGGTGGTTATATTAGAATTGTGATTGAATCCAATGTAACCACTCATCAAAATTAATTAATGATTGTTCTGTCCTAACTCTGGAAGTTATATAAGAAAGTTAAGGCAAGAACCCTGGCCCCAGGGAACTTTCAGTTTAATCAAAGGAATAAATATAATGCATAAGAAACTATAGAGCCAATTAAAATTGTGAAATGTGTCATATATACCAACTAGTCTCAAGAAAGTTAACATTTATAAGCACAACATGTTCACAAGTGTACATTATAAGGATAACTTGAATCCTCATAATTTATAGGAAAGGTAAATCATTCATCATCTAGGCAATTATAGTCTAGTGTAGGAGACAAAAAAGTTAATAGGCAATTATGCTATAATATTACAAAAAATAAGCACACAATTATGATAGTACAACATGGGGGGCATCTAACACATTCTTGGGGCATAAGAGGCAGCTTTGTAATAGAGATTATATCTAATGGAAAGTTGAAATAATAAAGTATTAAATAAAGTTGAAATAAAGAAAGTGAGATACTCAGTTAAACAAGAGAAGTGGGGCAGAGTAACAGCATGTGCGTGAGGTCTGGAAAAGAAGAAGGGAACATTTAAAAAATTGCAAATAATTTAGGGTAATTCCTAGTACAATCGTTGGCATGTAGCCAGTGTTCATTAAAAGTATTCTGAATATACAACTCCTTTACTGAACTTTGAATGTGAGATTACAACCTTATACACCAATAAGTATATATGACTGGTTCATGGAAGAGAGGAACTGGTGGTGGGAGTGGGGTGTGGGGGGAAAGAAAAAACTTGAAGCATAGTATTTAGGAGAACTGAATATTCATTTTCATTCTGTATTGAAGTACTTTACATGTGATTTTGTATTAAAAATAGGGCCTCTAAAAATAGAAGTAAAAAATTATTTATTTCATTAAAAGCAATTCAATTCTTTCTTTTATTTCTTATGTTTGTTTTTTGTCACTGACAAGGAATTTTTAAAAAATTGATAAAATTTTTTCATGCTAAAGTTCTATAAACTGGAAGTTAAAGGATCATATATTAAATAACAGAATTTTCATGCTTATAGTTGATTTTTTTTATGGTATTTTATTGTTGATCTTCTGTTGTTATATCTTTACGATGATGTTGGCTTCCTTGTGAGTTTTATTTAATATACTGAAAGGTTAAGCCAGTGTGACAGTAATGGTTTGCCAAAGTTTTCCCATCTATTTTGTTAGTCATTCAAATAATATGTATTTATAAAGTACCTACTCTGTGTGTAGCACTATGTTAGGTGCTATAGGGAATAAACATAAGCTTAGCATAAAACTTGGTACATCAAGATTCTGGTATAAATTGGAAGTCTTTGCCCTAGTAATACCAGTTTTAGAACTTTTTCTTCAGTAAATAACTTTAAATGCAAAAGGGTGGGGAATAAAGTTACTTATAACCGAATTTTGTATAATGTACAATTGTGGATAAACTAAATATTCAATAGGAAGGGAATGATCAAATAAACTAGAAAAATCTATTAGTGTAGGGATGGCAGTCATTATATTGTTGCAAAGACTATAATAAGATACCAAAGGCTTATGATGTAATGTCAGGTTTTAAAAATAAAATATAAAATTATATGTCTGAAATGGTTCAAGTTATTTTACAGAAAAGTTTGAAGTATGAAAGATAGAAAGGAAATGTACTAAATGTCAGGGGTAGGTACAAAAATGTGATTTTGCAGTGGGGCTGTAATTGGTTATTTTCTTCCTTTATTTTCTGAAATATCTTCCATAAATACCTTACCACATTTTTATTTGAAGCATATGAATTTTAATTGACTTTGAGTCTATCTTTAAATTGTTTAGCAAGCTAATTGGAGTGATAAAACATTTATATAGAGAAAGGTATTTAAATATACAGTACATGACAGATTTCTTATGAGTGTAGGCAATCTATTGACTTCATTTACTCCCAAATTTATTTTTTTTAAAAAGCAATAACAATAGCTACCACTTATAAATACCTTCTGTGTGCCAAGTACTCAAGTTTTAATTCTGTTAACTCTATTAGACTAGTAGTTTGTCAGAGAGCAAAGTCCTGCTCTTCCTCTTACTAGTTATGTGAACTTAAGCAGATTACTTAACCCATTTAAAACCTTAGTTTCCACTGCTAAAATAGAAAATTGGATTGTTTTGAGGATTAATTCAGATAATCTATGTAAGGCCCTTAGCATAATGCCTAGTACAAAGTAAATTCTGAATAAATATTAGTAACTTTTAAAACAACAACAGAGTTTGAAGTACCAGGGTCTTCATCCTATTTTCTCTTTTTAACCTATACCTTTTCTAGGAAACCTCATTTTATTTATGGTTTTCAATGTTACTAATGTGCCAACAATTTTCAAACATACATATCTAGCTGAACTATATATATATTTATATATATATATATATATGTATATATATATATATATATATACATACACACACACACATATATATGTATATATATCTTTTAATCTTCAAGCCCATCTACTCAATGGCTTTCTTGACATCAACTCTTGGTTGTCTCAAACTTAACCTATCTCCAATTAAATTCTTAATCTGAGTCTCTTTGTTTCTGCTCATAGAGACCTGCTTTTCCTCCAGTCTTACCCATGATAGTGAATGGTACCTCCATTTATTTACTCAGATGTATGTGTCAGAAACTGAGAGTCTTTCCTTTTTTTTCCCTATCCCTAACTCCATGCATCCAATTTATCACTCAGTGTTATTGATTTTACATCCAGATATCCAACTGACCATCCATTCATTTCCTCCCAACTTAATTACCACCACTCTTACTGCAAATCAGCTTCATCTTTTATCGAGACAACATATTTCTGAGTCTGACTCTTCATTTCCCACATTATCACTCCCTAATACATTTTCTGTGTAGAAAGCCCCAAGTGATCTTTTAAAATGCAAAGCTGATTATGTCATTCCCCTGCTTAAATCTCTCTGATGCCTTGTTTAATCGTCACAACAACTCCATGAAATTGACATGCCTGTTTTGTATTTTTTAGATGAATAAAATAAGGTTATATCTGATATATTGAATTAGTGACAATGAATCAGATAGGCTGCTGAGGTAGAAACTTGGACACGTAAAATCAATAAAGAAGGACTTATTTTCATAATAAGTATCTTCTCCTTACTAGTGTCAATTAAATCTAAACAGTTGCCACATCCCAAAGGAGTGTGCTCTTTTTATATCCTTTTTTTTTTTTTAAGACTAGTCAAGTGCAGTAGTCAGGAGGGGGGAAAGTAGTAGAACAAGGAGTTCAATCTGTAACTGACTGTGAACAATGAAGTGAGATAACTCACTACCTTTGGGCCAGCCCTCTTTTTATATCTTATAGTATCACTGCTATTATACAAATAAAGGCTATTTAAACCCTCCAATTTCTTCATAAAGATATATTTAATTTTAGCAAGGTAATACTAATTAGAAGTAATTAAGACATACTGGGGAAAGAAAAATAAAATTAGGGATCTAGAATTTCTTGGATGAAAATATTCCTGTTCCCCCTGCTCACTCCTCTCCCCCTAAATGTATGTCATGAAGTTGAGAGGCAATATAATATAATAATTAAGAACCCAAACCAGCTCCACCTTTTACTAGCTGGGAAATTGCGGGCAACTTTTTTTTTAATCTTCTCTCTCTCTCAATTCCCTCATCTATAAAATAGAGATAATAATGGTACCTACTTTATGGTACTAACTAGGTTTTGGGCACTATACTTAGAACTTTATGCAATCCTTTCAGTGAATTTGTATGCTGAAAGGAATCATACAATAGAGAATGAAAAATGAGTATTAAATGAGTCAACATACATAAAGTACTTAGAGTAGTTCTGGCACTAGTACTGCTACATTTTCTGAGAGAGAGAGGGGCTATATATTTGCTTCTAAATAGTTATCAGTTACAAGATTTACAGTGTCTATAACACAGTGAGTTTATGAAAGTTCACAAGGCAGAGAAATAGTTGTGGGATGTATTGCATAAACTTTATATCTAGAGGGATCTGTCAGTTGGTACTCATAAAATTTTCCTTAAGAGAAAGTATCACTTCCTGGTCACCCACTAAAACGCAGTTTTGACAAGATCATTTTCCTTCAGAATTATCGTTTTGTCATGAATAGTTATTTTCGTTTGACTATACAGTCAGATGTGACTTGTTCTTCAGTTTTGTAGTGAGTATAACATGATATTAGATGGTGCAGTGGGCAATGAAATAGGTATTTGTGTTGTGTTTGAGTCATGTACACTTGTTTGTATTGCTTCACTGCATTTTTAATTGAGCATGTTATAAGAAGTGGTTAAAAATTATATTAACATTGACTTCTCTAGGATAATCCAGCAATTATTTTCATCCTTGGTATGTTTCAAAGGGAGAATTCCACCAAGTTTTTTAAGGATCAATCTACCATAGGGTTAGAATCTATGATCTTTTATCAAGTAAAATGGCCTGGGGAACTGTCTCAGAAACTGCCCATGAAATGAGATTTTAGAACAGTGACACATAGTTTTAGAGCACATTTGGA
The DNA here is from genome assembly GCF_020740605.2 of Lemur catta. Classification (NCBI taxonomy): domain Eukaryota; kingdom Metazoa; phylum Chordata; class Mammalia; order Primates; family Lemuridae; genus Lemur; species Lemur catta. The sequence continues at coordinate 48,207,842 of NC_059134.1, forward strand.
TTTGGGGTCTATAGCAAGATTTTGCCATACAACCCAGATTCAACTGCTTCTCCCCTTTCCCTCTGCCTTCCCCAGGTTTTCTGTCCATCTTCAGAGGAGAGAATTCACAGAGACATGATTCTTATCCTGTGAATTGCTAAGCACTGCTGATGTGAATTAAACAATATCTGTGAAAATTCATTCATTCAACCAAAATTTAATGAGTGTCTACCAAGTTCCAGGAATTGTGCTAGATATTGTAGATACAAAGTCAAATAAGAAGTGAATATACCCTCAAAGACTACAGTATATTGGTAAAATGAGAGATTAAGGTGATCGAGGAGGTCTACATATTTGTAAATTTTTCCATTTTCCAACTTTCTTTTATGTAACATCTGTTTCTTGTGCTAATTTAAACATCATCATCACCATCATGTTTAACATTAATTTAGTACTTTGTTGCAGACACCATGCTTAGGGCTTTATTATGTACATTGCCTTATTTAATACTCATAACAACTTCCTGAGGTAGGTGCTGTTAATATTCCCTCCTTATACAGATGAGGAAACCATGGCTCAAAAATGTCAAGTGACCTACCTAAGTTTATACAGCTAGGGAATGGTAGAAAAGAAATGAAAGCCTGAGACCTTCTTCTACATAAATATGCTATATTGCATAATTATTATTGGATATAACTAGTAAAAAACTATTTCATGATTTGTCCTGTGCTGATTAATTACCTAAATGTGTATAAGATATTACAGGTGAATTTTGAGAGATAGCAAACTTTGGGGCATCATGACATTTGGGTGGAACTTGTTTGGAGATGAAGTTGGGCCTTTGGATAATGGTTACTGAATGTCTTTAAAGTTGGAAGGTTAGGACCAATTACTAGGGAGAAAAATCCCCTTGCAAAGGTCCTTTGCTCTGAATAAACAAAAAACACAACAGCAATCTGAATGTTAAGCAGAAATTCCCAACAATTTGGGACAATGTCTGGCTACTTACTAAAAAGTGAAATGATTATTTAATTTAAAATCACTTTAAAACTGATTTTAAAAGAATGACAAATGACACAAAAAGGAGTAAAAATTATATACATATAACCTATCCTTATTTTTTACAACAATTTTATGGGAGTAACAAATATTGATTTTCAAATTTCATATAATCCCCAGGTGATCCAGGTATACTGAGCAAAACAAATGCTACTCTTTTTTAAATTGTATCTTTGGAAAGCTCTGATGTTTCACCCGAAGGACACACTGGACCCTGCTTTTGTTTCCTAACCATGTATTGTTTCTAATTTAATTGCACATTGTCCAAGCAGATTCCACAGCCTTTGTTCAACCTGGAACTTGTATAGCAGTGGCCAATTTATAGAAATTCTTAACATAGTTCTCTTACTAGTTGCTTTCTTTAATGATTAAAGCAACACTTAAAAGTAACAGTCCTCAAGTCTTCAAATAATTTGTTGATTTTTTTTTGGAGGGGAGGAATATAATGATCCTAGGATAATGAATAACCTAAGTGGAAACATAATATGGAGAAAGACACCTGTGAGTGTGAATCTGATTCTTCCTTTTACGCAAATATCTCAGTACCTCAGTTGCCTCATCTGTAAACTAAGCATAGTAATGCATTTCTTACAGAGTTGTTGTGAGGCTTAAAAGAAATTATCTGTGTGAATGCATGTACACAGTTCATAGGTGAATAGTTAGCAATTTCTATTATACTATTGAAGTATAATTTTTTTGTGTTAAAATGTATTTTTTCTATGACAAAAATTGAAGTGATTTCACATAAATTATCTCAAGGAACTTCAAAAAGGCAAAATCCAGTATTTTTGTAGCTTTCTGAATGATCAGTAGCTATCACTTTTCCTTTTTGTGTGACAAAGAGATCTTTACTCTCCTTTAAGATGTGGCTGACAGCTATCCTGGCTTCCCAGGCTGTTCCAAGTGTAAACTGAATCATGAGATCTGGAATCATCAGACCCCATGAGCATTCCTGTCCTTGAATTTTCTTTTTTGTCATTCATATACATGTCCTACACAGAGAATATTTATATGCATTGTGTAATTTTTCACAGGCCGGTGAGGGGCCTAGATTCCTGTTTGGAGGGAATTAAATTAGAGCTTAGAGGTTTTGTATTGTGTGTATGTGCTGTCTGAGAACCTGGTTTGACTCATTAACCAGATTATATCCAATATGTCACATACCTAGACATGGCCCATATTATTGTTTCACATTTTCAGATCTATTATGTATTTATAAAAATATACAGTCTATATTCACAAGCAAGGAAATATGTCTTTACTTATTTTAGAAACTATCTCTTCCCACCCATAAATTTAGGTTAATTTTAAGATTCTCATATATTTTGGACTGAGTTAAAGTTACTTTATCAAATGCTTTTGTCCTGACAGGATGATGAACTTGTTTAAGTAAGTGCCAAAAAATAACTGTAGAGAGTAGTTTTACATTTTAAGATAACATCCTGGTTAGTTTTTTCTGGATGCAATGTTCAAATAATATTTATAATAACACCTTATACTAACAACCTTGTGCTGTCACCCCACTCTCCTGAGGTCATGTTCATACAGATGAATCTCTTTTTCTGAAGCTATGGCAAAGCATGCAGTGAGGTCTGTCCGATTAAATTTAAGTCAGTGTTCAGACCATTATTTAATATTTACAACCCTTTGAGTTAGGTATTATAATCCTCAATTTACAGAGGAGGAAACTGAGTCTCAGAGAAATTAAAAGTTTTATGAGTGGTCCAATAATTGATGGAGGTAGGATTCAAATCCGGGTCTGCCTAACTACAAAGCCTGTTCATTTTCTGCCACACCATGATTCTAGAGACCACAGCTTTGTGGTATTTTGGGATTTCTAATCGCATATCCAGTGACCTATTCCTCAGGAGGGTTGATTGATCATAACACAAGTCTTTTCTCTTAGCTGTAAAGGCATGTTAGCAGCTTTCAGAGGAGCTGGCAGGCTTACATGGCTCTGCCTTCAGCCATTCATTTATTAAGAAATTATTGAGTGTTTACTACATGCCAGGTACTAATATAAGTCCTGGGGATCCTTCTGAGAACAGAAAAAAATCCCTAGTGGAGCTTACCTTATTGTAATCCTTCTCTCCTATCCTGTCACATATCAGTAACTTGTAACTGATCCCCCCTGAAAATTAAGTAGCTTGATACATCTTTTTAATAGATTGTTGATTCTTGTTATAGACAACCAGAGCAAAAAATGAAGCCAAAATAGAACTTCTGTTTGATTTAAGCCATATGAAGATCAAAGACTGCTACTTCAACAAATTCATAAAGAAGAAAAATACTGTGCTGTACACAGAATAAGCACAACATACTGTTTGAATAAATGAATGAATGAACAATAAATGCATGGTAATATTTATAGAACTAGTTTCATGCAATGAAAAGTGTACAACTTTGTTTTTGAAGTGTTTGCTGGTTATCATGGGCATTTGTTTTTCTCCATTTGTGTTACATGGTGGAACTCTATAGAAATATTTTATTTCTACATGTAATCTCACTTGATAAAATAATCTCACTTGTTCACTGTCTTAGATACTATGTTAAGTGCTTCTCTTCTCATTTGATTGATTCATTTAATCAGCAGATATTTATTGAGACCCTGTGCTAGACATAATCTAGTGCTGGAGATATGGCAGTGAACAGACAGATGAAAACACTAGTGCTTACATTCTAGTTGCGGGTGAAGAATGGGAAGACAGACAACAAGCAAATAAATAAAATATGTAGTGTGAGTGCTAAGAGAAAAATGAAGAGAGAAAGAATTATGAAGTGCTTGGAGTTTTAAGTGGGTTAACTGAGAAAAAGCCACACTTAGAAGGTAACATTTGAACAAAAACCTGAAGCAGGTATGGGAGCCACTCTTGTGAATATCAGAGAAAAGAAAATTCCAGGCAGGATAGAATTATGAGGTAGGCATTATTCTTCTCTTCCATTTTATGGATAAGGAAGCTGCAACTAAGCAATTTGCTTGAGGCATACAATTAGAAAATGGCAGAGAAAGCATTAAAACCCATGCTCCAAACATCTAAGTTTTTATTTCAAAGACTTCTTTATTCTTAAAAAAAAATTAAAAAACTGAAGCAAAGCGGGAAGTCTGCTTTAAGATAGTTAATCCTACACATATTCAGAAGCCAAATATGTATTATGGGGCTACCTTAGCACAATTTAAGATGAGTTTATTTCTTGATAGCTTAATCAAATAGCTAACAAAGTCAGTAGCCTCATCAAACACAAGCAAAGTTTTCATAATGATGACCATTTTGGGGTTTGCAGGTAGGTCCTGATTGATTTTCTAGGTACAATCTAGGCAAACTGCTAAAATACAGTGTTTGAGTGGGCTGGTTGGTTGGTGCTGTTTGGGAAGAAACAGTGCTATTTCAAAGAGCCAATAGCAGGCTTCCCATCTCCATCTTCTATTTGCTCTTTCAATCTGAACACATTTGTAAGAGTTCAACTAAGTAGACATAACATTGCTCAGACTGGCCAAGAATTTCAGACAGGTTAGGTCAAAAGATTGTCTGTCTACCTGTTGTTGGCTGAAACATCAGACAGAACCACAGGACCAGGATTATAGGAAGAAACAGAGATGCCACTATTACGAAGCAGCCTCTTTTTTTTTTTTTTTTTCAGGGAGGAAAGAAAGGAAAGAAAGAGGAGAGGAAGGAAAGGAAGGAAGGAAGGGAGGGAGGGAGAAAGGAAGGAAGGAAGAAAAAGAAGAAAATATCACATCAAAAGAGAGCCTTCTGTTGTTATTTATTTAGTGGCTGGTGCATTGAGGTTGAGATTTTGGCCTGGATCCCAGAGTTTTACCTTAATTCAAATAAGGATGCTCCAATAAATGTAGAATTGTGATGATAATAAGAAATGGGTAGCATAGGAAAATGAATGACTATCAGAGAGGGAAGTCATCAAGGATACTACATGTGGTATTTCTGCTTTCGCTGGGAAGTGGGAGTAGATTGATAACCTGTTAGGACATAAACTTTACCACAGGATACCCCTGAAAGTGGATTCTCAACAAAAGGGAACCACAGGGTGCAGGTCATGAGGAGGCTCAGAAAAGATAAGAATGTCTTTCTGTCAGGTCCTTTAACTCCTTCCTCGCCAAAACACTGCTCCCCTCCTTTCTCAAGCCTAGACATTGAGGTTTTCCTGAAAAAATACTATTAGTTCTCATGCTAGAAATGAACCCCTTACGAATTCTGTCAGGCCTCACCTTCACTCTACCTTGGCTTCCTTTGACTCTTATTCCTCTTAATATATCATTTCAGCTTAATTGACCCCATCCCATTTTTATTTGGTAATCAGGCTTCAGAGTAACATAGGACCTGACAATTCTAGAGGATTTTGCTTCTGATAATCATTTCCAGCTCTATTTCTACAACAAAGGGCATCTAATACTCGCAGGCCAATATTAGCTGGACCCCACGACTCTCTCCTTTGCCTGAAGATGGAACAGTAAGCCCCCAAAGTTCTTGATATCAATTAGACTGAAACCTGTAAAGACTAAAACTTCTGATGAAATGACTTCAAATTTCATGCCACTGTAAAATGTTTGATTTTTTGGAAAAAAAAAAAAAAACCTTTTAGTTATCTAGTGATAAAAGAAGACAAAAATGGAAAGATCATAATAGACCAGTGAAATTAACACATCATCTGAACATCAGATACTCATTGAGAATTGCTTTAAACTTATATCTTACTTGCTATGTATTTATCCTTCAAGCAAAATATTTCAGATAGTTTTCCTCTTTTTTTTAATTCTGTATTAAACATTTAGGAACTGAGACTCGAGTAATTAAATGACTTTGCCAAGATCAAACAAGTATGAGTGTGAGTGGTGCTCACTGGAGGACTTTGCTACTCTATTATCCTGTGAATCCCTCAAAGGCTAACTTTCCAGTTGCCACTGGTTTGAGGACAGCACAAAAAACAAGCAATACCATTATCTACCATCTTTTGGAAATTAAGTTCCAGGTTTTATAAAGTTTTTCTTTTTATTTTACCCTTCCTAGATGCTTGTATGAATTTTTTGATAGAATATATTGTTTGAAATGCAGTAAGGAACAAATGCTAGCTTTTATTTCTGGGGCAGGAGTCTCTAACTATAGATGATTTCCAAAAGATATTCTCTATTGTTTGAGCACAGTCTTCAAATGAAATTATTTAGTGGGAACATTCCCTTCTTTATTTGAAAAGACTAATATTTAAGGGAACTGGGTTTTTTTTAATAGTAATAATATTACTAACCTCAAATATTTGTTTTATAAGTTTATTCACAATGCAGTTATTTTTTATCTAATGGGAACTTTGTACACTGAAATACGTATAAACAATATTTCATTCTTTTTGTTGTTTTTGTGTTTTGCAAGATTGGGTATGGTTTGCTTTTCATTTGCCATGTGATGGATAAAATTTAGAAAGCTTTCGTGTCTCAGTTATTGGCATGTTTGATAGGACATGTGGTACCAGATGCTCTTAAGGCATTAGAAATAGTCTGTGAGGAGTTTGAACCAGAGTAGGCTGTTGAGGCATCTCTACCACCCATCACTCTCTGAATACAAGGCATTTCTTGGTACAATTCATTAGTAGAGGCTGCCTCCTTCTGACTATTTCCTTTGGTAAGTTGCATATTATGTCGACTTCATCCAGTTACTGTAAAATATGGTTGAATTTTTTAATTTTCTTTCACTTATCAAATGATAAAGAAGAAAACACAGAAAGATTGTACTATTCCAATGAAATAATACACTACCTGATCATTCAAATCATCATTGAAGATTGCTTTAAAATTGCATTCTTATTTGCCATATAGTCATCTTCAAACAAGATATTTCAAATGATTTTCCTTTTTTTAGAACTCATAACTTGGAGGATGGGATATCGATTTGTAAATATTATTTATAATGCTTCTCTGTAGAATGTCAAGGGAAAATATTCAACTGCATAAAACATGGAAGACAAATAAAATATTTTGGAGAAAATGACTGATGGACTGAAAAATATGAAAGGAAATTGAAAGATTCTTTTGTACGGTCACCTGGATTATACTATTGGGACAAGAATGAATAAATACTGGTAGGAAAGTTAGGTTTTACTTAAACATTGGCAAACTTGAGGGCATTTCCTAAAACAATAAAAATTACTGAAATTGCACTTTATTTTTAGAAATACATATGGCTATGAGAAGGTTTGATTCAAGTATTTCTCAGAAGTTAAAATATATACAGAGATTCCAATTCTAAATTATTTTAGTGAAATGAGAGTTAGGTTGCAAAAGGGGTGAAGGAGTAATAATCAGTTGATGGAGAAGTGTGGTTTTATTTTATTTTTAAAGATCACGGTTTAAACATGACTATTAAAAAAGGAAAGATGATCTGTAGTTGAATGAGATGTGTGGTAGGATTCCCAGAATATTATGATGAATGAAAGAAATATTTAAGAATATGACTCTAATAAAAAGTAAGGAAGTAGAATAAAAAAAGAACAAAAATATTAAAAAGTAATTATAAGAAAAATAAAGCCATCATATGTGTTATCACAATTAATATTAATGGGTTGAGTATCCTATGAAAAGACAGGCTCTCAGATTGATCTAAAAATAAAATTCACCTATACGCTGCTTACAAATAAACATATGTAAAACCAGCATCAAAGTGTTCTTTAACAAAAGTATAGGCAAATAACATATCAGGGAATAACAAACCAACTGAAAGCAGAGGATCCAATATTCCTATCTGATCAATTGGATTTTAAGGCCAGAGGCAAAGCCTGAAGAAGCAAAAAAAAAAAAAAAAAAAAACAAAAACAAAAACAAAAAACAAAACAAAACAAAAAAAACAACAAGATAATGAAGACTCTAAACAAACCAAAAGGCTTAGTATTTGGAAATGAAATGACACTTTTTGAAATATCCACTATTTATAAAAAAAGAAACAAAAATTTAAATTATAGATTACCCTGAAATGAATAAAAAGTTATATCCTTCATATAGAAATTTATGGGTACAGCCAAAACTACATTTAAAGGAAATTGTAGACATAATGCTTTTATTATTAAAAATAAGAATTGAAAATAAAATGAAGTCTTAAGTTTCAGAAAATAAAAAGGAAAAGGAACAACACAATGCATCAAAAGAAAATAGAGAGAAATTAGTAAATACCAGTATGCAGTGCAATTAATGCAAGAGAAAATAAAACAAAATCAACAATAAATACATCATAAAGTATAAATAATATCAAAGCTTTGATAAATTGATTGGGAAAATGCATAAAATATAAAACTGCTGACAAATCTGATTAAGAATATAATATATAATAGGAATAAGAAAGGTAAAATAACTACCTCGAAGTGCATTAAAAGAGTAAAAATTATAAGAAACTAATATAATCATGCATTTGAATGTGGTACATTTGAATTTGATAATTTTATAACAATACAAATTGCTAAAATTTTCTAAAGTATTGACAAGAGAACTTGAATAGACTAAAAACTATATGAAACAATTGAAAAGATTTTTAAAATCTTTGTTTTTCATGTTTTTTAATATGAAATATTATAGTATATATCTATTTCTGGAAAATTTATAATGTTACCTTTCTTTTTTCCTCTTTCATATATTGGATATTTAAAGGAGTGTAACTTCATTTCCAAATTTTGCCAGTCACAGATAATTTTATAGGTTATTCTTACTTTATCAATACTTTTAAGGAACAGTTAATTAATTCTTCTGTTATTTAAACTACCCCCAGAAGATAGCCAAATGAGTTTTCCAATTTATTTTCCAAAGGCGTTATAATCCCAATTTGCAATCCTGGTAAAATAGGGGGAGAAAAAAGAAAAAGAAAAAAGAAAATGATAGACATTTATTTACATAAATATTTACACAGAAAGAAGCATTATATCAAAAAATGCCAACCAAGAAATGCTAGTATATTGTATAAATGTAGTTATTTTAACATTAGAAAATCTATTTGCATAATTCCTTTTAGAAGAAATTAAAGGATAAAAATTTCATAATTGTATATGGATTCTGAAGAGAAAGCATTTTATGAAAGTAAGCAGCCATTTCTGATTTTTTTTTTCTGATTTTTTTTTATTTCAATAGATTTAGGGGTACAGTGTTTTTGGTTACATGGATGAATTGTATAATATTGAAGTCAGGGCTTTTAGTGTACCCATCACTGGAATAGTGTACATTACACCTGATAGGTAGATTTTTATCCTTCACCCTTCCCACGCCTACCCCTTCTTAGTTTTCAATGTGCATTACACTATGTTATGATTATATATACTCCTCGTTTAGCTTCCACTTACAAGAGATAACGTGTAGTAGTTATCTTTCTATTCCTGAGATGTTTCACTTAGGATAGTGGTCTCCAGTTCCATACAAGTTGCTGCAAAAGACATTATTTTATTCCATTATTTATGGCTGAGTAGTACTCCGTAGTATATATACACCACATTTTCTTTATCCACTCCTCAAATGATGGGCACTTAGTTTCATTCCATATCTTTGCAATTGTGAATTGTGCTGTGATAAACATTCAGGTACAGGTGTCTTTTTTATAAAATGACTTCTTTTCCTTTGGTTAGATACCTAATACTGGGATCAAATGCTAGGTCTACTTTTAGTACTTTGAAAAATCTTCATACTGTTTTCTATAGAGATTGTACTTATTTATATTCCCACCAAGAGCATATAAGTGTTCCCTTTTCACATATGTGTCAACATCTATGTTTTTTTGACTTTTTAATAATAGCCATTCTGACAAGGGTAAGGTAGTATCTCATTGTGGCTTCAATTTGTATTTCCCTTATATTTAGTGATGTTGAGCAAATTTTTATACATTTGTTGGCCATTTGTCTATTTCTTTTGACAAAAATCTGTTCAAGTATTTTATCCACTTTTTGATGGGGTAATTTTTTTTTCATGGTGATTGTTTGAGTTCTTTGTAGATTTTGGATATTGTCAGATGTATAGTTTGAAAATATTTTCTCCTGTTCTACAAATTGTCTATCTACTCTGTTGATTATTTCCTTTGTTGTGTAGAAGCTTTTTAGTTGAATTAAGTCCCATTTATTTATTTTTATTGTTGCTGTATTTGCTTTTGGGGTCTTCATCATAAATTCTTTGCCTAGGTCAATGTCCAGAAGAGTTTTACCTAAATTTTATTCTAGAATTTTTATGGTTTTAGGTCTTAAAGTCTTTTTTAAAAAATTTCAGAATATTATGGATGTAAATACATTTTGGTTACATAATTTGCTTTTGAACGAACAGTTTGAGTCAAAGTTATGTGTGTCCTTCACCCAGATAGTGTGCATTGTACCCATTAGGTGTGAATTTACCTATCCTCACCTCTCCCCTCCCATCTACTTGATTTCCATTGAGTTTTACTTCCATATGGGCACATAAGTGTTGATCGATTAGTTCCAATTTAGTACTGAGTACTTGTGGTGTTTGGTTTTCCATGCTTTACATACCTCACTTAGAAGAATGGTCTCTAGTTCCATCTTTTGTTACAAAAAATAATAGATTATCATTTTTATGGCAGAGTAGTACTCCATGGTATACATAGACTACATTTTATTAATTCACTCATGTATTGGTGGACACTTAGGTTGTTTACACATCTTTGCAATTGTGAATTGTGCTGCTATAAACTAGAATCCATCTTGAATTAATTTTTTGTATGTGGTGAGAGATAGGAATCCACTTTCATTCTTCTGCATGTGGCTATTCATTTTCCCAGCACCATTTATTGAACAGAATGTCCTTTTTCCAGTGTATGTTTTATCTGTTTTGTCAAAAATCAGTTGGTTGTAGGTGTATGAATTTATTTCTGGGTTCTCGATTCTGTTCCACTTTTCTGTGTGTCTACTTTTATACCTATACCATGCTGTTTTGGTTACTATAGCCTTGTAACATAATTTCAAGTCAGGTAACATGATGCCTCTAGCATATAAGATTTTTAAAAAATTGAATATAAAATAGGAGTATTTTGATAAAGACTACTTACTTGAATGCCAGTAAACAATATGACAGTAAAACTTTTAGAGCATTAACAATAAATCAGAAAACATAACAAGCTGACTACTACTACCTGTACTGTATCATTGTTTTGAAGATTCTAAAAAATGAAGTATGACATAATAATGTCAAAAGCAATATAACTTTTTAATAAAATAGTTGATAATTTACCATTACTCATAGGTAACACTATAGAATAATAGAAATTCCAAGAAAAGCAAAGTAATACACTAAGAGATTAGTAAATTAGCTGAATAAGAGTGAATACTCAGCAAAATATAAAAACAAATTTTTAAAAAGCCAATGTATTCCACTTACTTACTTAATGCTTCTATGCAAAATAACAACAAAGCCCACAAAACAAGAGAAAACAAAATAAAACAAAACTCTCTACCCTCTCTGAGCACCAATGAGTTCATCTTTAAAAACAATCACATTAAAAGATAAATGTATATCAACAGCACTGACAAATATGTAAATTTTATTTTTCCTTTGGCTTCTGATTTTTAAGATATATTTAAGAAGGTCCTCTGTACCATCACATTTATAAAAATATCTTCAAATATTTATTTTAAAATCTTTATTGTCTTACTGTTTACATTTAGACCATTAAGCTACCTAAAATTTATTTTGAATATGTTGTGAGGAGGGGCTCTCATTTTATTATAATACTAACAAATAGATAATTATTTTTCTCTAAAACAAATATTGACTAATCCATCTTTTGCAGTCTAAAATGGAATGTTACACTTATCGTATATTGAGTTTTGATGTATAGTTGGTTCTATTTCTAATCTTTGTTCCACCAATATACTCTTGTACCATACTGGTTTAATTAAGATAGCTTTTGAGAAAGATTTAATATCTGAATGGGCAAAGCCCTACTATTAATCTATTTTTACAGAATTCCTCTGCAATTACCAACAGTTATTCTTTTAATGAATTTTAGAATTATTTTTCCAACATTTTTACAATTCTAATTAAAATTGGATTAACTTTATATATTGGGGATGGTGGATATTTATTTATATTAAGTGATCCCATATAAGAACATGTATATCTCTACGTCTTTTGTGTCATTCAGTAAAGTTTTAAGTTTAAAGGAACTAAACTTTTTAAATTGTATCAAAGTGGTTTGGTCTCAATTACAACCATTAGCATCTATTAATATATGAAGCTGTACTTGCCTTTTGTGTCTAATATTTCATGAGGAAAGCCAAATTCCAACAGCACTTCTGTGTGATAACAGTTCTGGTCAGAGCTTGAAGCCACATGTCAACAATATTGTACATTCAGAATTGAAACATCAACTTGAAGAAATTTATTTGTTGTCCTACATGTTAAATAAATTTGCCAGTATTGCTTGTATACTGAAATGTATACAAGATATGGTGCTATCATAAGTATGGTGGGTGTACACATGCATATGTGTGTTTTTGCTAGGCAAAATGGAAAATCTGTCTACAATTACAGGATTCATTTAATTTTAAAATGTTTCTCAGTGGTCATTCATTCACAACTAAATATGGACCTAATCTGTTTGAGACAGAATAACATCGAATATTTCATGCATGTAAATACTGTAGTGATTTTTTAAATAATAAATTAATAGAGTTGAATGAGGATTATTTTGTCAATGAAACATTTTACTGTCTAATTTTTCTTATTTCTTTAATTTCTGATGTATAATTTGTTTTGACATAATGCACTTACCCCATAGAAAGAATAACACCAGTCCTATATTTTTGGCATTTTGCAATCATGCACCATAATGACTTTTTTTTTTCCTTCACCGTTGGATGAACTCTGTTACACAGATTTTAAGTTAGTAATCATTGTTATTTGGGTCTAAAATATGAAAATGTCAAGAGTTAGAAATTTAATTTTAAATTTTAATTTTCTATTTAACTCTGAAAATAATAATCTACATTAAAACCCTAAGAAAACATCTAAGGACATATATAAATATGAGCTATTCAATTTTATAGGTTTTCTTTTTATCTCATTCTAAGATTTTGGGGTACCAATACAAATGCAGCAATCTTGTTTTCAGAATCTTATAGGCATATTATATTAAGCCTTCAGGTTTACCGATAAAAGTGAGAAAAAAAATTCTTGACTTTTCCTTTTTTAGAGTCAACTTTGTTTAGGTCAGCTTTTTGCTTTGCTTTAAATTTAATGCCTACGTATTTGTTTAATGACTATTACGTAACTCTAAAAGCACCACATTCATTATTAAGTATAATCAATTCTTATAAGTTGGGCAAAATGTTTGTTTTCCCTGGAGGATATGTCATTAAGGTTTTATATTCTCAGATGTAATGAATGTTGCTAATACTTGCAGTTCAGGCAAGAAATAAGTAATAAAGTAAATGGTCTATATAGGGCCTGGTTATTATGGATGGATTAAAGTACTGATTGAAAAATCATCTTTTAAATTTTAATGTATTTAGGCACATATCAAGTGTTCATCAAATGTAGAGAATACTAATAAGGAGAAGGAGGAGAAGGTATGACAGCAATGATGACAACAACATAAGCAATATTTCTCAGAACACTCTTTATTATAGAGATTTCAAATTCTCATTTTACAAATGAAGAAAATGTGGCTCAGAGCAGTTGGGTAACTTATCTGAGATCATGCAACTAGTACACAATATAGCTTGGATTCAAATATTAGTCTTTGCTTTTGTGACAAGATAGCTATATTATGTTTATAGTTGTTAGTTTATATTTATAAGTAATTTAGAATAGCATATACACAGTTTAGTTATCATTTTAAATATTTTCTTGGTATTATGGTTCTTTTTTCAGTCCCAAAGTACATGTTGTCTTCATTAGATCTGTGAGTTTATCAATTTTATTGTCGATTTGTTAGTTTATATTTATAAGTAATTTAGAATAGCATATACACAATTTAGTTATCATTTTAAATATTTTCGTGGTATTATGGTTCTTTTTTCAGTCCCAAAGTACATGTTGTCTTCATTAGATCTGTGAGTTTATCAATTTTATTGTCTACTTGTTAGTTTATATTTATAAGTAATTTAGAATAGCATATACACAATTTAGTTATCATTTTAAATATTTTCTTGGTATTATGGTTCTTTTTTCAGTCCCAAAGTACATGTTGTTTTCATTAGATCTGTGAGTTTATCAATTTTATTGTCTATTTTAAGAAACGAGTGCTTTATTTCTTTATCAGTTTTATTCTGTGCTCTGATTATTTTCTGATATTTTTAGTGTTTCCTTCTTTCTGTTTTATTTTATTCTGATTGAATTTTTCTAACATCTCGATATATGAAGGCTTACCTTATTTTCATTCTTTTAAAAATAATCATAGTCTTTTAAGACTATTAATTTGTCTCTCAATATGTTTGGAAGCATCCCATAAATTTATATATTATATTCCCATTTTTATGACTTCCTAAATGGTTAATTTTATTTCCATTTTATATAAATTTTTTTTTTTAAAACTGTTTTTTTAAATTGTGAAAGGCTAGGATATATTTAGTTTCATTTCTAAACATTAGTTTTAATTTCTAGTTTTAAACTACTGTGGTCAAAGAGTTTTGCATTTTAAAATATACTGGTTTTTTATGGCATAATGAATAATTTTTATAGTTCCATAATATGTTAAAAGAAAATATATTTTCTGTGGGATAAAATTTTTGATTTGCATTTATTAAACCTACCTTATTAATTGTATTATTACAATCTTTACATCTTAATGCTACTCACTTGGACCATCAGAGGATAAATATGCATGTTAAAGTCTCCCAGTGAAACTGTGATTTTGAGGGAAAAGGGAGTATGAGGTAAAGGTATGAGAAAGGGGATAACTCTGGTCTAATCTGAAAGAATTCTCCATGTGAGAGTAGTGGCTGCTGTGCTGTTTTACTAAGAGGCACAGCTCACACATGTTTTTGATAGGGTTACAAAACAGAAGTTGATATAAGCGCCTTTCCACCAGCTTTCTAGTTTTAAAAATTAAAACATATGTCAGAGAGAGACAGTTAATCTATTTTTACCATAATAGAACTAAAGAGGGTTTATTTCCCCTCCAGCTAGATGTAAAGTATTGATTGGTATCATAAGTGATTTTGTATATTTGTGTCTCCTTGTTAGTTTTCATGGCTGTTTTAATAGATAAGTGACAAAGAACTTATCCTATTAACTAGCCACCTTCCTCCCCTAGAAGACAGCTGATCATAGTCTTTCAATTTTATTGTATTTTCTTTCATTAGTGTGGTGGCTTTTACAACTTCAGGAATATGGAAATTACGTATTAAATAAGTGAGCATATGTTATTGGTTTAGAGATTTAATTTTCATTTGCTTATCCTGTGCCAGTTATCAATATGAGAAGTTAAAATTTTGATTAATCATCTAGAGCTCCAGAAGACTATTTCACATCTATATCAAATCTATTTATGTTATCAGTCCATAGGAATATAAATTTTTAAGAGAAATGAAGGCTCTTTATTTTTTATATGATTATTATTCTTCATTCCAGGAGATAACTGAGAAGGACTTGTACTCCAAGATGTCCTGGACATCTTTTGGTCAGCTTTTTACTAGTGAATAGATGGTGATAACCCTAGAAGAAAGAGAAGGAAAAGGGGCTGGGGCAAATGTGTTGTGCAAGGGAAAGTGTTTGCATTCTATATGGTGAAGTGTCTGCATTCTATATGGTGAGAGTGGAGGCTGGGTACTGACAAATATTTACATTAGGTATTGTCTTCCCATTTATCACAATATTTTAGTGACTTGATTGCTTTATCTCAGATTGGAATAGTATTATAAATCGCTTATCTCAGAGACAACATGTAATAGTTAAGATTAAACCTGGTTTGTGACAAGTATAAATGTGGAAGCCTCTAGAAATGATCGTATTATATATCCTTTGTTAAGAACATCTGATTACCGAGTTTTAAGGAGAGTGTGCCTAAAGATGAGTGGATTAATTAAAGACTGACATTTTTCTTTAAGTTTGACAAGTAGGAGGTCATCATTAATTTTAGTGGGAGTAATTTCAACAAAGTAGTAGGGGCAAAGTCAGGGAGAAAGGAATGAATAAAAAGCAAAGTGGAGAAAGAGAATATGGCACATTTCCTGGATAAGTTTTATGAGAAGGGCAAGAGAGAAATTGTTGTATAACTGGAGTTTGAGCAACAAAAAGAAACCTAAACATTTTTAGATTAGAAAGGAGATTACCATTATTTTTAAGCTGAAGAAAAATATTCACGACAGAGATGTTGACTATATATCAGAGGGCAGCAAACTTTTTCTGTAAAGAGCTAGATAGTAAAATTTTTTTTAGGTTTTCAAGACCATATGGTCTCTATACCAGCTACCCAATTCTGCCCTTGTGGCATTAAAGCAGCCACAGACAATGTATAAACAAATGGATTTGGCTGTTTTCAATCAATTTATTTACAAAATAAGATAGGAAGCCAGATTTGACACATGGGCCATAGTTTGCCAACCTCTGGTATAGATGTCTAAAGTAGAGGAGAATTAAAGAGAGTAGGGAAGGGCATAGAATGAGGATGGCTGTGGCCATGAGTTACCTTTATAGGTCTGGTTGTGGAATAACTGTGTAGGGAGAACACAGCTAATGGCCTCAAGTTTTCTTAAAGAGACAGAGGGCTATATAACCTGTCAAAATGAAGAGGTGCAGGTGATTAAGAGCTTGAAGAAAGATGGTAATGATTTAGAAAAGCTTTTTAAGGGAAATGAGAGAGGAAATTGATAAAGGACATTACCCAACTGAGTTTGGAAATTATGAGTATGTAGAAGCTACTCTTAGTGTGAGTGTGTGATTTCGTTTCCCACAGAGCTTCAGACCCTAAGTGTGAGTTCAGGGACCAGCTGCAGTATTTATCTGGGATTTGCTGAGTGGGTGCTCCTAAAGAATTGCACTGAAAGGAGTTGAAGACATTGGTGAGAAAGTAGTTCAAATGAACCGCCATTAGTTTCAAGTTGGCTAAAGAAGAAAAAGATCATAAAGGTAATAGTAAACTAAGAAAAAAATGAAAAGATTAAAGTGCTAGATATCTCTGTGATGTCAAAGAATAGGAGTTTAAAAAGGAGTAAAGAATTGTTAAGACAGAAGATCGAGGTCAAAAAGTGCAATAACAAAATAAATGTTTAGCACACATTTTTTGATAGATTTCTGTCCTGAGTAAAGCTTACCACCTGAGGCTGATAATAAAATAGGTGCAAAAGAGAAAATATACACAACTTTCATTCTCAGCTGCTAGAGTTTTGATTATTACAATGTCAAAAATATTATTATTATATGAAATTACCCTGAGTTAATTTCAATGAGAACAACATTGGAATTTGGCAATGACATTTTTACCTATGGTTTTTTTTTTGGTTTTTTTTTTTTTACCTTTTTGCCTTTCTAAACTTTTGAAAAATTATTTAACTTCTAATGAAACTAGTTTTTAAAATATTGAAGTTTAATTTTTTGTAGTAAGCATTATGCTGTTTTGGTGCTGCTCCTAATTCATAAATCCAGTTCATTTCACAGAATCAAAGATAACAACAGTGATATTTGATACTATTGTTTCTATGAGATAAATCATTATAAAGTATTAAAAGTGTTTGAATGTTAAGATTATTAAGGCTTAAAATCATGATACAAAGACCCATATAATATTTAATCAGAATTATGGGAAAAATTTTTGACACAGAGGAAAAATAACTACAGTTTATTGGGTACATACTTTCTAAGTGCCAGGCTCAGTATTATTATTATTTTTTTCTAATATCATTTTTTTAAAAACTTTCACAATATTACAGAGGTTTAAAAGTTTAGGTTACATATATTGCCTTTTCACTGCCTAAGTCAGAGCTGTAAGTGTGCTCATGCCCCAGACAGTGGACACTGCACCCATTATGTGTAAATATACCCATCCCCTCCTCCCCACTCCCACCTGCCCGACACCCAATGATTGTTACTTCCATATGTGCACATAAGTATTGATCAATTAGTACCAATTTGATGGTGAGTATATGTGGTGCTTGTTTTTCTATTCTTGTGATACTTCACTTAGGAGAATGGGCTCCAGCTCCATCCAGGATAATACAAGAGGTGTTAGTTCACCAATTTGTTATGGCTGAGTAGTACTCCATGGCATACATAAAGATGCCCAGTAGTGGGATTGCTGGGATTGCAAACTAGTACAACCTCTATGGAAAGTAATATGGAGATACGTCAAAGAACTAAAAGCAGGCTTTGTATTATGAGCTTTGCATACTAAACTGTAAAAGTTCATTGAAACTGGAGATTTTGTCAAAATCTATAAATTGTGTTCTTTCTACCCTTTGCCAAGCATGTTATACCACTGCCTATACATAAGGCATGATCTTATGTATATTTTGAGGTGAAGTAATTAATGTACTCAACTATGAAAGACTGGTAGTTTAAGATTTATCTTTTTGAAAATAGCAATTTGCCATAGCAAGGAGAACCAGTTGTGTTATGTTTTATTTTGTTTTGTTTAAAATAACACAGGCTAATTTACTATTGAAACGTGTTCACTAGTGGTCTTGTATAATTAAAAAATAAAATATTGGACTGAAGCATAAACTAATGTGTTAAATTTTATGATTACAAATAGGACAATGTGTTTAGAAGTATAAACCTAACCTATATAATAGTAAATGAATATGTATGCAGTATACAATTAAGAATTTTCCGAAGACTAAATGGATCTAGATCGTGTTACAAAGGGAGACACTTTTTAAACTTGCCAGTTTGAAGAAAAATGTCAATTACACAAAATTTTGGCATATATTACTTCTATAAACTGGCAAATATTTATTTCAGTACCCTTGGGGGTTTTACTCCCTTTAAGGAGGAAGAGACACCATTCTTCAAAATTAGGAGGGAAGGTTTGGGATAGGTGTGTAGGTACAGGAGCAGAAAGTTGCCTGGTAACTTTAAGAAATCAAGATCATCTGCTGAGAAATAAAGAAGGGTAGAGGATCCCTTGGCAGAGGTGAAGGCCCTGCAGAGCTTGGAGTTCATAAATCTGGTGTAATTACCCATTCTCAAGCAGTATGATTTTCTCCAGCAGCATATGGTACCCTAGACACGGAGATAAAGAGGGCCAATTATAGAAACAATACAGGTTTGGGGTATACCAAAGAAGGTATATGGAGCTGATGTGTATTAGGCGTCAGGGTGGGGCTTTAGAGTATGAACCCTTTTATTTACCAATCCTCCTCTCGTAAAGATCTAAGATATATAACCAAAGAAATAAAGAAGTAAAGAAATACTCTAAATAAATAAATGGCTGGGTAGAAATGGTAGAAATCTCTCCTTTACTCATGGGCAGTGCCAGAAATATGGAGGGAAAAGAACAGCATATAACCCCCCTCTATAGTAGAATGCTGTGGAGAGGAACTGCAGGGAGATATTAAGGGGTAAAGCTATAAAGATACTTTTTCTTTCTATGCACTGGTATAGTTCCTGATGAAAGCAAGCCATCCTTAAGCAATATCTATTCTTTCTTGAATTAAAAACTCTGCATAGATAAGGAGGAATCACAATGAACTAAAAAATATTGATCATAAAATGTGTACGATATCCTATGATAAGAACTTTATGTATCTTGTTTCACTTACTCTTCACAGTAACCAACTGTGGCAAGATATTATTTCAACTGCTTTTACATATGTGGAAATTAAGGCTCAGAAAAGTTAAGCAAGTTACCTAAGGCTACATAGCTGGCATTGAGTGAAGCCATAATTTAAATCAAGCCTTATTCTTAGGTTTATAATTTGTAGTTCCAATGTATTTTTTTTTTTTTTTTTTTGAGACAGAGTGTCACTTTGTTGCCCTGGCTAGAGTGAGTGCCGTGGCATCAGCCTAGCTCATAGCAACCTCAAACTCCTGGGCTTAAGCAATCCTACTGCCTCAGCCTCCCGAGTAGCCGGGACTACAGGCATGCGCCACCATGCCCGGCTAATTTTTTTTTTTCTATATATATTTTAGTTGGCCAGATAATTTCTTTCTATTTTTAGTAGAGACAGGGTCTCGCTCTTGCTCAGGCTGGTTTCGAACTCCTGACCTCTAGCGATCCACCCGCCTCGGCCTCCCAGAGTGCTAGGATTGCAGGCGTGAGCCACCTCGCCCAGCCTAATGTATTTTTGTTGCAAAATAAGGTAATTTTAGTTGTTCTGAACCTGGGGGTATCACAGCCCTTGAGGGTTGTTTGTAAATGTGGATGGGAATTTTTTGTTTATTGTCATGCCTGGGGGAAGATTGGCAATTGGTGGGAAAATCCCAGGGAAAATAAATATTCTTCAAATGTGTGGGACAGACTCATATATTGAAAAATTTTCTTGTCTGAAATCTGAAATGCCAATAGCACCTCTGTTGAGAATCAGTGAAATCTTTTTTCTAAATCTAAAACTAAATTTTCTAATTCGAAAACTTTTTCATAGGCAATCTGCCTGCGAAAATGTGTCTTAGTCTCAATATGTGACTAAAAGGTGAATGGAAGTTTATTTTTTTTGCCTTGGGAAACAAAAAGCAATTAGCATGTTTTTTGTTTTCTTTCAATGTGACTTTAAATTATCTTACAAGTTTGGACTTTAAGGAAGCTCACAAGTAAATTACCAAGCAAGACAGATCTCTGGGTCAAGTTCTACGATGAACTCTGGAGCATATACCTAAGTCAGTCTTATATCTTCTGAGAGCTTCGTATACATATGACTGAAATCACTGTTCCTTTGGACAATGCAGAAAAAGAGAAGTAATGGTAGAATGAGATTTAGCAGGTACAGTGTGGTACTGCCTTTACCAGCCCACTAAAATGTTTTATATAGAAGACAATCCAAAGACATGTATATCACCTAATCATATATAAATCAGGCTGGGACTTGTGCTTAATGGAATTGGATTTGAACTCTGCAAGTATCTTTCAGAGACTGAACAAACTGTGCTATTTATGGTCTTTAGATGGCAAGGATGCTGACACATCCTTTTATTACTAGAATTTAAAATAAAATATATTATCAAGATGTCTTCATCCTATTCGATGCAGACTGGAAAGAGTGTTTTTACTATTCTTTGGAAGAGAGGAAGATATTCTCTTGCATTAAGCAAAAGCATATGATAATCTTACCAGTTGCT
Source organism: Lemur catta (assembly GCF_020740605.2). Classification (NCBI taxonomy): domain Eukaryota; kingdom Metazoa; phylum Chordata; class Mammalia; order Primates; family Lemuridae; genus Lemur; species Lemur catta. The sequence goes on from NC_059134.1 coordinate 48,229,074, forward strand.
ATTATGGTTTACAAAATGGAGTATAAATCTTCATTTTAATGATAATCACATTTCTAAGCATTCAAATATATTTCAGATTATATTGATCTTTGGTTTAAATGTTTTAGCTCGGTTATCCCAAATGTTGAATATTTTTTACTATAGGTACTCTAGCTTGTACTTCTTACCTACATTGATGGAAATTATTGCTGGATTCATAGAAACTTTTAAGTTGAATTCATTCAAAAAAATCACAGGGATTCTTGAAAAACCTACCTTTGCAAAGGGGATCTCTTCAGGAGCTATGGCAAAGCAGAGATGGACTTGAGTTTGCTGGGTTGGGCACTTGTTAGCTCCTATGACTGTAAGGAAGATAGAATCTGGTAAGCAGTAGGCACTGATATGTCAGTTTCTATTCTAAACTGCAGGAACTCAAGGTGCTGCATTTATAGAAATTAATAGTTATAGGCAACATCTTTTGAGTTCTCACCATTTAAAATGTATTTTACTTTTAAACTGAGTTTGTTAGTATTTGAATGAGTAGAATTGATACATATTCAATAGGTACTAGTAATAGGAGATAAAATGTTTAAAAGAATTAATAGTTCTGTGTTGTTAAGAGAAACATTTTTTCTACATCAAATTTATTTGAGTTATATCCTTTGATGTTTAGAATTCAAATATTTCCAGTTTATATAGCATCTGACTTTTCCTCTTATCTGAATTTTGTAGTTGGCCTACAATATATGAAGAAATACTTCCAGAGAATTATTCTAATACTGTTGCTGATAAAAATATATATGGCTTGTTTCTATACAAAGGTCCTAGAAAGCATTGCAAACAATTAGCTCTAATACCCCAAGGAATAAATGATTGATTGCATTTATTTTATTTCTTAGGGCTCTTGAGTTTTCACTGGAATTTTTATTTGATATCACTACATTTTATTTTCATTTTAAGATTTCCTTGAGATAGAATAGTTGTTTTGTTCCTTTGGGCTAGTTATAATGGGTCTCTGGGGACTAATAGGTCTTATACGAGCATTCTTAAGGCGAAAGATTGGTTTCGTTCATTCCTTCCTTCCTATGGCCAGCAAAATCCAACATAATCTTGACACTACTTTTCTTTAGCTTCATCTCCTGTAACTCTCCCCTTAGCTTCTCTACGTCAGTTCCACAGGCCTATTTCCTGTTTTAGGGCTTTTGGGTTTACCATATCTTCTCTCTGGAATCCTCTGCTGTAGAGTTTCATAGGAATAACTGCTTCTTATCCTTCAGATCCAAACTCAAATGTCACCTCCACAGAGAAGTCTTTCCTAACCACTGAACTGGAAATATACTGTTCCATCACACACTCTATAATGCTTTTCTTTATTTCATTGTAACATTAATCACTATTGGGAATGTTCTTATTTACTTGTATATCTGTTTTATTTTTTTTAGTCAGTCTCCATTTTAGCAGAATATAAATTCAATGACTGCAGAATTGTTAACCACAGTTATCTACAAGACATAGAAAACTGTTGACACATATAGTAAGTCTCAATAAATATTTATTCATTGAATGAATGAGTTAGGTGTGTAGGGAACAAAGGAAAAACTTCCCCTTAACCTTCTGAAGTTTTGCTGAAAAAAATCAACTCCAAAAGAGAGATTAGTAAGAGAAAATGCATCCAAATTTATTGATATGTACACAGAGGAAAGTCACAGAATAATTACCCAGTATCCCAAGGGGATACAGATGTTTATATACCCTATTTCTTAGGGAAAGGGAGATGGGGATGTGGATGATTTTTAGGAGGTTAGAAAATGCACATTAGGGGAATTTAATGGGCCACACAATGGCCTGGGACAAACTCTGTTGGGCAGACAATGGTTTGTGACAAAAGTCTGTCCAGTTTTGTTGACAGACTTCAGTCTTTCTTCCTATGATATGAGTTCAGTTAATCAAAACTTATGGAAGGGCCCAGAGGTAATTGTTTTCTTCTTTGGCAAGTCAGGACATTAAGCAGATAAGAAACTTCAGAGAACAACTTCATCATGTGCTTCGGGAGACACAGAGGATTGAGAGATAGGAGCAGCTTTGTGGGGCATTGAGGGGAGACGGGGGTGCGGAGAAGGTCAGAGAGACCTTATGGCTTCTTCTTCAGTTCAGTATGTCAGAGTGCCACATTTTGGGGCATGTGTTTCTGAGCCTCAAGAATTATATTACAGTAAAGAATAATAGTGTACATAGTTCCTTTCATTTAAAATGAACTATTAATTATAAAAGGAACCCTAGAAAACTTCTTATTCAAACTTTTATTTTACAAATATAGAAACTGAGGTCCAGAGAGGTAGAGTTACTTGATTTCACAAAGATAGACAGTAAGAATCAAGGACAGATTCCTAGATACTGAATCCAGAATTTTAAGTCCTATTATATCATATTTTTTATTACAGCATACTGCTAGTAGTGGAAACAATACATGGAGTTAGTTTATAAAGATCCACAATGCTTATATTTAACTATAAAGTCTAAAACCTCTGAAAACCCAAAAGTTTTTTGTAACCTTGACATCAAAACTCACATAGTGGCAGAAACCTAACATAAAATAATGTGGTACTATTTATAGTTTTCATGTATCTTACTTAGTGTGACTATTCATATATTTCATTGCAGAAATACTAATATATTTGATTATAGGCTTCTGCTCCAGATCTTGCTAGGGACTATTATATAATACTTGGCACACACACTGTCTAACCTTTCTAAAATTCAAATATTTCTGAATTTTAAAACATACTTGACCCTAAGAATTTCAGGTAAGGTAGGGTAGACCTATGTTTCAATAACATATTCTTTCATTGGGAAACTAGGAGACCAAGAGCAATGTAGCCACAAAAGAGGGTAAAGAAATCATTTAGTCTAAACCTTATATTGCAGATGAAATAACTAGGAGATTAAATGAGTTATATAAAATCAAATAGTTAGAAAACCACAGAGAGGCAACTCTCTTACTCCTATCCAGAATATTTTTGATGAAATCACAAACAAAAAGGACATTAATGAATATCATACTTCACTCTCTTCTCTGGGTCATTTCATAGATTATCTCAGTAATCTTCATAATTGCCAGGCATTTGGTACCAATATTATCTTCACATGCCTAAGGGTCTTTGAGAAGTTACATAAGTTGTCTGAGATCTCACAAATATACATAGCACATCAGCAATTTGTACTCAGGACAGTGTGGCTCTAAAAACTAGTATTTGCAACCATGGCTTCTAATTAATCAGATTTTCATAAGAATGAGATCATTATATGATTTTTAAAAAAATGATTTTTGAGCTATAAATCCTTTTTTTAATTGTTGAAAATAAATCAAGTTATCAAAAACTAGACAGACATTTAAAATTTTGTAAAGGTGTTGTGGAACCCCAAATTCAGGCTTATGTACCCAATGTGCAGCTAAAGCCCGAAACTGTGACACCAGTGCTTGGAAATAGAGAAAGGCTTATTTGATTTGGCCACAGTGAGAAGACAGGAGAGCAAATCTCTCATATCTGTCTTGTCACAGAGATGAGGGAGGGAACATTTATGCAGCTAGGGAATAAGAGGAGGATAAGGGAAGGGAATTTCAGGAAGCTGAAATGGAAAGTCTGAGCTGCTTTTAGTCTCAGATAATACCTTGAATAACCAGACTTCTGGGAATCAGCTGCTAGTAGCAACTTTTTCAGAGGCATTCATTCTTTCTGCAAAACAAACTCTTGGATTCTCCTTGTGACCCTGGAGTTATCTTTTCCTGCTTGGCAAAGAAACAGTGTATTAGCAGTTAATAATTGCTGTGAGAACAAGGGGTGTTGAGCAGGAAGCAAGCAGTTAAAATGTGTAAACAACCAAGGGCCTAGTCCAATTTTGCATTATTTCGCTCATTAAAAATTATGGGGTACTAAAATCTCAAGGGGCTCAGCTACATCTGTAGGCATGGGCCTTTTTAAAAATCGGAATGCTAAGGTTTCAAGATTATTTGCTAAGCTTCCATACTTTTTGTATAATACTAAATTAAGAATATTGAGATTCCAAATATACTAATTATTCATCTATCTATAAGACTAGAAGTTTTTTTTTTTATGTCAGATTTTCTTTTGTGTGTCTGTGGTTTTTTTTTCTCTCTTTTTTTATTTATTTCAGCTTATTATGGGGGTACAAAAGTTCAGGTTATATATATTGCCCATGTCCCACCCATCCCCCTGAGTCAGAGCTTCAAGCTTCTGCACTGTCTGGGGAATGGACACGCTATAAGACTAGAAGTTATCAATGGCAAAAATTAACTGTTGAACAAAAGAAGGTAGGTAGCATTTTTTCTCAAATTGGAGTAAAATACCCTTAACAAAGAAAACATAATTCTCCTAGAACTTCTAAATTTGAATTAAGTTATTTTTGTATTACTTAAATATACATAAGATTAAACTATTTAGATTCTATGTGTTAATAGCTCCTGTACAACTATTACATCAAAATAGATTTACAACTTCAATATAATATACACTACAAAATATGCAATCCAAATGAAAATCATTAATTTAGTGTGACAAATAATATTTGTTGAAATTAAGTCACCTTCATGGAATATCCATACGGTATTAACTGCTTCAGGATGGGTTCTTTTGAAATGCATGGCATATCATCACTGTGCACCATATAATGGCTCAATTCTCCTAGAACTTTTCTGTATTGTTTATATTGTATTCAAACAACTGCAAAAGGTTGGGCTGTGTAGTGATCCTTGAGATCACTCAGCCTTCATGTGTCTTGACTGAATCATTATACATCATGTCCTCCTCTTCTTTTCTTATTAGCTAAGGGAAATTAAAATACAGTTGACTCTTGACCAACTTGAAGGTTAAGGGCTCCAACCCCCTAAACTGTGGAAAATCTGAATATAACCTTTGACTTCTCAAAAACTTAATTACTAATAGCCTATTGTTGACCAGAAGCCTTACTAACATAGTCCATTAACACATATTTTGTATGTTCTATGTATTATATACTACAGTCTTATAATAAAATAAGCTAAAGAAAATATTATTAATAAAATCATAAGGAAGTGAAAATATAAGTGGAAATGAACCATAAAGGTCTTCATCCTTTTCATCTTCACATTGAATAGGCTGAGAAGAAGGAGGAAGAGAAGGGGTTGTTCTTGCTGTCTCAGGGGTGGCAGAGGAAGAAGAGGTAGAGGAGGTGAAAGGATATGCAGGAGAGGCAGGCACACTTGGTATAACTTTTATTGAAAAAAAAAATCAATGTTAAGTGGACCCATGTAGCTCAAACCCATGTTGTTTAAGGGTTATACAGTAGTACTTGGCATCCATCTGGTTGTAAACACAAACACCAATGTGGACACTAAAATCTCAAGGCCACCTTCATTTAAAAGGTGGTTGGTCATCCAGGTGAATCAGCATGTATTTCTACAAATACTGTTAGATTGGCATCAAAAAGGAAAAGGCCAAATTAAAAATCTGTTATCATGGAGAAATTGTGGACCTCCACAGACCTCCAAAAGTCCAAGGACCCTAATTTGAAAAACACTGCACTACAACATCATTTTATCTTTTAAAGCATTAATCAGTGTTTCCACTTTCTCTTTCAACTATCAAAGCTTAGTTAATTATTTCTTCTTAATAGGAGACTATGTTGTGGGCTTTGCCATTTTTCC